>NC_056737.1:1855183257-1855393257 GCF_019279795.1 Protopterus annectens
TCAATATTTGTCAATACAGGCCCATCTGATGTACATTTGCAATGTGTATCATGTGAGTATTTGCAGCGCATCTTCCTGCATTGTATAGGTGATGCTGTCAGTATTCTTTTTGCTAAATACATGACTGTGCTGTCTTTCTTTTTATTTTCTCACTGCAGGATTCACAGTACAACCCACAACCTCTCCACAGCAGGAGTCTGGTATGCTATTATGTATGTTTCATACCTTTCTTTACTGTTATTCCTGTAGATGACCTCCATTAATACTGTGTTCTTCTTACCATTCCTGGGGCAGTCTGCATCATCATCCTCAAGTGCACATATGAGTGGTATGTGTATGTTATACATTCTGTATGTTTTAACGGTGTTCGCTTGGTTAATGGTGTAAATGATGTGATCAGTAATGCTCTTTTTTCCCTACACTAGTTGAAGTTCATCCCTATTCAACAGCAACATCTTCCCATGAGTTGTTGATAGGTGTGTATTTTTTTTATTAATCATGTATGTCATGTATGTTGGCCATATAAACAGAATATATACTTCATTTATATGGAATATGTGAAACATGCATACAGTAGACGGCATGTACAGTCATTATTATTTGTAACATTGCATTGAGATATATGTTCTGTATGTCTTTGATGGTATCCATCATGTGCTGTAGGCACATTGTCCTGATCTGCGTCTTTGTATCTTGTATCATATTAACTACCTGTATCATCCAGCAACCCATCCAGTGATCATGATGTTGTTCAAGATGCGTCTCCCCATGATAGTATGTTCCCTGACACAGAGGATCTTGAGGTGTTTGGAGAGCTCATTCATGAGGTTGACAGTGATGTTGCAGCAGATGCAACCTTAGATGTGGAGGTCCACTTGTCTAGGCATTCAGAGGATGCTGCCACAGTGGATGCTGAACACTGTGAGGCCGTTGATTAACACACTACATTTGAGAGCAGTGCTGCTGGCAATTCCACATAAGAACCAGGAAAAGAGTGTCATGGTAGATGAAGGCTAGCAGATGTGTATGGCGAGGTGTCAGGTGATGTCTGCCCACTGATTCAGACAAATGAACGGTCACTGCAACGGCATCATTCAAATGCTTGTGCACTTGACTCTGACACAGATTACGTGCCACACCAGCTATGTGTCATGCATGAAATACAAGAGTGGAGACATGGTGAGATTATGGCTGCATTGATCACTCAGAATGAAAGTCTGCTAGCTGTGGCACAGTTGGTGAAAACTCTGGCCACTATGGTACTGCCGCAGTGTCATACTACCAGCAGGATTCTGCATTCTCTGACTGTGCTCATCAGATTGCAACCTGTGAAAGGCAGGCCACCTGTTCACAGAACCATTACTGGCCATCAAGAATATCTGACTGTGGTCCAACCTGTACAGATTTCAACTGCTGGCCCATCTGTTGTGGTCCTGCCAGTTACAAGGCCTTCAACTCGCAGCCATGTTCCTCCATCTCAACATGATGTTGTCACCCTGTCCATCTCCTCTGTGGACCAGCTAGGACAACATGAGTCTGTACATGGTTGTGGCAGAGTGGACCATGGTTTGAGATGTCAGTGAGGCTGACCTAGGATGCGTTAGAGTGTGTTCAATAGTATATTACACATAGCTGGCTCATATTGAAATACCACTCTACTGTGGTATGTGTCTTCTGAAATTAATAATTCTGCATTATGTCCTGTGTGATTTCTCTTTTTTTCATGTTATTATATTGTACAGCTATGTATATGTGGCAATGATGTGCACCGAGAATTTCATAAATGGAGTCAACAGGGATGTTTGCCATATTTGAGTTGCATTGTGTGGTCACAATGTGTTTTGGGATCAGACCGATATGGTCAGAATCCATAATTATCCAACACTGAATACTTAAGTACTCGATGTACCTTCAGCATTCTTCTGGAAACGTGTTCACACTAGATGCACTGAAATCTTCCTTCAGCATACTGCGCAGTCTACAAATAGCTTTCGCCAACATTATGGATTCCAGCCTTAGGGTGGAGGAGCAAAGGGTGAAACCACATGCATGGTGTGTATGAGGTTTTGCATCTGCAAGAAAAAGTGTTTCACTTTAATGCAAATAGCTGTTCAGATATTTTCAAAGTAAAGATCTTTACAGAAATAACATTCAAAGTTATATCTACATTCATGAATGTTCCTTTTATATGCCTGTGAAGAAAGTTGCAAGTGGTCTTGCTAACCTGCATTTTGTATACTTTTCATCATCTAAAAATTCCATATGGAAGAGAATGCTTAACACACCATTATTCTGTTCAGATGATATGCCGTACCAAATTGCTCATTTCTTCATTTCTATAAACAGCATTTGGCTTTAAAATAACCTTTTCAGTAGTCTTTGCAATAATGCTAACAAGTGAGAAATAATTTAACAAGTATAAATGTTCCTCCAGAATTGTACTGACTTTGCTACTCTATAGCTTTAATGGGAAAAAAAGCCACCAGAAACATATTTTAGATCTATATCTTTCCAAAATGCACACCTTTCTATTCTTTATTCCTGTGGCTTATCTGCATAGTAACACAGTGTCATGATCACTTCATAACCCTTTTGTAGAAACTGGTGCTTTACAATCTAAATGAAAATCCATATCGTCAGTGGTTCTGTCATGACCTTTTATAAAGTCACCTTTAACTACATTTCTAAGGACGTATCTGGGATGATGACAATCCATTTCAGTTGATGATAAAACCTGGTGGCTATAGTTTAACCATTTTTCATAATAATGACACCTGAAAATTAATTTCTCTATTTCTGCAGTCATGGAATATGTCAGGTTATGGCTGTTGCTTTCTATATGTCACTGAATTAGACACTCTACAGGGCACAGTGCACAAATGATTAATGTATCATCAATAACATTTGTAGTTTTCTGACATTATCTGAAAGTGTGTTGTAAGCTGTGAATAGCATATCTTGTTCCCAGCTTAGCTAAACTTTCAAAAATTGCTAAGTATTTGCTACATGATTTAATTATGGCAGTGTGTGTGTGTCTCTTAAGGCAAGGAACCACATATAAAGATATTAACTTTGGGCCACATTCCCAGTCTACATTGCCTTCCTAAGGCTTTCAGCTTTTGCAGATTTTTTTTTTATATTTATGCAGTTTAGGCACCTTGCATAAGATATGTAATTTTCAGTACATGCAAGTATGTATGCTGATTACTTAATGAATGAGATGTCATTTTATTGAAAGTTGTTCAAATTACCAGCAGAAATATTAGAAAAACAACCACAGTCCCCAACAGGAACTATGAAGTACAGCAACACAGGAATGCTCGTACTTGGTTTATTTTTATTCAGCAGAAATACTACCAATGTTGAAAAAGAACTGTAATAAAGGAACTAAGGTTTCTTCTATTGGCAGTATTTTCCATGTCACAGATATTGTGCATTTGTTTTATTATAAGATATCATTTAAATAGAAGATTAGTAGTGTAGTACTTGGGAGTTAACGATGTTTTCAAAAAACTTATTGTTTAGCCCACATATTCTGAATCTGCTTGTGAATGTCTACTTAACCTTGAAAAATCTTTTTATCAGCTTTCTTTGGCAAACTGGTCATTTATGAGTACTTAATAAGCAGACACTATGCTGGATTCAATAAACCCTGCATGACTCGCTAAAACCGTACACTACACACAATAGCGTGCCAATTAGTAATCAATAAATGGCTGCACATGGTGTATAGAGCCACACAAACACTGTAAACACCATGGAATGCTTACTACAGCATAGGCTGCTGAATTGCATGCTAATTAACCTATCCAAAATGGCAGAGCTATTCAACAAGCTATAAAGTAATTGTGTACACTTAGTGTAGGATTTTCCCTCAAATTCCCAAACCTATTGGAATACAGCAATAGAAACCACACTACACGGATATAATGTTAGGGGTTGATGTTACTGTTCAGCATGTGTATGTGCAGCAGGCTCAGTCTATGCTGCTGCTGCTGATAGACCTCGGGCAAGAAAGAAGATGTTTAGACTCCATTTAACTTTTCATGGTCTGCATGAGATGTAAATAGTAGAATGCTACATGGTAGATAGAGACACAATCCAGGATCTCTGAAACCTCTGTCATCCTCAAATGAGAGCAAGGGCTTAACCAAGGGGAAACAATACCTGTGGAGACCAAGGTATGTGTAGCATTTAGAATTTTATCTACAGGAACTGTCAAGAGATCAACATGGGACATGTTGGAGGAGTCACAAGCATCAGCATCCACAATCCTACATCATTTTCTGAATTCTATGTTACAGCATGCCAGTGACTATATATATATATATATATATATATATATATATACCCCTCAGGACAAAGCTACCACTGTGAAGGATTTTTACCCCATAGCACATTTCCCTGAAATCTTGTGTGCCATAGACTGCATGCACATTGAGAACAAAGCACCACCCGTGGAGCAGGGAAGAGTCTACATAAACAGAAAGGGCTTCTACTCCATTAACTACTAGGTCATGTGTAATGCTAAAGGAGTCATCCTGAATGTGCATGCTGGCAATCCTGGCAGTTACCACAAATCCCATATCTGGCGCAACTCACAGCTCTACCAGAGATTTTCCAGGGGGCTATCCCACAAGGCCATTTACTGTGCGGAAGCAGGGTATGCCATGGCTGATGATGCCCATCAGAAATGCATACGCACACAAGGAGGAACACTATAATGAGGCACCCACTCAAACAAGAAATATCACAGAGCATGCGTTTGAGCTGCTTAAGTCATGGTTTCACTGCCTAGGTACATGGGGGTGGGGAGGCGTTGCAGAACAATCCCAGTATTTGTGCTAAAATTATCACTCTCTGTGCTATACAATATAATATTATCCTGAGTAAACAGCTTCAAGAGGAACACCATGGGAAAGGGGCACAAATTCCACCACCACTAGCAAGGTCACCACATCCACATGCAGGTGAGGACTCAGAGGCGGATCCATCAGCTGCTGTGGGTGTAGATAGATGTAGGCATGCAGAGCATGCCCTTCTCCTGGCCAAGAGGCAATGGACAGCACACATGCTGACTACCTCAGGGGTACAACTTTCATCCCTTGCACAGACATACAGTAATACTGATGCCAACAATGTTCACAACCTTTACTTAGCCATGTAATGGCTTTGTACTGCTAGCATCAGACAGAGTCAGCCTCAAATTATAACAGTTGTAACTGCAGGACTATCAAGGTAAGTGTTGAACCTAGAACAGGAAAATAAATGGGTAAGAACACAAATCAATGTCAGATACTTGCATACTGTTACTTGAAAATGTACTGAAGTAGAATATTTGTGAGTGTTCCAGCAATGACATCAATATGTGACAGGACTGACTTATGCCAATAGATTCCTGCTATTTATTAGCTAACATGCCTTATTCATCAAAAATAAACACAATAGAAAAGGGTATCCAAAGTCTAATTATCCTTACAGTTTCATGAGTGGAGCAATAAGCCATACTGACATATCAACAATTTCAAGGTAGTAATGTTAACAGTAAAAAGGCTGTAAGAAATCAGCAAAAGTTTCAAAATAGCATCACCAATACATATACTAAGCACTCAGTTAGCTATGCACCCTGTGCATCAGACAAAATACATACGTATCCCTGAATCCAAAAGATAGAAATAAGGTGATGGCACAGTTATCATCATTTGCAAAGGGTGAGGTTTGTGAGGGCAACAGGCCATGGCTGACAAAAAAGTAGTGATTATGTGTGAGTAAGAAAGACAGGAAGGCTATTTATCAAATGGCCACTGAAACAAAATGATATGCAAGCCTCATGAATGCCTCCTGTACCTGTTATGTGTGAGTGTCTGTATGGGCACTTGATGTGAAATGTGTATGTGAGTGTCTGCATGACCAAGCTCTGTGCTAGCTCTATGTCTTGGCATGTCGGACAGGTATTAGCCATGCATGGTAGAGGTATCAGTTCATCACCATTGCCCTCGGTCATGAGAACTGGCTCTGCCAGGAGTTGAACTGGCATGTCCATGCCCATGGTCAGATGTGCTGTTGCTAACTGAATGTGAGCAATGTCGGCTGGAAGAGCTCTCCACACTACTATGTCCAGGTCCATAACCCCATGGCCTATCAAGTCTGGGTTTGGACACCTCGACCACTGAAGGAGCAGTAGAAATAGTGCCACTACAACAGCAGCATAGCCATATTGGCTAACAGCAGATGATATTGTGGACCTATGGCCACATGGATGCTGTCCCCCTCCCAGTAGATATTTCATCACAGACACAGCCCGTTCCATGGTATCATTCATCTGATCCATTGAATCGGCCACATGGCAGAGGCAGTCATGCATGTCAGCCTGTGGCACATCTCAAACCCTAAGCATGTCCTCAGAGGTCTGAGGGGAACATGCCTGTGCCTCCATGACATCCCTAAACATACATCTAGTGTCACATAAACTAACATCCGGTGGAGGGTGGATCATAGGAACACAGGAGATTACTAGACTATCGACCCTGAGTTCATTTCAAGCCTAACTGTTTCATCCCAAATTGTTACCATAGAAATGCTAGTCAATACCCAAGATTGCATTTAGTAATGACTGCCCATGTCCAGGAGGGTTGTAGGTGCTATCCCCGGTAAGAATTTATGGTGTCCCATCCACTTAACCAGGTTCCTCTTGAACAGTGTCATAGAGGTTCTCTGTTTCACATGAATGGCAGCCTATTCCAAAGATTTAGCTATCACTGGGAGATAAATCTGTCTCTTCAGCATGTTCTATTTAAGTCACAGGTCATAGTTAGGTCCCTGGAATGGATTTACAGATATGCAGCAAGTTCATTAGGTTTGGTTCTGAGATTGCTCTGTAGGCCAGGCATAACTCTCTCCTAAGAAGTCTATAAGTCTATATGATACAGAGTGTAGTGACAGGGAGTTTAGTCAATCTGTATAAGGTACATACTGGAGTCCCTTGATCTTCTTTGTTAGAAACCTCTAAGGTCTCTCCAATTGCTGCAGGTGCTTTGTATAGTACATGTCGAATGGGGCATTACACTCAATTATGGGCCAGATTAGTGTTGAATATAGAGGAGTTATAACCTCTTTTGCTCTTGAGGTGATGCCTTTACTAAGTAAATGAGTTATACAGAACGCCTTCCTTACTACAGTAGACACATGGTGATCAAAGTTAAGGTCACCGCCAAATTGTGATCCCTGGTTCCTAACCACTTCATAGGTACTTAGGATATTGTTGTTGACTTGATAGTGTGAAGGAGCATTGTTTGTGCTGAAAGGAATGATGATGCATTTCTTTGCATTCAGTTTGACTGTGACTGACACACCAGTTGGTGGTCTGCATAAGACCCTCCTGTAGTATACTGATGTCATTTGGAGATTCAATAATTGCACCCAGTTTGCAGTCATCTGTAAAATTGGTCAGCCACAGCCCCTTAGTTTTGACCTGAACTTCTGAGAAGTTTATACCAAATGGTAGGGGGTCCAGCACTGACCACTGTGGCACCCCACTGGTAACAGGCCTGCTGTTTGATGTGGAGTTACCCACTTTGATAGTGTGTCCAGTTTGTGAGCCAGTTGGCAACACATCTTACAATGAAGGGTTTTACATTCAGTTTGCTAAGTTTATTGGTAATGCCTGAGTGTGGAATTGTGTTGAAAGCCTTTCCCAAGTCAAGGTATGCTGTGTGCACAGATCTGCCCTCATCAATGGCCCTGATCATATTTTTGAAGAAATCCACCAGATTTAAAAGCAGGATCTGCCCTTGACGAAGCCAAATTGGGCAGGATCCAAGGTTTGAAGATTACCTATGTCTTTATTTATGAGGTCCATAATGATACATTCCATGGACATGCAGATGAGGCTGGTCAGGCCTATGGGTCTGTAATTCCCTGGGTCTGTTGCTAGGCCACCTTTGTGGAGGGGAATAACTGTTGTTGTTCTCCATTCCTCAGGAACAAAGCCTCTGGTTAGGATATAATTGAAAAGAGAATTTAATGGTGATGCTAGCTCATGTTTTAGCCTGTTTAGAAGACAGACTGGGATGCCGTCTGGTCCCATACAGCTTGTGTTTTTTGTCTTTTACATGGCTTTGATAACCTGCTCTTCAGATATGTAGGGTGGGAGGGAAGTTTGGGGAAACATTTTTGATAAGTTTGGAGTGGATAAGGGAGTGAAATTTTCACCACACCTATCTGCTAGCAGGTTTTCTATCTCTGTGGGGTCAATGTTTGTGATACCGTTGGTCACTAGTTCTGCACATGCTTGGGTCCTACCTTTTAAGCTATGTGCGTAGCTTTTAAAGATCTTATGGTTATCCTTGGCTGTGCTTGCTAATTTTTGTTCAAAGAAGCCCTTAGAGGATTTGACAAGTTGTCTTATTTGCCTGTTGAGGCAGAGGAGGGTTGTTTTCCATTGTTGAGGGCTCACCTTTGTTTTCTTTGACAGCAACTTTTTGCATTTATTGTAAAGTTTGTTGATGCTGGATATCCACCATGGTGGCTTGTTTTTACTTGGTACTCTGGCTGACTTTGATTCTTTCTGGTACAGCCAAGTCTATACACTTATGCAAGTGATTGTACAGGGCTTTAGTGTAAGCTTCAGTGTAATTACCACCTCCAGCTAGGGGTGGAGCTTGGAATGCATTTATACCTTCACCTAGGAGGGCATAGTTTGCCTTGGTGAAGCATTGTAGTCTGAATTCACCCTTTGTAAATTCTGGTGTTAGTGCCAGCTCTAAGGTGATTGATTTGTAGTCAGAATTAACTAATGAGGGTCCGACATTTGTGACAGTGCATCTGTTTGACATGTTATTGAGGACCAGATCTAGTATGTTTGTTCCTCCTGTCTAGGTATGAACAATTTGTTCCTGGGCATTTGACTTAACAAAGTCAAGGAAATTTTGTACTAGTGAGTTAGGACTAGTGTAGATTTCACAGTTGATGGTGGGATAATTGAAATCCCCCCATAACCAAAGTGTTTGGCAATATTTAGATTGTCTCCAGTTTGGTCAAGTAGGCTTCATGCGTGTCATGACCCATAGAGGGGGATCTATAACTAGCTATTACTTGAATGGCAGTCTTACCCACTGTAGCCTGAACTTGGAGTAACTCCATGGATTTGTCCAGTCTAACTAGATGGGAGGCGACTTTATCTCTAATATAAATAGAAACACTACCGCCTTTGGTTCTCACACTTTCATTTTGCAGTCTGAAGGTGTGGAAGGCATTATAGCCCTGCAAGGCTGGGGTAATCTTTGAGGCCTTGCACCAGATTTCTTTGACTGCTCAAACATCTACATCTTCCAGTGATAGAAATGCTTCCAGGGTGTGAAGGTTTTGGTTTACTCTCCTAGCGTTTAGCAGCATAACCCTTATTTTCTTATGAGTGGCAAATTTCACATAGGGAAGTTTGTTTTCAAGACCTTGCCTAAAAAAGGTACTATGGGGGAAGCAAGGACCTTTGCCAACAGCTGAAAGCCTAGATGGCCCAGGTGGAAACTGTCTCTGGCAAAGCAGTGAGTTTTGTCGACCATGGCTTCCCATGCTGACAGGAACTGGATCCCTTTGAATGACACCAAAAACTAAGCCAATTATTGAAATCAATCATTTTTGTTTATACTGTGGCATCATTCTAGGTGAAGGTAGTATGCTGCTCAAGGCTAGAGACATACCTGTCTGGGACACATACTCAGAGATCTCAGTCATGTCTCTCTTCATATAGTAAAGTGAGGTACATCTCAGGTCATTCACTCCAACATGAACTATGACAGAGTCATAATGGTACTTGTTCCTGAGAGATCAGGGTGCATGCATGATCTGATGAATCCTGGCACTGGACAGGCAACTGACCGTGACTTTCTCCTTGTCCAACCTGATGAGTGGGATATCCGTGTGTCTCACTATTGAGTCTCCAATGACAAGAAAATTTGTTTTTTGAGTGTTACACCTTACGGGCTTGTTAGGTGAGACACTGGTGTTACTATTTGTCATGGGTGCTGTGGGAACTGTGTTAGTTGTAGTAGTCTTGTGTTTTGGAGGTCTCTGGTGTTTCAGTACAGTTTTTGAGAGAACCTCCAAGTATGTTGATTTTTGTGTTTGATACGTACTATGTATCTGAATAGTGGTACTATGTGCATGTGTAGTAGTGGGTGGATTGACAACCTCTTCCGTGCTATTGTTTTGATTCTTGGTGTAGATATATCACTCGCACTGTGTACTAGAGTGAGTTATTAGTAGAGGGTTGTTGGTGTACATGAGGCAATTGCTACACTCCCCACACAACGTACCCACACGTAAGGCAGGTGCAAAGGCCAAAAAAACAATGCAAAACTCAAAATGAGGCCAGCACCAAAGAGTGAGTTAAATACTGTATATTTAATACAGAAAGGCAAAAACCAAAAAATCAGACCGGTTTTGGTCCCAAGGCCTTCTTCACTGAATATCTCATGGAAGAAATGAAGCAAGGATAAGATGGAAATAAGACACCGCAATGGGAATAACACAGGGGAGCAGTGAATATACAATTGTCTATTTGTCATGTAGCTGAAACTGAAACTTGGCCGAGACATTGACCCACAGCCATGTGTACTGAACAACTCTCTTGTATAATTCTATTAATTGTCAGTAGGTAGGTTCATTGCTTCACAGGTTCATAGGATGATACTAGGCTATTGGCCCAGAGGCCCTTATAAGCCTAACCAAGAATTTCACCCATGTTCCCACAAAGTCAGCACCTGTTTTCCCTGTCCAGCAGGGACACAGGTAGGATCCCAGGGGTATATTTTCTGTTTCCCATTCAGTCATCAAGGTTCCTCTTAAAGAGGGTTAGTGAGGTACTCTGCTTGACATGGAGAGGGAGTCTATTCCACAGATGGGGGATTCATTGGGACACAAATCTATCCCACCAACAAGTTCTATTAATGCCACAGACCAGGTTAAGGCCTTGCATGTGGGTTGAATGAATGGAGTTTGACTTATGGATATGCAGCAATTCTATCAAGGCTGAGTTTGAGATGGCCTTGTATGCCAGATACAGGTCACATCTGAGCAGTCTGTACAAGACTGAGTAGAGAGATAGGACAATTGATTTTCCTGGTCAGGAACCTCTGTGGTCTCTCCAACTGCTGCATGTGCTTGGCAAGGTACATGCCGAAGGGGGCATTATACTCGATAATGGGTCTGATAAGGGAGGAGTACAGGGATGTTATGACCTCCTTGTTTCTGGATGAAATACCCTTACTTATGAGGTGGGCCATGTATAAAGCCTTCCATACAACGGAGGCAACGTGGTGGTCAAACATCAGGTTGCTATCAACCTGGGCACCCAAGTCCCTCACAACTGACTGCATGCTTAGTACAGTGTTATTAATGTGATAATTAGTGGGGATCCAATTTCCCCAAAGGGGATAATGATGCATTTCTTGGCATTCAGTTTGAGGCCATGCTTCTGGCACCAGTCATTAGTTTGGGTAGGGGCCTCTTGGAGGATGTCCACATCACTATGGAAATTTATGACAGTGCCCAGCTTGTAGTCATCTGTAAACTTGGTCAGCCACAGACCACTGGTTTTGGCTTGCACCTCAGAAAGGTATATCCCAAATAATAGAGGACCTAAGACCAATCATTTGGGTATATCACTTGTTACGGGTCTTCTACTAGAGGTGGCCTCCCCTGTTTTGACTGAGTGGGTTCTATCAGTGAGTCAGTTAGCTATCCATCTGATAACATAAAGGTTGATGCCTAGCTGGGAGAGTTTATCGATTATGCCCAAGTGGGGAATAGTGTCACAGGCATTGGCCATGTAGGTAGGTGGTGTGCACTGTCTTCCCCTCATCTATAGCTTTGGTGACTGTTTCGAAGAAGTCAGCCAAGTTTAACAGGCATAATCTCCCTTTGACAAAACCAAACTGTGTGGCATCAAACATTTGGAGGTTGCCAATGTCCTTTTTTATAAGGTCCATGATAATGCATTCCATGGCCTTGCAGATCAGGTTAGGCTGATGGGCATATAACTGCCTGGGTCAGTGGATGCTCCACCATTGTATAGTGGGATGACAGTGGCTCTCCTACATTCTGCTGGGACAAAGCCTGTGCACAGCCTAAGGTGCCTAGTGGTGCTGAGAGCTCTTGCCTGAGTTTATGTAGGACACAGCCAGGGATGTTGTTGGGTCCCATGGAGGCTGTATATTTTTCTTTTGAGAGGGCATTAATGACCTGCTCCTTGGTGATGAGGGGGGGGGGCAAGTGCTGGGGATGTCCTGGTTTACTAATGGGGGGACAGGGGGTGAAGTTTTCACTGAACATGCCTGGAAGCAGGTTGTCCTGGTTTACTGATAGGGGGACAGGGTGGTGAAGTTTTCACTGAACTTGCCTGGCAGCAGGTTGGCTATATCTATGGCATTTGTGTATGTGGTATTCTTCACCAGCAATTCAGAACAGATTTGGGAGTTACCTTTGAGATTTCAGACCTTTGCAAAGAAGGCCTTGTGATTGTTCTTAGTAGATGTGTCAAATTTGGACTCAAAGTTAGCCTTAGAAGATTTCACCAGTGACCTTATTTGCTTCTTCAGACAAAGGAGAGATTGCTTGCAACTTGGCACCTGCTCCTTCTTTGCCCTGGTTAGCAGATTTCTCCTTTTATTATAGAGTCTGTTTATTGCTGCTGCCCACCAGACAGGTCTACTCTTCCTTGAGGAAGATGATTTGATCCTGTCAGGTATTGCTGAGTCCATGCAGCTAAATAGGTGCTCATATAGTTTTTTGTTGTAGGGTTGGACATTAGTGCTTGCTCCAACTGAAGGGATGGTGGCTGTTAAGCTTCTTATACCTGCTCTCAGGAGGTTGTAGTCAGCTTTGGAAAAGTATTTTGTTCGACCCTGGCATGGGGGGGGAGGAGTCAGAGAGATGGTGACTTCTAAAGTGATTGCTTTACGGTCAGGTCATATCAAGGAGGATAACACTGTAGGGTGACACTGTAGGTACACATACAAAAAACAAATTCACAGTAAGTAGTAGTCAGATTATATATTTTATTCTACAAGCAAATATATACATTGCCATATGTAAGCTTAACCAAAATCCAAAGTCTGGAAGAACGAAGCACGAGATGCCCAATAATTTCAATCCTTTATTAAGTCAAAACGACAAACTAGAACCACACCATAAACGCCTTTAACACATAACAAGTGCATTTTCGTCAAAAAAACAGTTTGACTTCATCAGATGCCACCAGCCATTTATTACTCCATATTTATATAATTACTAATTAATTAAAACCTATCAGAATGCTTCTGTTGAATTTAAATCAACCAATTAAGTTAATGCCATTCTCCTTCATTTAAATTTTTTGTTCTCTTCATTTAAATATTCATGAATAATTCATTTTGGGTGGATCCTTCCCTTTACCATGTAAAACTTTATAAAAATACATCTGTGAATTATGATTCCTTAAAAAACGAAGGCCCTTCATTTTCAGTATAAAAAAATCTGTTCCTTTTAATACGAATAACATTAATTTAAAATACATTGCTAAAATGTTCAGTTAAAATAAAAATAAATAAATAAATACGATTCTCTCATTTGTTTAATCGTATTTATCTTTATGGACCAGTGCATTAAGCCTATTTTATTCTCGTTAAATTACATTAAATTCTGTCACTTTCTATAGATTCAGTTTTAGATCTTACTAGCTGAAGTATTTTTTACTGGCGTTTTTGTGCACTAGGTCTGTAGTTACTCAGTGTGTACGCTATAGATAGGTACTGCTCTCTGCTGATTTTGTAACCAACCATTGAACGCTTGAGCTTTCTGATTACTAAGTTGTGTATGCAATGAATATGTACTGCTCTCTGCTGATTTTGTAACCACACACATTACTAAGTTGTGTATGCAATGAATATGTACTGCTCTCTGCTGATTTTGTAACCACACAATAACAGTGTTGCATATCCGACCTTATTGAAGTATATAGGCCTGATACTGTTCTCCTAAATGTTTTTTATTATTACTTAGTTAACTACTGTTTCGTTTATTCCTTGTGGGCCCTTTGCATGTTTGTAACAAACTGACTTTTATGCTATACATAGTGTTGCCCCTGGATATATCACTGTACTACCCTCACTGCTGTTGATTTAAAAGGAATTATGCTAAATATGATGTGCTCTCAATGTTACTGAATAACTATTTCTCTCTCCTCTGCTTGTTCTCTCTCTCCCTCTACCTATAACTATTTCTACAGATTGTACACCAGGGTTCCTGTCCATCCCTAACTTAAGAGGCCCTGTGGACATCTCAATATATCCAGTATCCTGAATAGGAGTGAACATCCTTAAAACAAAGACTGTCCTCCCAGATATTTTTGGAAAGTATGTCCTATTATTGTATTGATTAAATATTACTCACCAGGACATATTTTTACCCCAGCCAGGTAAACCAGCAGCCCCCCCCCCTATAGATTTGGCCTCTTATCCTCTTTCCGTCCCTCCTCTGTTTGCCTTTATCCTTACTTAATCCTCCATGTTTCCTGCTTTTTATACTTAGTAAACCTCCAGTGTATTTCGTCTGTTATTCTTTCCTTTTCTTGGCCACTAGGTGGCGCTCTTGTCACTTCAACTCCTACATTCATATTCATTAGTAAATCCTACTGCTCTTCTTATTGAACCAACCTGATTTTTTCTCAAACACATCTCATTTATCTTACCCAGTATTTTATTACTAACCCCCCACAAGCCTTCTCTACCTTTCTAACCCACCTTTACCTTTACACCTGTTTCCTACCTCTTGCCTGATTGTTTTCTGCAACTGGTCGTCTTGTTCTTCTGTCGCTCACTCCGCTCCCTCCCTACCCCCAATTCCCACCCACCCCAGGGGTCCTACCTTTATACTTCCCTAGACACACCCCAATTAACCAACAACCTATAACTTCTCTCCTACACAACTACCAATTAATTCCTCACTCCTTCAACCACACCCTCTCTTCAAACCGCCCTCCTATTCCCTACAAACCTATAATCACTGACCTCATACTCTATAAAAACATGCCCTTAACCCTTAAATCACTCTTTCCTCTTCTTCTCCTTAACATCCTGCTTTACTACTACACCCTTACCTCCTATGAAAATCTCAAACTTTACCAAACTCCTGCTTCAGCCAAACATACTACAACTACACTTCCCCTACCCAAACAATCACATATTAATATACTAGCTACCTGTCCCTACCTCCCCCCTCTCTACCATAAACCCCACCACTACAAACTCACAACCTCCAAAAGACTCATTCTAATACCATTCAAATACACAAAACCCCTGCAACCACCACAAACTCTTTTACTAATATATGGAGATATCCACCCCAACCCTGGCCCCAATACCCTCCAAAATCAAAGCCCTCCAAACCAAACTACCAACTATTCTAACCCACCCTTTTCCTCTAACTCCCTCTCTATTGCTCACCTTAATATTCGTAGCATTAACAACAAAGTCACTCAACTCCATGCCTTAATTGATTTCTATGCCTTTGATATCCTCTGTCTCACAGAAACCTGGCTTAAACCCAGTACCAAAGACAATGAATTCACCCCCCCAGGCTATAGTACCTTAAGACAAGACCGTCCTAATAAAAAAGGTGGAGGAGTGGCCCTCCTGTTCAAATCCCAACTTCAGGTGGCTTTAATTGACTCCTTCCCCCCCACACCAGGAAATGCTGAAATTCTTTCCACCAAACTCCAAATTAACAAAACCAAAGCTTTAAACATAATATGTTCCTACATCCCCCCAGGCAAGAACATCAATACCCTGGAAAATATCCTAAGCTGGATTTCTAGCACCTTCCCCCAGGAAACCATAATCTTAGGTGATTTTAATATTGACTGGAGCTCCTGCATATCCCCAAACCCACCATACACCTTAACCTCTTTAACTTTCACCAAACCATTAACTCCCCTACTAGAATACATAAATCCACCCACAAACAAACCATCCTAGACTGGATACTGACCAACAACAATCCCCTCTCCTATAAAACAGGAATACTCCCTGACAATATCAGTGACCACCTCCTTACCTTTATCACCAAACAAAATGCAACAATCCTAAACAAACTACTTATCGAACTACATACAACAAAACAGCATTCAATCTAACATCCTTTCAAAATGAACTCAAAGAATATAACTGGTCAACTCTAAAATACCTCCCAATTGATGAAGCAGTAACCCATTTCAACAACACCTTCTTACAAATTCTAAACCAACATGCCCCATCCCGAGTAGTCAGAATCAGATCCAAAGCAGCTCCTTGGCTCTCTGTTATAACTAAACAAACTATGAGAGCTAGAAATAAATCATGGTCGAAATGGAGATCCACTAAAAGCCCTACTGACCATCAAACCTTCAAACATCTAAGAAACAAAACAAAGAAACTTGTCATCCTGGACAAAAAAAACTACAACTTTCAATACCAACAAAACCAAAACCAAAACCCAAAAATTCTGGTCAGGAATAAATAAACTACTCCACCCAGGCAACACCAAAACACCTACCCCAGCTAGCTTAGCACAAAAACAACCTAACATCATAGCCAACACCTTTAACAACTTCTTCTCTCAAACTGTAAACTCACTTGCAAGCACCATGACTCCACCCTCCCTCCAAACTACCCCATCCCTAACAATACCCATACACTAAAACTTGAGACCGTCTCAACAACCTATATACAGAAACTACTTTCTAAACTAAAACCCTGCACCCCTCTGCTGACAAACTTCCAGCTGAATACCTTCAGCTAGCTGCAAAGAAATAGCCTACCCAGTATCCATCTTAATAAACAGAACCATAACAGAATCCAAAATCCCATCCTGCTGGAAAATCTCCCATATTATTCCACTCCATAAAGGAGGAAACTCTAACGAACTATCCAATTTTAGACCTATTGCCCTTCTATCGCCTCTATCCAAAATAATGGAATGCTGTATTCACCATCAACTTCTAAATTATCTCTTAAATAACAACTTGCTTGTAGACTCTCAACATGGTTTTATACCCTACCACAGCACTACTACTGCCCTTCTCTCCTTCTCTGACACTAAAAATAAAAATCGAAATAGAAACCTGTTCTCATCTGCACTATTTCTCGACCTCTCAAAAGCATTTGATATGGTCAACCATCAACTTCTCCTCGATACCTTAAAATCTCTATCACTGGATTCTCAAGCATTACAGTGGTTCAACTCTTATTTGACTAATAGAAAACAAGCTGTCCTTTGGGACAGCCATCTATCCACTCAACTCCCTGTTACTATTGGAGTCCCACAAGGATCTATCCTAGGCCCCTACTTTTCTCCATTTTCATCAATAATTTGCCCAATTCCTACCAACATCCACATGTATACAATATGCAGATGATTCCACTCTCATCTGCTCTGCCTCTACCCCAGCAGAACTCCACTCCACTACCCAAGTAGTCTTTACTGCAGCAGAAAATTGGTTTCAACATATCTGTCTCCTCCTTAATCCCAAAACCAAACTACTACTCTTTACCCCTACCTCTAAATCCACCCCTATCTCTTTTCTATAACATCCTGTAATGGCACTCTCATCAAACCTGACAACTGCACTAAACTCCTAGGTCACCATAGATAACCAGCTAAATTTTGACTATCACATTGATTTAACTATCAAGACTGTCAATAAAAGATTGGTGCCCTATACAGGCTAAAGCCCTATCTCACTACAACTTCCGAGTAGCCCTTGCCCAAACTCACCTTATCTCTACATTAACTTATGCCTCCCCCTCCTTTGTCAACTTATCTAAAGCCAATCTTCAGAAACTGAATATTGCCTACCACAGTATAGCCAGATTTGCCACTGGCTCACCTTTCCAAACTCACCACTGTCTTAACTTAAAGAAACTCAACTGGCTTGAACTCCCGAACCTTATACTCCTACAACAACTAATCATCACTTTCAAAATTCTTCATTACCCCTCCAATATACCCATACTAAATAAACTTATCACACCTTATAAAAATCTCACGACACTCAGATCAGCCAACAAGCTACTAGTTACTACTTTGAAATCTCATAACAAATCAGGTGATTCCCTATTTGCAAACACTATCGGTTCTCACTGGAATAAACTTCCCATTGAACTGACCTCCTAACCTCATGTCACCTTTTCAAAAAACAGATGAAAACCCACCTACTAATTCACTGGCTATGCCCCTGCTCCAATCCTGACTGAGCACAGTACTCTTCATTACTCTCTCCAGTCTGCTACTTGTGTAATTCTTTCCACTCCCTCTCTTACCTAGACTAACATCCTCAGCCCCTTCACTGGACCGTCACCCTTTTCTCCAATCTTTTTGCCTACTTCACCTTATAGCTATCCTCTCTCTATTCTCTTTCCAGCCATTCCTTGACCATCTTTATCCTACTACCTTAGCATTTCATCTCTATCCTGTTTCCTCACTCTCCTTTTCAACTTGACTTTCATAACCTTTAACTATGTTTTAATACTTTTACCCAACAAAACTATATTCTATCCCCAATTTCTATCTATCTTTTTTCCCCTCTTCCTACAGCTTTAACTACCAATCTACCTGTTATACCTTCTAACTTGCTCTTTTAACACTTGATACCAACAGTTTCTTTCCCTCTGCAAACTACCTAATCTGTCTTCCAGCCTACTGACCGATGATTAAATTATTTAGCTTGACTAGTGATATCCTTTAACTCAACTTTGTATTTTTATGCCTGAGCTTATCTCCTTAGCCACATAATCTGAACTCTGTTTGTTATCTACTTAAATTAGTCCAGGCAAACTGTATTTTGTCTCTGTACACTTTTTTTAAAATTGATTTATTTAGTAATGTCTTTGAAATGTATTGTCTTATTCTGATAGTGGAGCTTTTCTCCTCGGGCCTCTGCTGAAAATGGACATGTATCCAGCCAGACTAGCCCGGTTAACAAATGTAAAATAAAATAAAATAAATAAATAAAATAAATTATACCAATATGAATAATACAAATCATAATTTAGCTGTTCTTAACTTTAATAATGGTAAAATTGAAAGATACTCATTCAGTCCTGGGGGGTTTCCTGAGTCCAGGGTCAGTTGCCACCACAATTCCCTGAACTCAATATTTTCTTCCCAGGACCCCCCCCCCCACCATTAATTTTAACTTGTTCCAACACCAAAAAAGTACATTTTGCTTCAGGACATTTTTTTAAATGTTTGAATAAAGCATTTGTGTCTTTACATGTTGCCACTTCATAACAATGTTCATATATCCTTCTTTTCAACTTTCTTTCAGTTTTTCCCACAGAGAAGGATTTACAAACTATGCAAGAAGCCAGATATACTAAACCCTTTGATTCACAATTATAGAGGCCCCTGCTCACCAACCATTTATTTCTATTTTCCAAATAGAACCTGTCTGTATTCATAAGGTAATGACATTGGTTACAGTGACCACATTTATAAGTGCCTATTTTGTTTTTTATGTTTGTCTTTTGTTTATTCTCCAGGATCAGCCTTATATTCTGGGAATTCCTGTAAATTACTTTTTGGGGCATTCTAGATATTTTGTCTATGTCAGTAATAACCACAAACTTTTCCCATTCTTTCAAAAATTTATTTTTAATGATGTTGTTTATTGCATTATATTCTAGGGCTAGTACTTGTTCATAATTAGAATCATTACTATCTTTCTTAACCTTATCTACTTTGTTCCCACCACCATTATTTAAAATTGGTTGGAACTTATTGATTCTACCTTTTTCTACTTCATCCCTCATGTCCTTAATAAACTTGAAAGGATATCCTCTTTCAAGAAACATTGATTCTAAAAAAATCACATTCTAGCTCAAAGTCTTCATCTGTACTAGTCATCCGACTCCCCCTCACAAACTGCCCCTTCACAATATTTTTCTTACAATGAAGAGGGTGGGCACTATCAAAGTGCAAATAGGAATTACAATAGGTTTCTTTTCTAAACACTCTGGATTCAAACTTATTATTTGCCTTATAAATTTCTATGTCCAAGTAATGCACATTTTTTTCCAAAATCTTGCGTGTGAATCTTAAAAATTCAGTGGATTTATTTAAGTATTCTATAAATTCTTTTAATTTCTCCCTTCCTCCCCTCCAAAAAATTATGATGTCATCTAAAAATCTACGATATAGATTCCAATAGTTTCTGAATTCTGTATGAATAATGTATTTCTCTTCCCATTTATCCAAAACTATTTTAGCAAAAGTTGGGGCGCATGCTGCTCCCATAGTTACTCCTTGTGTTTGTTGAAAGCATTCACCCTTAAAATATAGGAAATTATTCTTCAAAACCATTTCCATTAACCAAGTATTAACTAATTTTTCTTTTTGGGTTAACTCACCATCTTGGTAAACTATTTCTTCAAACATATCCATGCCTTCTTTCCAAGGTATGGATGAAAACAAATCCACTATATCTATGGTTACAAATAATAAATCATCCTCATATAAATCGTAAGAAATAGCTTCCAATAAATCCCAGGAGTCTTTCAAAATCAATTCTCTTTCCACCCAAATTCTTTTTAACTTTGTGTCCACATATTTGGCTAAAGGGTGTGTTTTAGAACCTTCAGCAGAAACTATAGGTCTGAAGGGTGGGTCGTTTTTATGAATTGTTGGAATCCCAAATAGGGAGGGAATCCTAGGTTTGTCTACCTTTAAATACCTGTAGGTATTAAAGTCTATAAGTTCTTCTTGTACCATATCTAATAAACCCACATCAATTTTGTGATATGCAATATTAACTTCAGTTTTTGAAACACAAGAATATTTTCCATCTTCCCATAAAATACTGTTCATTTTACTTTCATACTGGATATTGTCCAATTTCTAACCACCCCTCCCCCTTTATCAGGCTTCATTACCCAAATTTTAGTGTTGTTTCTCATGTCATACAAACATTCCCTTTCTTCTTTACTTAAGTTGTCTTTATATCTAGTATTTTATATTGTTCTTTCCTCACTTCTTGTTCTACTATTTTTTCTAAGTTTCTTAATTGAGGGTGGAGTGGGGGGTTATAAGAAGTTTTCCGCCTCAGGAAGGTGAATTTGAATATTGTAATACAAACCACATTGAACAAGAATAATGGGGAACTGAGGTGGAAAACTACTTATAACCCCCCACACCACCCTCAATTAAGAAACTTAGAAAAAATAGTAGAACCAGAAGTGAGGAAAGAACAATATAAAAATACTAGATATAAAGACAACTATGTAAAGAAGAAAAGGAATGTTTGTATGACATGAGAAACAACACTAAAATTCGGGTAATTAAGCCTGATAAAGGGGGAGGGGTGGTTATAAAGGACAATATCCAGTATGAAAGTAAAATGAACAGTATTTTATGGGAAGATGGAAAATATTCTTGTGTTTCAAAAAATGAAGTTAATATTGCATATCACAAAATTGATGTGGGTTTATTAGATATGGTACAAGAAGAATTTATAGACTTTAATACCAACAGGTATTTAAAGGTAGACAAACCTAGGATTCCCTCCCTATTTGGGATTCCAACAATTCATAAAAATGAAATTGACCCACCCTTCAGACCTATAGTTTCTGCTGAAGGTTCTAAAACACACCCTTTAGCCAAATATGTGGACACAAAGTTAAAAAGAATTTGTGTGGAAAGAGAATTGATTTTGAAAGACTCCTGGGATTTATTGGAAGCTATTTCTTACGATTTATATGAGGATGATTTATTATTTGTAACCATAGATATAGTGGATTTGTTTTCATCCATACCTTGGAAAGAAGGCATGGATATGTTTGAAGAAATAGTTTACCAAGATGGTGAGTTAACCCAAAAAGAAAAATTAGTTAACACTTGGTTAATGGAAATGGTTTTGAAGAATAATTTCCTATATTTTAAGGGTGAATGCTTTCAACAAACACAAGGAGTAGCTATGGGAGCAGCATGCACCCCAACTTTTGCTAACATAGTTTTGGCTAAATGGGAAGAGAAATACATTATTCATACAGAATTCAGAAACTATTGGAATCTATATCGTAGATTTTTAGATGACATCATAATTTTTTGGAGGGGAGGAAGGGAGAAACTAGAAGAATTTATAGAATACTTAAATAAATCCACTGAATTTTTAAGATTCACACACAAGATTTCGGAAAAAAATGTGCAATACTTGGACATAGAAATTTATAAGGCAAACAATAAGTTTGAATCCAGAGTGTTTAGAAAAGAAACCTATTGTAATTCCTATTTGCACTTTGATAGTGCCCACCCTCTTCATTGTAAGCAAAATATTGCGAAGGGGCAGTTTGTGAGGGGGAGACGGATGACTAGTACAGATGAAGACTTTGAGCTAGAATGTGATTTTTTAGAATCAATGTTTCTTGAAAGAGGATATCCTTTAAAGTTTATTAAGGACATGAGGGATGAAGTAGAAAAAGGTAGAATCAATAAGTTCCAACCAATTTTAAATAATGGTGGTGGGAACAAAGTAGATAAGGTTAAGAAAGATAGTAATGATTCTAATTATGAACAAGTACTAGCCCTAGAATATAATGCAATAAACAACATCATTAAAAATAAATTTTTGAAAGAATGGGAAAAGTTTGTGGTTATTACTGACATAGACAAAATATCTAGAATGCCCCAAAAAGTAATTTACAGGAATTCTCAGAATATATGGCTGATCCTGGAGAATAAACAAAAGACAAATATAAAAAACAAAATAGACACTTATAAATGTGGTCACTGTAACCAATGTCATTACCTTATGAATACAGACAGGTTCTATTTGGAAAATAGAAATAAATGGTTGGTGAGCAGGGGCCTCTATAATTGTGAATCAAAGGGTTTAGTATATCTGGCTTCTTGCATAGTTTGTAAATCCTTCTATGTGGGAAAAACTGAAAGAAAGTTGAAAAGAAGGATATATGAACATTGTTATGAAGTGGCAACATGTAAAGACACAAATGCTTTATTCAAACATTTAAAAAAATGTCCTGAAGCAAAATGTACTTTTTTGGTGTTGGAACAAGTTAAAATTGATGGTAGGGGGGGACCCTAGGAAGAAAAAATGAGTTCAGGGAATTGTGGTGGCAACTGACCCTGGATGCAGGAAACCCCCCAGGATTGAATGAGTATCTTTCAATTTTACCTTTATTAAAGTTAAGAACAGCTAAATTATGATTTGTATTATTCATATTGGTATAATCTATAGAAAGTGACAGAATATAATGTAATTTAACGAGAATAAAATAAGCTTAATGCACTGGTCCATAAATATAAATACGATTAAACAAATGAGAGAATCATATTTATTTATTTATTTTTATTTTAACTGAACATTTTAGCAATGTATTTTAAATTAATGTTATTCATATTAAAAGGAACAGATTTTTTTATACTGAAAATGAAGGGCCTTCGTTTTTTAAGGAATCATAGTTCTCAGATGTATTTTTAGAAAGTTTTACATGGTAAAGGGAAGGATCCACCCAAAATGAATTATTCATGAATATTTAAATGAAGAGAACAAAAAATTTAAATGAAGGAGAATGGCATTAACTTAATTGGTTGATTTAAATTCAACAGAAGCATTCTGATAGATTTTAATTAATTAGTAATTATATAAATATGGAGTAATAAATGGCTGGTCGCATCTGATGAAGTCGAACTGTTTTTTTGACGAAAACGCACTTGTTATGTGTTAAAGGCGTTTATGGTGTGGTTCTTGTTTGTCATTTTGACTTAATAAAGGATTGAAATTATTGGGCATCTCGTGCTTCGTTCTTCCAGACTTTGAATTTTGGTTATTAGTTAACATATGTAAGCTTACCTGGAAGCTGCTCCTAGGACATGCTTGGACTCCCGGCCACATCAGCACCGACATCAAGCATATGGGAGGGGGGGTAATTTTCACTGAGCTGTCTGGATCTCTGACAGTGGACAGGAACTCCTCATTTGGCATCAGTGGTGGATCGGTAGCAGTAACACACCTGCAGCTAGCTGATGAAATCATGTCAATGGCCCTATTCCACACCTAATCATAATTTCTGCTGTGACCCCTGACTGTGTTGACATTGTTCACTAATTGGTTCCAAATCTCCTTTCTGGTAGCCATATCTCCATGTCCTCTCTCAAGCAGAAAGGCTCCACTGCACTTCAAAGCTTGTATTATCACTTCAGTCTCAGTGTCACTGAAAGGGGGTTTTTGTGGATTTGTAGGCTTGGGTACCATAATCCTATGAAACATAAAAAAAGAGAATTATAAAACAGATAAATATCACATAAGTAATGTATTACTTACAAAAAAATAATTAGTTTGTGTACCCTTTTGTCAACATTAAGCACTTGAAACACACTTTCATTAAGTGCAATTAAAGATTAATTGGTTGTCCTACCTCTCACACACAAGCAAAGGTTTCTACAAATCAAGGGATACCACATAAGTAATGAATATATGTTCCCCACAGAAATATCAGGATGCCTATACATTTTCAACAGAAAATGACTTGAAACACACTTTTGTTCTTGGACAACAGAACAGTAGGGGGCTCCCCAACTCCAAAACATCAAACAAATTAAGGTTTGTACAAGCCAAGGAATACCACAGAAGTAATGTAAATATGCTTTCCATAGAATTATTAGGATGTGTACACATTTACAACAGAAATGAATGAATGCTGGTCACGTCCACCATGCCCACCATGGAGGTTGCCCTAGGCCATCTAAGCAGCATAACACCAGTGTCAGTGACACATACATTGCATTTCTCTGCAATAACATAACAATGTATTTTGGCTTTGCCAGTTAAGGGTTGCCACAGTGGATCACTGGTCCACTCTTGATTGGTGGTGGAGTTGCCAGCCTAGCTCCCAACCTTCCCAGAAGGCACACAAACATGCACACATGCCTATCTGCATGTCTTTAAAGATCCCTTAGCCACAGGGAGGAGATGCACACAGAAGGAACTCCAGCTGAGAATTGAATTGAAGAACATCTTTCTGTGAGGTGACAGAAAATTGCAAAATTAAATTTTAAAAATAATAATTGTGCTGAATGTATAGCCTGCCTATCTCTGAAATGTAAATGCCTGCCAAAGCTGCCTATGATATCAGTGAAGTTTAAGAAGTGCATGCAGATAAAAGTTCCATTATCTGCTGGATATATAAATATATCTAAAATTGTACAACATTTAAAATGTACTTGAATAATACAAGCATACCTTAGCAAATTATAAGCCTTCTTTCCAGAGAAATCACATTTAAAGGAATACCAGTTTTCTGTTTTATCCAGATATACAAGTCTCTTCACATTCAAGTTCCCTAGCTACATTATTACCTTTTTATAGCATACTTTCATCCCCCTGAGCACTGTGAAGATATAAATGAGGTGTGAACTCATTAGAACTGCTGAATACAAAACTTTTGACTTCATGTATCTGATGTAAACATAGTGTAGGTTCTATACCATTGTTAGGTACTAATGGCTTGCAACTGTGAATGATTAGTGGGAGAGAGAAGGAAAACACAACAGCAGTTCAGGCAACCATCACTGTAGTGGGTGTTTCAGTGAGAATACACTTACAAAGTATGGAAATAACTTTAGCGAGTTTTTAAATGAAACAAAACACCACACATTTATAATTTTTGATCAATAATAGCAAACCACACATTTATCATTTTTGATCAATAATAGCAAAACTCTCCTACCTTTGCTGAAAACTGTTTTTCGCTGTCATGTATTTTTATCATACATTTAAAGGAAATTATACAAAATGCACTATAGACTGCATGTCTGAGATTACAGCAGAGACAAGGGAAGAATGATCAAAGTACAAAGAGAAGGCAGAGCTGTACTTGTGTAAAAATATTCAAAAATGATTGTGTGATCACTCATTGCACTAAATATGTAAGGTACACGTACAACCAACTGAGAATGTACAAGTGTATGTCCTATTAATACTGCAGAGGAAATATGAATTGCTTGTATACACATGATTTGATTGCTTTTGCAGTGCTGGGACTGTGGTGAAGAGAGATAACACACTCCAACTGTATTTTGTAATTTCATTACTTTGACAGTTCAGATTCAGAGCTGTGTAATTGTTTAAGATGTGCTTAACTTAAACTTTTTTGGTCTTTTACATTTGTGGATAGTGCAGCTTAGCACAAACACAGTCAAATGCATAAAAATTTAAAAATGAATGTCAGTTGCCTTAAGAAGCTCAATCATCCTTAGTGGCATTGTGTGGCGGTCAGCAGCTTGGATGATAATGACAGCAGAAATTACACCTGTGACTGAACTGCGTGTGTAGCACAAGGTGTAAAGAAGTTGAGGTACACAGTAGATAGGATAGGCAGACTGTGGTTTGGGTTCCACTGTCATTTTTTTACTGAGGAATGATCATAATGAGTATTAACAGAAAAAAATCTATATTCGATTTTGCCAGTGTTATATGTATGTTACTAACCTGTGCGCAAACATGGTTCACTGCTAAAAAAAATTAAAATGAAGTGTTACTGGCTTTACCTTCCTTTGCACAAACAGGCGAAGTGGCGATGAGCAGCCTTCAGCACTCTGGACAGTACTGAGTGTAAAATATATACCTGCTGCATAGCTTTCCCTGTGGCACCAGATGTCAGTTCATGGCCAGACTATAACTGAGGCAGGATTCTAGCCCTCTTTATTCCAATTTTTATTAATAGTGTCCAACTGTAATTTTTTTAAAATAATAATATAAATATAATTTATACATAATAACAATGTTTAGCAGGTTGATTGAGCATACACACAGTATCATATCTATTATATGTATAACTGGTGTAGCATGACAATGATGAGTATGTAATTATAAATTTATTTTCGGCATGGGAGGGACTTCATTGTTTACTGACAGATATCTACACACCTCCTATAACACAAGCATAGCTGTAAAATAGAATGTACTTTGTGGTCTGAACTAGAACTCAAAAATCTACTATGAAAGTAATACAAGTATATGCATTTTTCAGTATAGTGTTACACGTTACTCCTGCATCACACCTGAGAATGCATAAATCAGGACCTTGTCATGTCACAAACATACCATAGAACCAGCCACTATTTAAGGTGTATATTAGTAATGACCATGGTAGGCAAGCACTTCTGTGGCAATGAGGAAAAAACACCTATGAGGAAAGATACATATTCACTTTTTCACATAGTTTTGAATCCCACATTGTACAAATTACTTTTTTTCAGTGTGTGTAAGGCCACACAAAATATGTGTCAAGTCATGCATTTGTTCTGTCCTACTTCAGGTCTTAAAATTAAGTCTTTTCTTTTCAAAGCATGTATCACCCTCTGTCATTTCCAGAATGCCACCCCCTGTCATTTCCAGAATGCTGTACACATAATTAAATTCTGTTTTGCAGTGAGGCCTGCAAAATAGCTAATAGTTGTATCACTGTATAGAGGTGGACATTAACATTTATCTCAACTGTACAAAATCTTGTGGACTGTCCAGAATTTTGCCTCATAATTTTGGTCCATTTTTCATAAAAGTGTGTTTTTTCTGGAAAATCCTTGGCAAATCTTTAAAGAATGAGGTCTGAAAATAATGAGAGACATTTGAGTTTCAGACTTTATACCCTTCAAAAATGCATGCTAATACACAACCTTCTAGTCTATTAACTTTTGAAGTTTGTAAAAGCTATATTTAAAATTTGTCCCTAATTTTGGTCCTTTGTCCCCCCATTATTTATGGCTTTGTCCAGATTTCTTGCTCTAAGAGGTTGACAGTATAGGCATTAATGATAAAAATGTTGTAAGACACATACTTTACTGTAGTCATTTATTGTTAGTCCTGTTTGCAGTAATGATCACATTTGATAAGTAATGCCATCCTGACACCATCTTTAAAAAAAGTGAATGAACTGGATTTGCAGCCTGTGTTATTGTACTCTACTCATGAGCTTACTGCTCTTACACCTGCTTCCACAGAGAAAGCTGGGCAGCAGGTGTATTTTTACACTCAGTACTGCCAGAGTGCTGACAGCTGTTTATCATCACTTTGCTTATCTGCATGAAAGAAGGCAAAGCAATAGAAATATTACTATCTATTTAAGCAAAGAACCGTGTTTGCTTATCGCTTAAGTCCACTCATACAGGGAAGGCAATAGCAACAGTTCATCATGTCATAACATTTCCAATATAAACTACATTATGAACAACATAGCATCTGTCAGCTATTTCTCATATAAAATATAATCCTAACTAATTCTCAAGTTCAAGATGTATTCATTAAATGGGAATCTTGCATGGGCTGGCACTTTACTATCATTCGTGCAAATGAGTTTTGCGGAGATGTTCTATATAAACAGCTGTTTGACATGTATTACTGTGGTTATTGCCTAGTTATCATTCATCTCTTCAAAAGGCTTTCTTAAGCACAACAAAAGGGAAGGTACTTGTTATTCACGGATGGCATACTTACTCAGACTCATGTGTGCCGTGCAGCAATGCACTTGTAAATTATATCTCAGTAATAGGTCCAATGTCAACTACACTACAGAATTAAAGAGCATTGTTACTTTTGTTATGGGTTTATACTGACACTAGCCATTGATCATCACTGATCAAAACACATTGGCATTTTCTGAAAAATCTAGTACACGACACACATGAGGGATGGGAGGGTGGCCTAATGGTTAAGGTGTTTGCCTTACAAACACAAGGTGCAGGGTTGGAGTCTCACAAGGGATAATTGGCTAGGCTTAAAATGGCTCGCAAGGGCAGTTAGCCTAGTACTAATCTATGAATCTATGAATCTATCTATGAACATATCAGTTCATATGAATTTGAACACACATACATCATCACTTGCGTCCTTGTTGTGTGTGTGTTTGTGTGTGTGTGTGAGAGAGTACGTTATGTAAACAACATATTTATTTATTTATTTATTTATTTTACATTTGTTAACCGGGAAATTCCAACTGGACCAGGTCCATTTACAGCAGAGGCCCGGGGAGAAAATCTCTGAAACATTGTTACCTAAAAAAAAAATATATAGAGAAGCAAATTTATACAGTGTTATACAAAGGTCATTTAAATAATACTACATGGAGTTAGACATTTTGCCAAACACTGAAAATTGATAACTGTTGTAGTGAATTGAAAAACAGGTACATGTATATCTCAGTTCTGCAACATGCATTCATGACAGATTATCTCATCTATGTTAACAAGATGATTTTTAAAGTATTTTTGAACATCGCAATCACAAAAGCAAACCTGAAGTCCAGCCTTTGCACACAAATTTCATAACAGTATATGTTACCTGCAACATTATGATGATGTCATTCTCTATAAAGACTACTACAACAATATAAATCTTCTGTGATGGTGCGGATCTTAAGTACTGCGTTCTTTAGCTTGTGAAATTGTTGTAGTCTCAGTACAATCAACTTGTGTGAGTGTGTGTTCAGTTAACTCTCATTCTGGAGAGTATTTTAGAGGTGCAAGTGAAAATCTCCAACAAACATCTTCTTCACACCAGACTCATGATGACATCTGCTGTAAAGTGTTCTCTGAAAATGTGCAAGTCAGAATTGTACAATGATGGTAGCATAAAATACTGTGTTCTCTAGATTATACAAGTAGGTAGGGGTTCTAATCTCATGTCAGGCAACTTGTGTATGTTCAGTTAACACTCATTTTGGAGGCCATTTTAGAGCAGCATGTGAGAAGCTACTACCAACAACTTCTGTTATAAAATCTCTGACAATATAAAAGTCAGAATTGTGCTGTGGTGCTGGGGTAAAGCACTGTGTTCTATAGCTTATGGAACTGGTAGGTAGAGGGTCTAATCTCACCACAGTCAAATTGTGCGTGTTTTCAGTTAACTCTTTTTCTGGAGACCATTTTTAGAGCAGCATGTGAGACATTCCTACCAGCATCTTCTCATCAAACATTGAGGATATCATCTGCTATAAATTGTTCTCTGACAATATAAATGTCATACTTGTGTTGTGGCAGTAGCATAAAGTACTGTGTTCTCTAGCTTGCCTAACTGGATAGGGAGGGACTTTTGTGTTTGTGTGTGTGTGTGATCAGTTAACTATCAATCAGGAATCCATTTTAGAGTAGCATGTCGGACAGTCCTACCAACATCTTCTTCTCACCATACACTGATAACGTCATCTGCTATAAAGTGTCCTCTAACAATACTAAAGTCAGACTTGTGCTGTGGTGCTAGCATTAAGCACTGTGCTCTCTAGATAGGGGTTCTAATGTCACTAGAGTCAACTTGAGTGTATATGTGCATTCAGCTGTCACTCTGGAGGCAATTTTAGAATAGTATGTGAGACCACAGCTAAGTCAATCACTCCTCCCCACTTCTTCTTCTCAACATATAATGATGATATGATCCCTTATAAAATGCACTCTGACAGTATTGTGCTCAGATTTTTGCATTGGCATGAGCATTAGCTACTATGTTCTTTAGCTTGATAGTTTGTGCTTCTAATCTCACAGCAGACAATGTTGGGTGCTGGGACAATTTTACAGCAAGATGTGAATCCACATCTATGTTACACACTACTCCCAACATCTTTTTTTCAGCATACAATGATGCTGTCATTCTCTATAAAGTGCATTGTGACAACGTAAAGTCAGACATTTATGATGGTGCTACTTTTGCCTAGTATGGAATCTAAACAGTATACCTACACAGACCTAATGTTCAAATCTAAATTCAGTCAACTGCTGTGTGTGTGGTTGGTGGTATATTACAGTCAGTATATGATCTTTTAAATCTTTTTTCATTTGACTCCCACTCAGGAGAAACTTTGAGATAGCCCCATGAATCCATCACCCCCTTTTCCCTTTGCCAACATACCATCCCTTCTGCAGAACACTGGAGGATGTCATCATCTCAAAGATAAGTACACACATTGTAAAGCACAGCCCTTCCATTTCCATCTGCAAGCCATCTGCAGACCACTTAATGTGTGTTTGTTAATTCTGTCATGGGGTGGTGCGCATGTCATATATGGGCAGAGGCAGCATGTAATACAAACACATACACACATATGCATGTACCCCTGCTATATTCCATCGTATAGATATAGTGATTTTGGTTTAAAGGCTATAACAATGGCTATGATTTCATGTGATATTGGCAATTAGAATAGTAATGTCCTATGACCCTGTGAAGATTGCACATGTCAGTGTTGCTGTCATCCACGTGTGCTATGCTGAGGTGTGGATGGACAGCAGATCTACAACAGTATATTCCAGTCTGTGATTTGATGCAATGTATTGATGAACACTGCCACCATTTGATCACATGCTCCTTCCACAACAGCTGTAGCAATATGCCTACTGGGAACTGTTGACATAGGATGAAGCTATATATACTGCTGCCCTAGTAAGGCATGTGTTCTTGTAATGGAGTATATTAACATTCTACACATTTCTCATTCAATCATCACAGTGACACTTGCAGTATGGCACATGTGTTTATGTGTATACCTACTATCATGAAATTCTATGCAACATATAGCAGTATTACATTATACTAATTACATGGGCATATATGTATTTTTTCATCCACATATTGTAATGCTGGTATATACACAAACATATAACCAGTTCAGATTCACTTGCAATTATAGTGAATTCATTGTTTGCCCAATTATGTTGCTATTCACAAGGATTATTCATGTGTTACCCAGCTGCATTGTGTAACTGTCAACATTTGTGTCATTAATTGTTCTGCATGAACAACATCCACCTCACAAACAATGTGCCAATATATGGTATCAGAGCCCTCACACTCACCTTTCCAATTCTAAACACATAGGCATATGACATGCAAGTGATGTAATGATGTGAAATAGATAGAGTTGTATGACTGGGTTAATTGTTTCACTGTGTTGTCATGTGATGCATACCCAGTGTTGTAAGTACAAAATCTTAAGGGGAATGCACAGCTATGTGCACAGATGGTTGTGGATGGCACCATCAGTACTCAATTTGATGCAAAAGACAACCTGCTAGCTGACAGATTTTATCAAACTTCAGCCCCCTATCCCCAGTGGTCATCGCCCAAAGTATACATGCAAATATTATTCAACATATTTTCTCTAGAAAGCAGCTTGAGACTAAAATCATGGCATCAATGAGCCCTGACAACATTCTAGGTTGCCTTATCAATAAATTAAAACATGATCTAGCAGACACAGTTGGACTCTTACTTAACCACAGCCTCCAGACAATTTTCTGGCAGAATGATGGGCATCAACAGTCATCTGTGTGAACAAGGGGGGCATCACCTGATACAGGGAATTATAGATCCATAAGCCTGATTAGCCTCATCTGTAAGCCAATGGAAATAATCATCATGGCCTTGTCAACAAAAACATGGGTATTTTCCTGAGTGTGTAACCAACCCATTTTTGATTTGTTAGGCTATATCATGTCTGTTAAGCCTGGTAGACTTCTTCAAGAAGGTCACCAAAGCTGTGGATGAGGGAAAGAATGTGCATCCCACATAACTTGATGTGGCCAAAGCATTTAACACAATTCCACATTCAGGTATTACAGAGAAACTGTCTCAACTGGCCATAAACCACTACATCACCAGTGACATAGACTAATGGATCACCAACAGGATGCATACTGTCAAAGTGTTTGACTTCACCTCTAGCAAGAGGCCAGTGACCAGTGTAGTACCACAGGCTTCAGTACTAGACCCTTTCCTGTTTGGTATTTAATTCACAGAAGTCAAGGCAAACTTAGACATCCTTTGTGCAACCAGCTTTGCAGATGACTGCAAATTACGGGCAATCCTTGAATCCAGTAACATATTGATATACTGCAGAAAGTACTAACACACACAAATGAATGTTGCCATAGCCATGGAGATGCACTAAGTACCCAAAAAAGTGTAATTATTTCCTTTTGAAAAGCAAATATTCAACTTAATTACAATATAGACAGCACTCCCCAATGAGTAAAACCAGTGGTACATGATCTGGGTACTCAGGTAGATAGCAATTGTATATTCAACCACCATGTCTACAGCAGCAGAGAGAGAGAAAAGGGAGACTTTGAGTGGATTAAGTACCTCTGTTTTGCTTTTTATTGCTTATTTTTGCTAACCACACTATTCCAAGCATTTTTATTAACTTTGTAACTTATTTGAACTGTTTTTTGAATTCTGATACTGTTTGCATTTTAACTGATTGATTTTTAAGTGTTTTCAACTGTTTAAATATTGTGGGGTACACACTCAAGTGTGATAGCCATTTTTCTGCCTTGAAAGTGTTTATATTGCTGTATATGCTTTAATTCTTGAAAAAAACAAAAAAATACAAAAAAAAAAATCCTATCTCTCTACTTGTTTCCCACCTTTCTATGACCAGTAGAGTCTGTTTTTCAGATTTTGCTACATTCTGGGCTGTTTTGTAGTTTCTGTGTTGCCCAGATCTTTCTAAGATAGAAGGAAGCTTCTCTGTTCATTAGTGAGAGTGGTGAGCTTTGAGCAGCCTATCTGTTGCTGGAGGAGTGGTTTCAGCTCAGAATCTGTAGCTTTATTGGCCATTTTGGGCTATTTCTATTCCTTTCATCTTTCTGTTTAAAAAACAGTGTTTGCGCGGTTTTTGCATTTGTATTACCTCAGCAATATCCTACCTGGGCCTCCTGCAGAGTTATACAGCAGCAGAGAGAGAGTGAGAGAAAAGGGAGACTTTCAGTGAATTAAGTACCTCTGCTTTGCCTTTTGTTGCTTATTTTCACTAACTGCACTATTCCGAGCATTTTTTATTAACTTTGCAACTTATTTGAACTGTTTTTTAAATTCTGATACTGTTTGTACTTTAACTGATTGATTTTTAAGTGTTTTCAACTATTTAACTGTTGTGGGCTACACACTCAAGTGCAATAGCCATTTTTCTGCCTTGAAAGTATTTGTGTTGCTGTATCTGCTTTAATTCTTAAAAAAAACAAAAAAATACAAAAACATCCTATCTCTCTACTTGTTTCCCACTTTCTATAACCAGTAGTGTCCGGTTTTCAGATTTTGCTGAATTCTGGGCTGTTTTGTAGTTTATGTGTTGCCCAGACCTTACTAAGATAGAAATAAGCTCCTGTGTTCATCAGTGAGAGTGGTGAGCTTTGAGCAGCCTACCTGTCACTGAAGGAGTGTTTTCAGTTCAGAATCTGTAGTTTTATTGACCATTTTGGGCTATTTCTATCCCTTTCATCTTTCTATTTAAAAAACATGTTTATGCAGTTTTTGCACTTGTATTACCTCAGCAGGACCCTACCTGGGCATCCTGCAGAGTTCTACAACAGCAGAGAGAGAAAAGGGAGACTTTGAGTGGATTAAGTACCTCTGTTTTGCTTTTTATTGCTTTTTTTCGCTAACAGCACTATTCCAAGGGTTTTTATTAACTTTGCAACTTATTTGAACTGTTTTTTGAATTCTGATACTGTTTCCACTTTAACTGATCGATTTATAAGTGTTTTCAACTGTTTAACTGCAGTGGGCTACACACTCAAGTGCAATAGCAATGTTTCTGCATTGAAGGTGTTTGTATTGCTGTACCTGCTTTAATTCTGAAACAAAAATACAAAAAAAAATCCTCTCTCTCTACTTGTATCCTGCCTTTCTATAACCAGCAGTGTCCAGTTTTCAGATTTTGCTGAATTCTGGGCTGTTTTGTAGTTTTTGTGTTGCCCAGACCTTACTAAGATAGAAGGAAGCTCCTCTGTTCATCAATGAGAGTGGTGAGCTTTAAGCAGCCTATCTCTTGCTGGAGGAGTGGTTTCAGCTCAGAATCTGTAGTTTTATTGGCCATTTTGGGCTATTTCTATCCCTTTCATCTTTCTGTTTAAAAGCCTGTGTTTGCACGGTTTTGCCCATCTCCCAGCGCTGTTTAACTATGGTTAAACTATTCCCAGTGCCAGAAAGTCTGCTCTTCAAATTTTCACTTAGAACTAGCCAGTCTTTGAGTTTTAGCACTCTAAACTGTCTTCTTTGTGCTCATCACTTGTTCAAAACTTGTTGCAAACACTAAATAATCTACATAATACTGCAGCACTCAGCTTTCCTCACTTGTCAAGAGGAAAACAGATTTTAGTACTTAAAATATAAGCACATATCCAGGCATGTCTCAGGGTCAGCTCCCGGTGTTTTCCCCTGTCCACCTGATGAATCTGTGTATCTTGGGGCAATGTAGCAATTGCCTCATGTACACTGACAGCCCTCTCCTCCTACCACCCAACACCACAACCTGCGAGAGATGCACTTATATAGCCAAACTGGAAGCCAAGCTCTCTCCAGCCAAGACTGGACTAGTCAGTCAAAAGGAGAAGGTAAACACCTGCACCACACCACATTCAACACATAGCCCATCAAAACCTACACCACCTAAACCCACACATAGTAACACAAAACACACACCTACATTCACAGAGGCTCTCAATAATAATCTGCCCAAACAACAGAGACCTCCAAAACTGAAATGCAAGCAAACACCACCCCCTAACACCACCCAAATGACACATAGCCCACAAAATCAGTGTGCCACTCAATCTCATCCCATAGGGAAAAACAACTTACCCAGCAGACTAGTCATAGGCGACTCTATAGTCAGGCACACTGATGTCCCACTCACCAGGCTAAACAAGAAGAAAATTACTGTCAGCTGCCTGTCAGGTGCCAGGATCCACCACATAATGCACACACTCAGGTCAGATGTGCTGTTGCTAACTGAATGTGAGCAATGTCGGCTGGAAGAGCTCTCCACACTACTATGTCCAGGTCCATAACCCCATGGCCTATCAAGTCTGGGTTTGGACACCACGACCACTGAAGGAGCAGTAGAAATAGTGCCACTACAACAGCAGCATAGCCATATTGGCTAACAGCAGATGATGTTATGGACCTATGGCCACATGGATGCTGTCCCCCTCCCAGTAGATATTTCATCACAGACCCTGCCCATTCCATGGTATCATTCATCTGATCCATTGAATCGGCCACATGGCAGAGGCAGTCATGCATGTCAGCCTGTGGCACATCTAAAACCCTAAGCATGTCCTCAGAGGTCTGAGGGGAACATGCCTGTGCCTCCATGACATCCCTAAACATACGTCTAGTGTCACATAAACTAACATCCGGTGGAGGGTGGATCATAGGAACACAGGAGATTACTAGACTATCGACCCTGAGTTCATTTCAAGCCTAGCTGTTTCATCCCAAATTGTTACCATAGAAATGCTAGTCAATACCCAAGATTGCATTTAGTAATGACTGCCCATGTCCAGGAGGGTTGTAGGTGCTATCTCCGGTAAGAATTTATGGTGTCCGATCCACTTAACCAGGTTCCTCTTGAACAGTGTCATAGAGGTTCTCTGTTTCACATCAATGGCAGCCTATTCCAAAGATGGAGCTATCACTGGAAGATAAATCTGTCTCTTCAGCATGTTCTATTTAAGTCACAGGTCATAGTTAGGTCCCTGGAATGGATTTACAGATATGCAGCAAGTTCATTAGGTTTGGTTCTGAGATTGCTCTGTAGGCCAGGCATAACTCTCTCCTAAGAAGTCTATAAGTCTATATGATACAGTGTAGTGACAGGGAGTTTAGTCAATCTGTACAAGGTACATACTGGAGTCCCTTGATCTTCTTTGTTAGAAACCTCTAAGGTCTCTCCAATTGCTGCAGGTGCTTTGTATAGTACATGTCGAATGGGGCATTACACTCAATTATGGGCCAGATTAGTGTTGAATATAGAGCAGTTATAACCTCTTTTGCTCTTGAGGTGATGCATTTACTAAGTAAATGAGTTATACAGAACGCCTTCCTTACTACAGTAGACACATGGTGATCAAAGTTAAGGTCACCGCCAAATTGTGATCCCTGGTTCCTAACCACTTCATAGGTACTTAGGATATTGTTGTTGATTTGATAGTGTGAAGGAGCATTGTTTGTGCTGAAAGGAATGATGATGCATTTCTTTGCATTCAGTTTGACTGTGACTGACACACCAGTTGGTTGTCTGCATAAGACCCTCCTGTAGTATACTGATGTCATTTGGAGATTCAATAATTGCACCCAGTTTGCAGTCATCTGTAAAATTGGTCAGCCACAGCCCCTTAGTTTTGACCTGAACTTCTGAGAAGTTTATACCAAATGGTAGGGGGTCCAGCACTGACCACTGTGGCACCCCACTGGTAACAGGCCTGCTGTTTGATGTGGAGTTACCCACTTTGATAGTGTGTCCAGTTTGTGAGCCAGTTGGCAACACATCTTACAATGAAGGGTTTTACATTCAGTTTGCTAAGTTTATTGTTAATGCCTGAGTGTGGAATTGTGTTGAAAGCCTTTGCCAAGTCAAGGTATGCTGTGTGCACAGATTTGCCCTCATCAATGGCCCTGATCACATTTTTGAAGAAATCCACCAGATTTAAAAGCAGGATCTGCCCTTGACGAAGCCAAATTGGGCAGGATCCAAGGTTTGAAGATTACCTATGTCTTTATTTATGAGGTCCATAATGATACATTCCATGGACATACAGATGAGGCTGGTCAGGCCTATGGGTCTGTAATTCCCTGGGTCTGTTGCTAGGCCACCTTTGTGGAGGGGAATAACTGTTGTTGTTCTTCATTCCTCAGGAACAAAGCCTCTAGTTAGGATATAATTGAAAAGAGTATTTAATGGTGATGCTAGCTCATGTTTTAGCCTGTTTAGAAGACAGACTGGGATGCCGTCTGGTCCCATACAGGTTGTGTTTTTTGTCTTTTACAAGACTTTGATAACCTGCTCTTCAGATACGTAGGGTGGGAGGGAAGTTTGGGGAAACATTTTTGATAAGTTTGGAGTGGATAAGGGAGTGAAATTTTCACCACACCTATCTGCTAGCAGGTTTTCTATCTCTGTGGGGTCAATGTTTGTGATACCGTTGGTCACTAGTTCTGCACATGCTTGGGTCCTACCTTTTAAGCTATGTACGTAGCTTTTAAAGATCTTATGATTATCCTTGGCTGTGCTTGCTAACTTTTGTTCAAAGAAGCCCTTAGAGGATTTGACAAGTTGTCTTATTTGCCTGTTGAGGCAGAGGAGGGTTGTTTTCCATTGTTGAGGGCTCACCTTTGTTTTCTTTGACAGCAACTTTTTGCATTTATTGTAAAGTTTGTTGATGCTGGATATCCACCATGGTGGCTTGTTTTTACTTGGTACTCTGGCTGGCTTTGATTCTTTCTGGTACAGCCGAGTCTATACACTTATGCAAGTGATTGTACAGGGCTTTAGTGTAAGCTTCAGTGTAATTACCACCTCCAGCTAGGGGTGGAGCTTGGAATGCATTTATACCTTCACCTAGGAGGGCATAGTTTGCCTTGGTGAAGCTTTTTAGTCTGAATTCACCCTTTGTGAATTCTGGTGTTAGTGCCAGCTCTAAGGTGATTGATTTGTAGTCAGAATTAACTAATGAGGGTCCGACATTTGTGACAGTGCATCTGTTTGACATGTTATTGAGGACCAGATCTAGTATGTTTGTTCCTCCTGTCTAGGTATGAGCAATTTGTTCCTGGGCATTTGACTTAACAAAGTCAAGGAAATTTTGTACTAGTGAGTTAGGACTAGCGTAGATTTCACAGTTGATGGTGGGATAATTGAAATCCCCCCATAACCAAAGTGTTTGGTAATATTTAGATTGTCTCCAGTTTGGTCAAGTAGGCTTCATGCGTGTCATGACCCATAGAGGGGGATCTATAACTAGCTATTACTTGAATGGCAGTCTTACCCACTGTAGCCTGAACTTGGAGTAACTCCATGGATTTGTCCAGTCTAACTAGATGGGAGGCGACTTTATCTCTAATATAAATAGAAACACTACCGCCTTTGGTTCTCACACTTTCATTTTTCAGTCTGAAGGTGTGGAAGGCATTATAGCCCTGCAAGGCTGGGGTAATCTTTGAGGCCTTGCACCAGATTTCTTTGACTGCTGAAACATCTACATCTTCCAGTGATAGAAATGCTTCCAGGGTGTGAAGGTTTTAGTTTACTCTCCTAGCGTTTAGCAGCATAACCCTTATTTTCTTATGAGTGGCAAATTTCACATAGGGAAGTTTGTTTTCAAGACCTTGCCTAAAAAAGGTACTATGGGGGAAGCAAGGACCTTTGCCAACAGCTGAAAGCCTAGATGGCCCAGGTGGAAACTGTCTCTGGCAAAGCAGTGAGTTTTGTCGACCATGGCTTCCCATGCTGACAGGAACTGGATCCCTTTGAATGACACCAAAAACTAAGCCAATTATTGAAATCAATCATTTTTGTTTATACTGTGGCATCATTCTAGGTGAAGGTAGTATGCTGCTCAAGGCTAGAGACATACCTGCCTGGGACACATACTCAGAGATCTCAGTCATGTCTCTCTTCATATAGTAAAGTGAGGTACATCTCAGGTCATTCACTCCAACATGAACTATGACAGAGTCATAATGGTACTTGTTTCTGAGAGATCAGGGTGCATGCATGATCTGATGAATCCTGGCACTGGACAGGCAACTGACCGTGACTTTCTCCTTGTCCAACCTGATGAGTGGGATATCCGTGTGTCTCACTATTGAGTCTCCAATGACAAGAAAATTTGTTTTTTGAGTGTTACACCTTACGGGCTTGTTAGGTGAGACACTGGTGTTACTATTTGTCATGGGTGCTGTGGGAACTGTGTTAGTTGTAGTAGTCTTGTGTTTTGGAGGTCTCTAGTGTTTCAGTACAGTTTTTGAGAGTCCCTCCAAGTATGTTGATTTTTGTGTTTGATACGTACTATGTATCTGAATAGTGGTACTATGTGCATGTGTAGTAGTGGGTGGATTGACAACCTCTTCCGTGCTATTGTTTTGATTCTTGGTGTAGATATATCACTCACACTGTGTACTAGAGTGAGTTATTAGTAGAGGGTTGTCGGTGTACATGAGGCAATTGCTACACTCCCCACACAATGTACCCACACGTAAGGCAGGTGCAAAGGCCAAAAAAACAATGCAAAACTCAAAATGAGGCCAGCACCAAAGAGTGAGTTAAATACTGTATATTTAATACAGAAAGGCAAAAACCAAAAAAATCAGACCGGTTTCAGTCCCAAGGCCTTCTTCACTGAATATCTCGTGGAAGAAATGAAGCAAGGATAAGATGGCAATAAAGCACCACAATGGGAATAACACAGGGGAGCAGTGAATATACAATTGTCTATTTGTCATGTAGCTGAAACTGAAACTTGGCCGAGACATTGACCCACAGCCATGTGTACTGAACAACTCTCTTGTACAATTCTATTAATTGTCAGTAGGTAGGTTCATTGCTTCACAGGTTCATAGGATGATACTAGGCTATTGGCCCAGAGGCCCTTATAAGCCTAGCCAAGAATTTCACCCATGTTCCCACAAAGTCAGCACCTGTTTTCCCTGTCCAGCAGGGACACAGGTAGGATCCCAGGGGTATATTTTCTGTTTCCCATTCAGTCATCAAGGTTCCTCTTAAAGAGGGCTAGTGAGGTACTCTGCTTGACATGGAGAGGGAGTCTATTCCACAGATGGGGGATTCATTGGGACACAAATCTATCCCACCAACAAGTTCTATTAATGCCACAGACCAGGTTGAGGCCTTGCATATGGGTTGAATGAATGGAGTTTGACTTATGGATATGCAGCAATTCTATCAAGGCTGAGTTTGAGATGGCCTTGTATGCCAGATACAGGTCACCTCTGAGCAGTCTGTACAAGACTGAGTAGAGAGATAGGACAATTGATTTTCCTGGTCAGGAACCTCTGTGGTCTCTCCAACTGCTGCATGTGCTTGGCAAGGTACATGCCGAAGGGGGCATTATACTCGATAATGGGTCTGATAAGGGAGGAGTACAGGGATGTTATGACCTCCTTGTTTCTGGATGAAATACCCTTACTTATGAGGTGGGCCATGTATAAAGCCTTCCATACAACGGAGGCAACGTGGTGGTCAAACATCAGGTTGCTATCAACCTGGGCACCCAAGTCCCTCACAACTGACTGCATGCTTAGTACAGTGTTATTAATGTGATAATTAGTGGGGATCCAATTTCCCCAAAGGGGATAATGATGCATTTCTTGGCATTCAGTTTGAGGCCATGCTTCTGGCACCAGTCATTAGTTTGGGTAGGGCCCTCTTGGAGGATGTCCACATCAATAGGGAAATTTATGACAGTGCCCAGCTTGCAGTCATCTGTAAACTTGGTCAGCCACAGACCACTGGTTTTGGCTTGCACCTCAGAAAGGTATATCCCAAACAATAGAGGCCCTAAGACCAATCATTTGGGTATATCACTTGTTACGGGTCTTCTACTAGAGGTGGCCTCCCCTGTTTTGACTGAGTGGGTTCTATCAGTGAGTCAGTTAGCTATCCATCTGATAACATACAGGTTGATGCCTAGCTCGGAGAGTTTATCGATTATGCCCAAGTGGGGAATAGTGTCACAGGCTTTGGCTATGTAGGTAGGTGGTGTGCACTGTCTTCCCCTCATCCATAGCTTTGGTGACTGTTTCAAAGAAGTCAACCAAGTTTAACAGGCATGATCTCCCTTTGACAAAACCAAACTGTGTGGCATCAAACATTTGGAGGTTGCCAATGTCCTTTTTTATAAGGTCCATGATAATGCATTCCATGGCCTTGCAGATCAGGTTAGGCTGATGGGCATATAACTGCCCGGGTCAGTGGATGCTCCACCATTTTATAGTGGGATGACAGTGACTCTCCTACATTCTGCTGGGACAAAGCCTGTGCACAGCCTAAGGTGCCTAGTGGTGCTGAGAGCTCTTGCCTGAGTTTATGTAGAACACAGCCAGGGATGTTGTTGGGTCCCATGGAGGCTGTATATTTTTCTTTTGAGAGGGCATTAATGACCTGCTCCTTGGTGATGAGGGGAGGGGGGCAAGTGCTGGGGATGTCCTGGTTTACTGATGGGGGGACAGGGGGTGAAGTTTTCACTGAACATGCCTGGAAGCAGGTTGTCCTGGTTTACTGATAAGGGGACAGGGTGGTGAAGTTTTCACTGAACTTGCCTGGCAGCAGGTTGGCTATATCTATGGCATTTGTGTATGTGGTATTCTTCACCAGCAATTCAGAACAGATTTGGGAGTTACCTTTGAGATTTCAGATCTTTGCAAAGAAGGCCTTGTGATTGTTCTTAGTAGATGTGTCCAATTTGGACTCAAAGTTAGCCTTAGAAGATTTCACCAGTGACCTTATTTGCTTCTTCAGACAAAGGAGAGATTGCTTGCAACTTGGCATCTGCTCCTTCTTTGCCCTGGATAGCAGTTTTCTCGTTTTATTATAGAGTCTGTTTATTGCTGCTGCCCATCAGACAGGTCTACTCTTCCTTGAGGAAGATGATTTGATCCTGTCAGGTATTGCTGAGTCCATGCAGCTAAATAGGTGCTCATATAGTTTTTTGTTGTAGGGTTGGACATTAGTGCTTGCTCCAACTGAAGGGATGGTGGCTGTTAAGCATCTTATACCTGCTCTCAGGAGGTTGTAGTCAGCTTTGGAAAAGTATTTTGTTCGACCCTGGCATGGGGGGGGGGGGGGAGTCAGAGAGATGGTGACTTCGAAAGTGATTGCTTTATGGTCAGGTCATATCAAGGAGGAGAACACTGTAGGATGACACCGTAGGTACACATACAAAAAACAAATTCACAGTAAGTAGTAGTCAGATTATATATTTTATTCTACAAGCAAATATATACATTGCCATATGTAAGCTTAACCAAAAGCCAAAGTCTGGAAGAACGAAGCACGAGATGCCCAATAATTTCAGTCCTTTATTAAGTCAAAATGACAAACTAGAATCACCATAAATGCCTTTAACACATAACAAGTGCGTTTTCATCAAAAAAACAGTTTGACTTCATCAGATGCCACCAGCCATTTATTACTCCATATTTATATAATTACTAATTAATTAAAACCTATCAGAATGCTTCTGTTGAATTTAAATCAACCAATTAAATTAATGCCATTCTCCTTCATTGAAATTTTTTGTTCTCTTCATTTAAATATTTATGAATAATTCATTTTGGGCGGATCCTTCCCTTTACCATGTAAAACTTTCTAAAAATACATCTGTGAACTATGATTCCTTAAAAAACGAAGGCCCTTCGTTTTCAGTATAAAAAAATCTGTTCCTTTTAATATGAATAACATTAATTTAAAATACATTGCTAAAATGTTCAGTTAAAATAAAAATAAATAAATAAATATGATTCTCTCATTTGTTTAATCGTATTTATCTTTATGGACCAGTGCATTAAGCCTATTTTATTCTCGTTAAATTACATTAAATTCTGTCACTTTCTATAGATTATACCAATATGAATAATACAAATCATAATTTAGCTGTTCTTAACTTTAATAAAGGTAAAATTGAAAGATACTCATTCAATCCTGGGGGGTTTCCTGCGTCCAGGGTCAGTTGCCACCACAATTCCCTGAACTCATTTTTTCTTCCCAGGGTCCCCCCCTACCATCAATTTTAACTTGTTCCAACATCAAAAAAAGTAAATTTTGCTTCAGGACATTTTTTTAAATGTTTGAATAAAGCATTTGTGTCTTTACATGTTGCCACTTCATAACAATGTTCATATATCCTTCTTTTCAACTTTCTTTCAGTTTTTCCCACATAGAAGGATTTACAAACTATGCAAGAAGCCAGATATACTAAACCCTTTGATTCACAATTATAGAGGCTCCTGCTCACCCACCATTTATTTCTACTTTCCAAATAGAACCTCTCTGTATTCATAAGGTAATGACATTGGTTACAGTGACCACATTTATAAGTGCCTATTTTGTTTTTTATATTTGTCTTTTGTTTATTCTCCAGGATCAGCCTTATATTCTGGGAATTCCTGTAAATTACTTTTTGGGGCATTCTAGATATTTTGTCTATGTCAGTAATAACCACAAACTTTTCCCATTTTTTCAAAAATTTATTTTTAATGATGTTGTTCATTGCATTATATTCTAGGGCTAGTACTTGTTCATAATTAGAATCATTACTATCTTTCTTAACCTTATCTACTTTGTTCCCACCACCATTATTTAAAATTGGTTGGAACTTATTGATTCTACCTTTCTCTACTTCATCCCTCATGTCCTTAATAAACTTGAAGGGATATCCTCTTTCAAGAAACATTGATTCTAAAAAATCACATTCTAGCTCAAAGTCTTCATCTGTACTAGTGATCCGACTCCCCCTCACAAACTGCCCCTTCACAATATTTTCCTTACAATGAAGAGGGTGGGCACTATCAAAGTGCAAATAGGAATTACAATAGGTTTCTTTTCTAAACACTCTGGATTCAAACTTATTATTTGCCTTATAAATTTCTATGTCCAAGTATTGCACATTTTTTTCCGAAATCTTGCGTGTGAATCTTAAAAATTCAGTGGATTTATTTAAGTATTCTATAAATTCTTCTAATTTCTCCCTTCCTCCCCTCCAAAAAATTATGATGTCATCTAAAAATCTATGATATAGATTCCAATAATTTCTGAATTCTGTATGAATAATGTATTTCTCTTCCCATTTAGCCGAAACTATGTTAGCAAAAGTTGGGGCGCATGCTGCTCCCATAGCTACTCCTTGTGTTTGTTGAAAGCATTCACCCTTAAAATATAGGAAATTATTCTTCAAAACCATTTCCATTAACCAAGTGTTAACTAATTTTTCTTTTTGGGTTAACTCACCATTTTGGTAAACTATTTCTTCAAAAATATCCATGCCTTCTTTCCAAGGTATGGATGAAAACAAATCCACTATATGGTTACAAATAATAAATCATCCTCATATAAATCGTAAGAAATAGCTTCCAATAAATCCCAGGAGTCTTTCAAAATCAATTCTCTTTCCACCCAAATTCTTTTTAACTTTGTGTCCACATATTTGGCTAAAGGGTGTGTTTTAGAACCTTCAGCAGAAACTATAGGTCTGAAGGGTGGGTCAATTTCGTTTTTATGAATTTTTGGAATCCCAAATAGGGAGGGAATCCTAGGTTTGTCTACCTTTAAATACCTGTAGGTATTAAAGTCTATAAGTTCTTCTTGTACCATATCTAATAAACCCACATCAATTTTGTGATATGCAATATTAACTTCATTTTTTGAAATTCAAGAATATTTTCCATCTTCCCATAAAATACTGTTCATTTTACTTTCATACTGGATATTGTCCAATTTCTAACCACCCCTCCCCCTTTATCAGGCTTCATTACTCAAATTTTAGTGTTGTTTCTCATGTCATACAAACATTCCTTTTCTTCTTTACTTAAGTTGTCTTTATATCTAGTATTTTTATATTGTTCTTTCCTCACTTCTTGTTCTACTATTTTTTCTAAGTTTCTTAATTGAGGGTGGAGTGGGGGGTTATAAGTAGTTTTCCGCCTCAGGAAGGTGAATTTGAATATTGTAATACAAACCCCATTGAACAAGAATAATGGGGAACTGAGGCGGAAAACTACTTATAACCCCCCACTCCACCCTCAATTAAGAAACTTAGAAAAAATAGTAGAACCAGAAGTGAGGAAAGAACAATATAAAAATACTAGATATAAAGACAACTATGTAAAGAAGAAAAGGAATGTTTGTATGACATGAGAAACAACAGTAAAATTCGGGTAATTAAGCCTGATAAAGGGGGAGGGGTGGTTATAAAGGACAATATCCAGTATGAAAGTAAAATGAACAGTATTTTATGGGAAGATGGAAAATATTCTTGTGTTTCAAAAAATGAAGTTAATATTGCATATCACAAAATTGATGTGGGTTTATTAGATATGGTACAAGAAGAACTTATAGACTTTAATACCTACAGGTATTTAAAGGTAGACAAACCTAGGATTCCCTCCCTATTTGGGATTCCAACAATTCATAAAAATGAAATTGACCCACCCTTCAGACCTGTAGTTTCTGCTGAAGGTTCTAAAACACACCCTTTAGCCAAATATGTGGACACAAAGTTAAAAAGAATTTGGGTGGAAAGAGAATTGATTTTGAAAGACTCCTGGGATTTATTGGAAGCTATTTCTTACGATTTATATGAGGATGATTTATTATTTGTTACCATAGATATAGTGGATTTGTTTTCATCCATACGTTGGAAAGAAGGCATGGATATGTTTGAAGAAATAGTTTACCAAGATGGTGAGTTAACCCAAAAAGAAAAATTGGTTAATACTTGGTTAATGGAAATGGTTTTGAAGAATAATTTCCTATATTTTAAGGGTGAATGCTTTCAACAAACAGAAGGAGTAGCTATGGGAGCAGCATGCACCCCAACTTTTGCTAACATAGTTTTGGCTAAATGGGAAGAGAAATACATTATTCATACAGAATTCAGAAACTATTGGAATCTATATCATAGATTTTTAGATGACATCATAATTTTTTGGAGGAGAGGAAGGGAGAAACTAGAAGAATTTATAGAATACTTAAATAAATCCACTGAATTTTTAAGATTCACACACAAGATTTCGGAAAAAAATGTGCAATACTTGGACATAGAAATTTATAAGGCAAACAATAAGTTTGAATCCAGAGTGTTTAGAAAAGAAACCTATTGTAATTCCTATTTGCACTTTGATAGTGCCCACCCTCTTCATTGTAAGAAAAATATTGTGAAGGGGCAGTTTGTGAGGGGGAGTCGGATGACTAGTACAGATGAAGACTTTGAGCTAGAATGTGATTTTTTAGAATCAATGTTTCTTGAAAGAGGATATCCTTTCAAGTTTATTAAGGACATGAGGGATGAAGTAGAAAAAGGTAGAAGCAATAAGTTCCAACCAATTTTAAATAATGGTGGTGGGAACAAAGTAGATAAGGTTAAGAAAGATAGTAATGATTCTATTTATGAACAAGTACTAGCCCTAGAATATAATGCAATAAACAACATCATTAAAAATAATTTTTTGAAAAAAATGGGAAAAGTTTGTGGTTATTACTGACATAGACAAAATATCTAGAATGCCCCAAAAAGTAATTTACAGGAATTCCCAGAATATAAGGCTGATCCTGGAGAATAAACAAAAGACAAATATAAAAAAAACAAAATAGGCACTTATAAATGTGGTCACTGTAACCAATGTCATTACCTTATGAATACAGACAGGTTCTATTTGGAAAATAGAAATAAATGGTTGGTGAGCAGGGGCCTCTATAATTGTGAATCAAAGGGTTCAGTATATCTGGCTTCTTGCATAGTTTGTAAATCCTTCTATGTGGGAAAAACTGAAAGAAAGTTGAAAAGAAGGATATATGAACATTGTTATGAAGTGGCAACATGTAAAGACACAAATGCTTTATTCAAACATTTAAAAAAATGTCCTGAAGCAAAATTTATCTGAATCTATCTATGAACATATCAGTTCATATGAATTTGAACACACATACATCATCACTTGCGTCCTTGTTGTTTCCAAAGTTTGTGTGTGTGTGTGTGTGTGTGTGTGTGTGTGTGTGTGTGTGTGTGTGTGTGAGAGTATGTTATGTAAACAACATATTTATTTATTTATTTTACATTTGTTAACTGGGAAATTCCAACTGGACCAGGTCCATTTACAGCAGAGGCCCGGGGAGAAAATCTCCGAAACATTGTTACCAAAAAAAAAAAAAAAATATAGAGAAGCAAATTTCTACAGTGTTATACAAAGGTCATTTAAATAATACTACATGGAGTTAGACATTTTGCCAAACACTGAAAATTGATAATTGTTGTAGTGAATTGAAAAACAGGTACATGTATATCTCAGTTCTGCAAAATGCATTCATGACAGATTATTTCATCTATGTTAACAAGATGATTTTTAAAGTATTTTTGAACATCTCAATCACAAAAGCAAACCTGAAGTCCAGCCTTTGCACACAAGTTTCATAACAGTATATGTTACCTGCAACATTATGATGATGTCATTCTCTATAAAGACTACTACAACAATATAAATCTTCTGTGATGTTGCAGATCTTAAGTACTGCGTTCTTTAGCTTGTGAAATTGTTGTAGTCTCAGTACAATCAACTTGTGTGAGTGTGTGTTCAGTTAACTCTCATTATGGAGAGTATTTTAGATGTGCAAGTGAAAATCTCCAACAAACATCTTCTTCACACCAGACTCATGATGACATCTGCTGTAAAGTGTTCTCTGAAAATGTGCAAGTCAGAATTGTACAATGATGGTAGCATAAAATACTGTGTTCTCTAGATTATATAAGTAGGTAGGGGTTCTAATCTCATGTCAGGCAACTTGTGTATGTTCAGTTAACACTCATTTTGGAGGCCATTTTAGAGCAGCATGTGAGAAGCTACTACCGACAACTTCTGCTATAAAATCTCTGACAATATAAAAGTCAGAATTGTGCTGTGGTGCTGGGGTAAAGCACTGTGTTCTATAGCTTGTGGAACTGGTAGGTAGAGGGTCTAATCTCACCACAGTCAAATTGTGCATGTTTTCAGTTAACTCTTTTTCTGGAGACCATTTTTAGAGCAGCATGTGAGACATTCCTACCAGCATCTTCTCATCAAACATTGAGGATATCATCTGCTATAAATTGTTCTCTGACAATATAAAAGTCATACTTGTGTTGTGGCAGTAGCATAAAGTACTGTGTTCTCTAGCTTGCCTAACTGGATAGGGAGGGACTGTTGTGTTTGTGTGTGTGTGATCAGTTAACTATCAATCAGGAATCCATTTTAGAGTAGCATGTCGGACAGTCCTACCAACACCTTCTTCTCACCATACACTGATAACGTCATCTGCTATAAAGTGTCCTCTAACAATATTAAAGTCAGACTTGTGCTGTGGTGCTAGCTTTAAGCACTGTGCTCTCTAGATAGGGGTTCTAATGTCACTGGAGTTAACTTGAGTGTATATGTGTATTCAGCTGTCACTCTGGAGGCAATTTTAGAATAGTATGTGAGACCACAGCTAAGTCAATCACTCCTCCCCACTTCTTCTTCTCAACATATAATGATGATATGATCCCTTATAAAATACACGCTGACAGTATTGTGCTCAGATTTTTGCATTGGCATGAGCATTAGCTACTATGTTCTTTAGCTTGATAGTTTGTGCTTCTACTCTCACAGCAGACAATGTTGGGTGCTGGGACAATTTTACAGCAAGATGTGAATCCACATCTATGTTACACACTACTCCCAACATCTTTTTATCAGCATACAATGATGCTGTCATTCTCTATAACGTGCATTGTGACAACGTAAAGTCAGACATTTATGATGGTCTACTTTTGCCTAGTATGGAATCTAAACAGTATACCTACACAGACCTAATATTCAAATCTAAATTCAGTCAACTGCTGTGTGTGTGGTTGGTGGTATATTACAGTCAGTATATGATCTTTTAAATCTTTTTTCATTTGACTCCCACTCAGGAGAAACTTTGAGATAGCCCCATGAATCCATCACCCCCTTTTTCCCTTTGCCAAACATACCATCCCTTCTGCAGAACACTGGAGGATGTCATCATCTCAAAGATAAGTACACACATTGTAAAGCACAGCCCTTCCATTACCATCTGCAAGCCATCTGCAGACCACTTAATGTGTGTTTGTTAATTCTGTCATGGGGTGGTGCGCATGTCATATATGGGCAGAGGCAGCATGTAATACAAACACATACACACATATGCATGTACCCCTGCTATATTCCGTCGTATAGATATAGTGATTTTGGTTTAAAGGCTATAACAATGGCTATGATTTCATGTGATGTTGGCAATTAGAATAGTAATGTCCTATGACCCTGTGAAGATTGCACATGTCAGTGTTGCTGTCATCCACATGTGCTATGCTGAGGTGTGGATGGACAGCAGATCTACAACAGTATATTCCAGTCTGTGATTTGATGCAATGTATTGATGAACACTGCCACCATTTGATCACATGCTCCTTCCACAACAGCTGTAGCAATATGCCTACTGGGGACTGTTGACATAGGAGGAAGCTATATATACTGCTGCCCTAGTAAGGCATGTGTTCTTGTAATGGAGTATATTAACATTCTACACATTTCTTATTCAACCATCACAGTGACACTTCAAGTATGGCACATGTTTTTATGTGTATACCTACTATCATGAAATTCTATGCAACATATAGCAGTATTACATTATACTAATTACATGGGCATATATGTATTTTTTCATCCACATATCGTAATGCTGGTATATACACAACCATATAACCAGTTCAGATTCACTTGCAACTATAGTGAATTCATTGTATGCCCAATTATGTTGCTATTCACAAGGATTATTCATGTGTTACCCAGCTGCATTGTGTAACTGTCAACATTTGTGTCATTAATTGTTCTGCATGAACAACATCCACCTCACAAACAATGTGCCAATATATGGTATCAGAGCCCTCACACTCACCTTTCCAATTCTAAACACATAGGCATATGACATGCAAGTGATGTAATGATGTGAAATAGATAGAGTTGTATGACTGGGTTAATTGTTTCACTGTGTTGTCATGTGATGCATACCCAATGTTGTAAGTACAAAATCTTAAGGGGAATACACAGCTATGTGCACAGATGGCTGTGGATGGCACCATCAGTACTCAATTTGATGCAAAAGACAACCTGCTAGCTGACCGATTTTATCAAACTTCAGCCCCCTATCCCCAGTGGTCATCACCCAAAGTATACATGCAAATATTACTCAGCATATTTTCTCTAGAAAGCAGCTTGAGACTAAAATCATGGCATCAATGAGCCCTGACAACATTCTAGGTTGCCTTATCAATAAATTAAAACATGACCTAGCAGACACAGTTGGACTCTTACTTAACCACAGCCTCCAGACAATTTTCTGGCAGAATGATGGGCATCAACAGTCATCTGTGTGAACAAGGGGGGGGGGCATCACCTGATACAGGGAATTATAGATCCATAAGCCTGACTAGCCTCATCTGTAAGCCAATGGAAATAATCATCATGGCCTTGTCAACAAAAACATGGGTATTCTCCTGAGTGTGTAACCAACCCATTTTTGATTTGTTAGGCTATATCATGTCTGTTAAGCCTGGTAGAATTCTTCAAGAAGGTCACCAAAGCTGTGGATGAGGGAAAGAATGTGCATCCCACATAACTTGACGTGGCCAAAGCATTTAACACAATTCCACATTCAGGTATTACAGAGAAACTGTCTCAACTGGCCATAAACCACTACAGCACAAAGTGACATACACCAATGGATCACCAACAGGATGCATACTGTCAAAGTGTTTGACTTCACCTCTAGCAAGAGGCCAGTGACCAGTGTAGTACCACAGGCTTTAGTACTAGACCCTTTCCTGTTTGGTATTTAATTCACAGAAGTCAAGGCAAACTTAGACATCCTTTGTGCAACCAGCTTTGCAGATGACTGCAAATTATGGGCGATCCTTGAATCCAGTAACATATTGATATACTGCAGAAAGTACTAGCACACACAAATGAATGTTGCCATAGCCATGGAGATGCACTAAATACCCAAAAAAATGTAATTATTTCCTTTTGAAAAGCAAATATTCAACTTAATTACAATATAGACAGCACTCCCCAATGAGTAAAACCAGTGGTACATGATCTGGGTACTCAGGTAGATAGCAATTGTATATTCAACCACCATGTCTACAGCAGCAGAGAGAGAGAAAAGGGAGACTTTGAGTGGATTAAGTACCTCTGTTTTGCTTTTTATTGCTTATTTTTGCTAACCACACTATTCCAAGCATTTTTATTAACTTTGTAACTTATTTGAACTGTTTTTTGAATTCTGATACTGTTTGCATTTTAACTGATTGATTTTTAAGTGTTTTCAACTGTTTAAATGTTGTGGGGTACACACTCAAGTGTGATAGCCATTTTTCTGCCTTGAAAGTGTTTATATTGCTGTATATGCTTTAATTCTTGAAAAAAACAAATAAATACAAAAAAAATCCTATCTCTACTTGTTTCCCACCTTTCTATGACCAGTAGAGTCTGGTTTTCAGATTTTGCTGCATTCTGGGCTGTTTTGTAGTTTCTGTATTGCCCAGATCTTTCTAAGATAGAAGGAAGCTTCTCTGTTCATTAGTGAGAGTGGTGAGCTTTGAGCAGCCTATCTGTTGCTGGAGGAGTGGTTTCAGCTCAGAATCTGTAGCTTTATTGGCCATTTTGGGCTATTTCTATTCCTTTAATCTTTCTGTTTAAAAAACAGTGTTTGTGCGGTTTTTGCATTTGTATTACCTCAGCAATATCCTACCTGGGCCTCCTGCAGAGTTATACATCAGCATTGAGAGAGTGAGAGAAAACGGAGACTTTCAATGAATTAAGTACTTCTGCTTTGCCTTTTGTTGCTTATTTTCACTAACTGCACTATTCCGAGCATTTTTTATTAACTTTGCAACTTATTTGAACTGTTTTTTAAATTCTGATACTGTTTGTACTTTAACTGATTGATTTTTAAGTGTTTTCAACTATTTAACTGTTGTGGGCTACACACTCAAGTGCAATAGCCATTTTCCTGCATTGAAAGTATTTGTGTTGCTATATCTGCTTTAATTCTTAAAAAAAACAAAAAAATACAAAAACATCCTATCTCTCTACTTGTTTCCCACTTTCTATAACCAGTAGTGTCCGGTTTTCAGATTTTGCTGAATTCTGGGCTGTTTTGTATTTTATGTGTTGCCCAGACCTTACTAAGATAGAAATAAGCTCCTGTGTTCATCAGTGAGAGTAGTGAGCTTTGAGCAGCCTACCTGTCTCTGAAGGAGTGTTTTCAGTTCAGTCTGTTTAAAAAACATGTTATGCAGTGTTTTGCTTTTATTACCTCTCAGCAACCCTGGGCTTCCTGCATCCTGAGTTCTCAAACAACAAGAGAGACTTTGAGTGGATTAAGTACCTCTGTTTTGCTTTTTATTGCTTTTTTTCGCTAACAGCACTACTCCAAGGGTTTTTATTAACTTTGCAACTTATTTGAACTGTTTTTTTAATTCTGATACTGTTTCCACTTTAACTGATCGATTTATAAGTGTTTTCAACTGTTTAACTGCAGTGGGCTACACACTCAAGCGCAATAGCAATGTTTCTGCATTGAAGGTGTTTGTATTGCTGTACCTGCTTTAATTCTGAAACAAAAATACAAAAAAAATCCTCTCTCTCTACTTGTATCCTGCCTTTCTATAACCAGCAGTGTCCAGTTTTTAGATTTTGCTGAATTCTGGGCTGTTTTGTAGTTTTTGTGTTGCCCAGACCTTACTAAGATAGAAGGAAGCTCCTCTGTTCATCAATGAGAGTGGTGAGCTTTAAGCAGCCTATCTCTTGCTGGAGGAGTGGTTTCAGCTCAGAATCTGTAGTTTTATTGGCCATTTTGGGCTATTTCTATCCCTTTCATCTTTCTGTTTAAAAGCCTGTGTTTGCACGGTTTTGCCCATCTCCCAGCGCTGTTTAACTACGGTTAAACTATTCCCAGTGCCAGAAAGTCTGCTCTTCAAATTTTCACTTAGAACTAGCCAGTCTTTGAGTTTTAGCACTCTAAACTGTCTTCTTTGTGCTCAGCACTTGTTCAAAACTTGTTGCAAACACTAAATAATCTACATAATACTGCAGCACTCAGCTTTCCTCACTTGTCAAGAGGAAAACAGATTTTAGTGCTTAAAATATAAGCACATATCCAGGCATGTCTCAGGGTCAGCTCCCGGTGTTTTCCCCTGTCCACCTGATGAATCTGTGTATCTTGGGGCAATGTAGCAATTGCCTCATGTACACTGACAGCCCTCTCCTCCTACCACCCAACACCACAACCTGCGAGAGATGCACTTATATAGCCAAACTGGAAGCCAAGCTCTCTCCAGCCAAGACTGGACTAGTCAGTCAAAAGGAGAAGGTAAACACTTGCACCACACCACATTCAACACATAGCCCATCAAAACCTACACCACCTAAACCCACACATAGTAACACAAAACACACACCTACATTCACAGAGGCTCTCAATAATAATCTGCCCAAACAACAGAGACCTCCAAAACTGAAATGCAAGCAAACACCACCCCCTAACACCACCCAAATGACACATAGCCCACAAAATCAGTGTGCCACTCAACCTCATCCCATAGGGAAAAACAACTTACCCAACAGACTAGTCATAGGCGACTCTATAGTCAGGCACACTGATGTCCCACTCACCAGGCTAAACAAGAAGAAAATTACTGTCAGCTGCCTGTCAGGTGCCAGGATCCACCACATAATGCACACACTCAGGTCACTCCACAGCAAGTACAAGTATGACTCTGTCATTGTCCATGTTGGTGTGAATGACCTGAGATGTTTCCCTCTGGACTATATGAAAAGAGACATAGATGAGCTTTCAGATCATGTAGCTCAGGCAGGTATGACCCTAGCCTTGAGTAGCATCCTGCCATCACCCAGAATGATACTACAGTACAAGGACAAAATTATTGACTTCAACAATTGGCTAAGCTTCTGGTGTCATTGTAAGGGGATCCAGTATCTGTCTGCCTGGGATGAGATGCTCGACAGACCACAATGCTTTGCCAGAGATGGCCTGCACCTGTCGCCCCTGGGATTCCAGATACTGGATAAGGCTCTTGCCACCCCTATAGTGCCTTTTTTAGGCAAGGTTCAAATGACAAACTCACCACCATAGCAGGTACAAGCAAGCAAAATCTGAGGGTAATGCTACATGATGCTAGAAGTCTAAACCTCAAAATCCACTCACTTGAGGCACTCCTTAAGATAGAGAACATTGACATCTGTGCAGTGACAGATACCTGGTTCAAGGCACCAGAGAGCACCCCTGCATTACCAGGCTATAATTCATACCACACCTTTCGGCCAGCTAACCTGGACTGAAACATTAAAGGTGGAGGCATGTCCATATTCATTAAGGATATCCACACCTCCAGGCTAGCTGCTCAACACAATGCATCTGAAATTATTCAAGTGCAACTAACACTGGGCAAGACTGCAATCCAGGTTGTAGCTTTTTGCAGATCACCTGCTATGCCCCAGGATTCCCACACCACATTTATTGATATATTGACACCATTAAGGTACAGCCCAATACCCTAATAATGGGAGATTTCAACTACCCCACCATCAGCTGGGAAAACTACTCATGCACTAACTCATTTGCTCAATGTTTTCTGGAATTCATAAATTTCAATGCTCTGGATCAGCTTGTCCATGCCCCCACCAGGGGCAGCAATATCCTGGTCCTGGTCATTACCAATATGGGTAACCAATGCTCCAAGCCAGTGGTCAACTCCTCACTGGTCAGATCCAACCACAAGCTAATCACCCTAGACATCCATATCCCGCCCCACCCCCCATTAAAGAAACCACCATAAAAAAATACTTCAAAGCCGACTTCATGCTTCTTAAGACAGAAGTGACAAACTTCTCGACACCCATTCAGATGGGAAGCAGCAATCTGACTGCTGAATCCTATACAAATGCATAGTATAAGCACATACATGAGTGCATGGATCGTGCCATCTCCAAGAGAACCAAGACACTATCCTCCAAAAAAAAAGGAGGCCAATCTGGTGGCCCCCTACCAAAAACAAACACTACAACAGAAGGAAGAAGCTGTTGCAAAAAAAGAGTAAAATCCCATGATTGCAGGAACTCCCTGGTCAGCCTCAGCAAGAAGCTGAGATCCCTCATAAAATCATCCAAAGCTAGTTACGAAAATAAAATCGCCACTGGTTCTAAAGACAACCAAAAAGCATTCTACAGCTATGTCAAGAATCTCAATGGCAACACTCAGATTTGCTGTGAGCTACAGCACAATGGCACTAAATATACAGAACCAACTGATATCTCCAACATCCTGGCTGATAGATTCAGTGCAAACTTTACACACCCTCACCCCCCCAAAGGGCCCATCTCTATACTGGAAGAATGCAAACCTCCTGTAATCATGGATGCACCAGTAAAGACTGCACACTCCAAAGCCAAGAACACAGCATCCATGGGACCAGACAACACCCAAGGCTGTGTCCTGTATGAACTACAGAATGAACTGGCATCCCACCTAAGTACCATGTTCAATCATAGCCTCACTTCAGGCTTTGTGCCTACTGAATGGCATACAGTGACGATTATCCCACTCCACAAATGGAGTGCCACCATGGACCCTGGGAACTACCGCCTCATTAGCCTGATAAATCTGGTCTGCAAGGCCATGGAACATATCATCATGGAGCTTATAAACAAAGACATAGGTAACCTCCAAACTCTGGACCCCACTCAGTTTGGGTTTGAAAAAGGCAGATCATGTCTCCTAAACCTGATTGACTTCTTTGAAGCAGTCACCAGAAGCGTGGATGAGGGTAAGGTGGTGCACACAGCCTATCCTGACCTCGCCAAGGCTTTTGACACCATCCCCCACTCTGGAGTTATAGATAAACTCACTAGACTGGGCATAAATCCCTATGTCTCAAGATGGGTGACCACCTGGCTCACTGACAGAACCCACACAGTGAAAGTAGATGACTCCAAATCCGATTTCAGACCAGTGACAATTGGAGTACCACATGGTTCAGTCCTGGGCCCCCTCCTGTTTGGTATTTACTTCTCAGAAGTCTAAGCTAATACAGCAGGTCTTTGGCTAATGAAGTTCGCAAATGACTGCAAACTAGGAGCCATAATAGAATTGCCTAATGATGTGGATAGTCAACAAAGGGGCCTCACTGAGTTTGATGCTTGGTGTCAAAGTCATGGCCTCAAGCTCAATGCCAAAAAAATGTCTTCTCCTTTGGGAAAAATACTGTACCCATGAACTACCACATAAGCGGTAGCCTACTAAACCCCGAAAGTGTGATAAGATACCTTGGGACACAGGTGGACAGCAGCCTCTCCTTTGATAATCACATTGCCACAGTAGTCAGGAAATCCTTCTACATGGCACACCTCATCACAAAGGTGTTCTCCACCAGAAAAAAAAGAGGTCATTGTTCCTCTCTACTCATCCCTCATCAGACTCATTATAGAGTACAACGCCCCATTTGGCATGTAGCTCGCAAGGCACCTACAACAGCTAGAAAGGCCACAGAAATATCTCACTAAGAGGATTACTGACCTCAAACATATACCATATGCAGACCATCTCAAAAATCTCCAGCTCTACTCCATTGCATATCACCTACTCAGAGGCGACCTCTGCCTAACATACAAAGCCATGTCAATCTCAGTTCTATTGGACATGCTACACTTAAAGAAATCCCAATTTCTCTGAGCCACATGCTTCGGGGACCTAAACCTTGCCACTACAATAAACAGAACATGCTGAAGGGATAGATTCCTGTCCCAGAGACTTCCCATGCTCTGGAACAAACTACCCATTCATGTCAAACAAAACTCCTCATTGGCCTTCTTTAAGAAAAATCTTGACAATTGGATGGGAAATAGGAAAGTCACACCGGGAACCACTTCTGTGGCTCTGCTCAACAGGGGCATAGGAAAATAAATTCTTCGGTGGCGAAAGCCAGGAAACGTTTTTGGCTAGGCTTATATAGACCCTAGGGCTGATAGCCTAGTACCTTCCTATGAATCTATGTACACAGAGTGGTGACAAATCCCTTCTATGTGGCACAATTCATAAGTATGGGCATGTGATTCAGCTCAAAGGATGTTATAATTCAATTGCACTTGTCCCTCATCACAACGATAATGGAAAACAATGCACAGTTTTGCATGTAACTCACCACACATGTGCAACAGCTGGAGCAACACTAGAGATTTTGCACTAGAAAGCAACACAGTATCCATGACAAGTCTTATGTGGAAAGATTGCAAACCCATATCAATGTATTCTGTTCCCTACAGTCTATTAAGGGCTGATTTGTATCTGGCCTACAGGGCAGTCTCCAATCCATCCCTGATGGAAATGTTACACATTAGTAAAGCAAACTGCACAAGGGTTACTCGTTCTAATGATGTAAACCTAGAATCTGACATAATAAATCATGTTGTGGAGATAGAAACATATCTCAGACACTACTCCATCTCTGGAACATGCTTCCCATTCATTTATAGAAAGGCCTTTCCTGACTGTATTCAAGTGCAACCTTTATCAATGGATAGTTAATGGTAATTGTAATCCTGGAGTTGCACCCATGTCCCTCATGGAGAGAGGCAGTTGTTTAGATAACGTAGCAGAGGCTCATAACTGTGATAACTTTGTTCACATAGGTATTTAAAATTGTGAAACGTGTTAATATGGTTAAGCTTTTATGTCATCTTGGAACATTAGCCTAGTACTCTCCTATGAACCTATGAACCTATGAACTCCAATTGTATAGAAGGTAACAGCTATAGTGTGACTGTACAACATCATGGAAGTAACAGAACATCACATCAGCATTACCACTTGGTAGTATGCATGAACACATATGCATGCATGTCAGGATTTCATGCCAGTATAGCATTTTTATAGGCAATGTCAGTGGGACAGTGATCATGTACCATGTCTTAAGGTTTGACATGTGATTATAGAGTGTGTTCTATACATTGTTTGGTATGTTACCAAAGTATCACAGGGATAGCTTCCTTGTTCATTGACACCAGACTTTACATTGATGTAGTTTCTCTGCACATGGGTATAGTTGATGTATTGCCATCAGTCTGACATGTTTCTGTACCATTCATTATAATACACAAGTTCTTAATACAAACATCAATTGCAGATGCTTCAGACAATGTATCCATTGCTATTAAATGTGGGAGATGCATGCAGTACACAGCTGTGTAGAGTGAATCCACTCATAATAGTGTATTTCTTGCAAGTGTTGTTATCCTTATGGTTGTTACCTATGTCAGCCAGGGATAATTTAGTAAAGTGTATTACATTTTATACAGCAAGCTTTCATACATCTTCTTGCCCATATAGAACTATTCTTTGCTATACATACCTATTAAGAATTGACAGTGCCGACTTCCCTTCAAGGTGTTCTACAAGATGCATGTGTGATACATCTTTCTGTGTTGCACCCAGTAAATATGGAGATCATTGACAACATTAATGGCATGGATTCGAGGCTTGTGGCTTATGTGTCATGCACATGTCTGAAATGGCCAGGATTGCCCCTGAATTCAACTCCAGGTTTAAGACTGCCCCAGTTAACTCCTCCAAAGGCAGTTTATCTTTGGAAATGGGGTGGTGAATTTCCTTTATAGAATACTGACAATCATTATAGCTGTACACATCTGTTCCTGCATATTCTGGCAATATCATAGATTAATATTGTTGATATTTTAAAATTGTTTCTGATTGTGCTTGCTTGCTTCTGACAGCAGTTATCTATGAGTCTGTTGCTATGTCTGCATGATTGGTTGTGAGGTATGCTGACATTCCAGTCATATTCAAACAAGTCATTTTGAAGATCTTCGCAACATGTACATACTATCTATTGTGTATACCATCCTTGCTAAATGTCCTCTCCAGTGAGCATGTCAGTGATGTTTATATCACAACCATTCATCTCCACTGACATGTAACCTTATGTGACAGTCACATATATACTATCACGTGTAGTGATTTATATTTACTCGCACAGGAGATGTAAACAGCAGTATGTACTGTGCTATCTACGTATGTGCTTCATGTTACGTTACTGACTTGTCTTGGAAGTATACATAAATTGACATATCTTATCTTGGGTACATTGCCATGTGTTACATGCCCTCGTTCTCTTTCTTCATTTCTATTGTTCATGTCTGTGGCCACTTTATTCATCACACTTTCCCTGCTTAGTGTGTTTATGTTTCATTGTAGTTTCCCTTGCTGTTCACCCCAACATCTATTATTTTAGTCTGCAAATACTTGTCATAGTGTACATTGCACTGAGCATACTTTTCTATAATGTGTTACTACTGCAGTTATTGCAGTATTTTTACCTCTGGTAGTCATTGTGGCTGCCCATACCATCTCACAGGCAAACTTGTATGCATATTCTTTCTGCATTTATGCAGCTCAGCACACTTTCCTGGCTGGTAACACTGTTGCTAGCCGTGAAATAGTGCTTGTATTCATGTAAGCTTGATGTACAGCGTGAGTATGTGATTAGTGCTGTTGCTCATTGCGCTAACACATAAACTCTGTGCAGTCTTCGTGCAACACCTACATTTAGTTTATTGAATCCCCGAAGCTATCTTTATTACCAGACCTGATAACTGAAGTATCAGATGAATAGCTGTTATAGCTGAGTTATTAATTCACTAGTATGCATTTGTTAGTAAACTCTAACTGTAACTAGAGCCACTACACTGAACAGGAAGGAAAATAATTATTTGTAACTGCCATGCAGCTTTCAGATTAAAAGAACTGCAGATTTACAAAAATCTGTATTTTATATATATATATATATATATATATATATATATATATATATATATATATATATACCCCTGAAGCTATACAAAGGAAAACAATATTTCTGCATGATTTTGTTTTATTTTGGTCCCTTATCAGCACTATTGAACTTGTGCTTTTAAAGAATACTTCCATAGTCATCTCTCAGAAGGCAAAATATGTGAATAACATCTTCTTACATGAAAGTTTTTTGGACCCAAATGGAACAGGATTTAAGGTTATAGTTTGTTTATATGTAGAAGCAATGAAAAAAATGATCAATGGTACTGAGTGGTATTCTTGAAAATCCATTCATATGATAAAGTACAGCTTGCACTGTCTCTTCAGAACTTGTGCTGGGTCTTACTTCACTGAACAGACTGCTATGGTCATGGAACAACAGCTTAAGGTTTTAATAGGCCCTTATGATCAGAATGTATAAGGTTTATGATGGCCAATATACATGAACACTACAGTTCTCCCTATTTAATGATCATATGCAATGTTTCCCATCTGGTCCCCAGTGCAATATAATTAAGTGTTCATTGTCTAGGGTTACTATCTCACACCAACTAATGAGTAGTTTACATGTTCTTTGCTGAGGCCTGCTTTTCCTTTACAGTATCTGTTCCCACTGTCTAGGGTCCTCTGTCCATATACTATATGCAGTAATGGTCATTTCTAGGAGCTTCCGCCTGCTTAATAATTTTTAAAGTAAGTCGATTATCCATGAACAACTGCTCGACTCCAGCTTGCACAAATGCACATATTGTTGTGGAAGACCATCTACCTTCCCACCTCTAGTGTAAATAAATGAATAAATGTGATAAACATTGCCAGGGGCACTGATCCTACCTCTCATAATACGAAAACTCCAGCTTATTATCCAGGGCAACCCATTTCTGATTTTATGCATGTGCTGAATGTATGCTGACACTGTACTGTATGAGTGCTGAGAGTGTGCTGAATTGTGTGCTGATGTTGTACTGTATGTGTGCTAATAAGGTGCTGTATATGTGCTGATAATGTGCTATATATCTAACGATACTGTGCTGAATTGTGTTCTGATACTGTGCTGTATGTGCGCTGAGACTGTGCTGAATTGTGTGCTGATATTGTGCTGTATGTGTGCTAATAATGTGCTGTATGTGTGATGATAATGTGCTGTATATGTGCTGATACTGTGCTGAATTGTGTGCTGATACTATACTGTATGTGTGCTGATACTGTGCTGTATATATACTGATACTGTGCTGTATGTGTGCTGATACTGTGCTGAATTGTGTGCTGACACTGTGCTGTATGTATACTGATATTGTGCTGTATGTGTGCTGATACTGTGCTGAATTGTGTGCTGATGCTATGCTGTACGTAGTGTTGTATATGTGCTGATACTTGCTGAATTGTGTGCTACAGTGCTGTATGTGTGCTGATACTATGTTGTATGTGTGCTGATACTTTGCTGAATTGTGTGCTGATACTATGCTGTACGTAGTGCTGTATATGTGCTGATACTGTGCTGAATTGTGTGCTACAATGCTGTATGTGTGCTGATACTGTGCTGTATGTGCACTGATACTGTGCTGAATTGTACTCAAAGTCTGACAGTTAGTATTTACTTATGTGCAATATTTTATTTTTCTGATTTGGGATTTCTTTTTTGGGGGTGCTTATGGTAAGGACCAGTTATTGATACTCCATTTATATTATCCCTCAGGAATGCCTAGGCCTATTGTTTAGTTATATTACATTTTGGGTATTCTTAAATAAGCTTTGGGCTGAAAATGTATACCAGTCTTGTAAACGGCCCCAGTACCTGAGTTTTGGCCAGTAACAGTCCATTGTTGTAGCCACTGTGGGTGAAACATCTTGCATCTAGGGCTTTGTCAACCTTTTGTTATGTACCCATGAATCTTTCATTCAAACAAGAAGAGGTTCACGGAGCCTTACAGGAGATGGTAGGCTTCATCCTGGATGCTGTATGTTAATACCCAGTCAGCACTTCACAAAAAGACCAGTATAATATCAGACGATTTGAAATTCTGACCTGGCTTTTATCACCGGTAGCTGATTTCTTGAGAACTTTTGTGTTATCCCTGAGGCTTTGGTGTCTCCTGGATTCCCTGTGATTCAAACCTTAAGCAGATTTGGTATGGAGTAGAGTCACTGTTATCCACTGTTCATTCACTGAAATGGAAGAGATCAAGCTGAAATGCTCCAACCCTTTTGAGTACATCATAGATACTGAAGAAATCTACAGGTATTCCTTATCTACTCTCCATGTTGTAGTATGAGGATGTTCCTTCAGGGATTTACTAATTTTCTTGTCTTCTCAGTACTTGTCTTCTGAGTACTTGTGCTCATTAAATGCCTTATCCCGGGGGACTTTAACTTCAGAACTGATGAGTCAGTGGGTGTTGTAAAATAGTTCCTTTGTATTATGAAATGATTCAGTTTGACTCAGGTGGTTTCCTCTATTACTTATATATTTGAATGTTCTCTTGACTTGGTCTTCCAACTTCTGAGTCTTGATTATGGTTTGGTGGTAGAACATGCCATTTTGTCTGGCTACCAGTCATTTGATTTTTGGTTGATCAGCCCCAGGTAGAACCCCCAAATGTGGGTTTTGTGCAGTTCAGGAATCTTGGTCAGATTACCCTGGATGATTTTAATATTGATTACCCTGGATGGTTTTAATACTGTTGCCTTTGTCCAGTTCCAGGGATGCAGTGCTACTATTCTAAATGACTTAGTTGGAGTTTACAGCCAAGTTTTAACATCCCTGCTTGACATTGTGGTTCCAAGTTATGCCCACATGAGCCCTAGCTTTACTTTGAGGTCTTGTAAACTTAAGGTATTTGCCTATGAGTTGAGCACAAGTGTTGATATTCTCATCTATCTGAGTATAAGCTCATACTGGATAATCATTTTATTATACAACAGGAATTGTTCACCCAAAAAAGGCTGAGATTTCTGTGGGAGCAAATTATTACTTCATGTTGTGGTTAATCTGTGTAGTCCAGAATGTCTTGTCATGCAAAAGTGGCCAAAGGAAGGGTGATAATGGGAAAAACTGGACTGAAATAGTGTATTTGTATGATGGTTGAAGTTTTGTGGCAGAAACATAGTTGTACACATGCACACTGCTGTCATAAGATTTTAAATCACAATTGCAAAGACACTTTTTGAATCCAGTGATCTCCATTATTGCTGGGTTAACAGGTACTATACTGTGTAGATTTGTTAGTTGTACTTCAACATAAGTTATTTTTGTTGAATCTTTATATTTGCAAATCTTGGATAACTTTCCTCCAGCATTTCGAAGTTACAGTTATGAAGCTTATCCATGGTTGAAGTTGTGATCTTTTTTTTTTGTGCACAATTCTTCAAGCATACCTCACAACTGCTTTGGCTTTGTCTCAAAATGCTGTTCTGTCACTCCTAATTATTTCTCTGGGAGAAAAGGTGGTGGATTATATTTAATGGATAAAGCAATAATTAGTTCTAGACTAATTAAGATTATCTTACTTTGTCAACTTTTCAAGATAATAGTATTAACACTTTAAAAAAGTGTCCTTGATTGTTTCTGGAGGCAAGAGTTTGAGTGCTAGGTGATAATGGAGAACACTGCACTGACTGTAACTCACTTTCATATTTATAGATGAGGGCTATGCTTAGTCCAGTGTTCACCATTATCACCAAATAAAGAGTGTAACTTAGCTGTTTGATGCCATGGGCACTTTTATTAGATCAGAGATCCCATGAATCACTTGTCAGGGCTGTGGTACTAAAATTTTGGGGTTGAGTCCACCTCTTGGCTGATGCAAGGTTTTTGATTTCTGATTATAATGGTATCTCCATTGTTCCTAGTGTGCATGCAAGTACTGTGCAGTTGGACCCTTGTCCTGAAAGACTCATTTTGGTTTCTCCATCAAATTATATTTGCCTCACTTGAGAATGGAGATTTTTACTCCTGCAAAAAAGCAGGCTTGGATCTTGATGACCTAGACATTTATTGTGCCATGTTAGACCTTCTATTAGTAAAGTTATTTAAAAAAGTAGTGCACCTCCAAATGGATTCTTATTTGACAGCTAATAAAATCATCAATTGATCTGATTTTGTACAAGGCATAATACTAAGATGGCCTTAATTACTGTCATTGGAATTCATTATCTGAATGAGAGGACTGTATTATCTATGCTGTGCTGATGGCACTCAGCTTTGGCTCTTGTTTCTCCAGGAATCTCTTTCTGGACTTAATCAGTTAGATTAACACTTAGAATGCGTCTTTGTTTGGATAGTCAATAATCAGTCAACACCGCCAAGATGCTGGTTATGGTCATAAATGTCACAGTTACAGACTCCTTGATCTAGTCTTATTTCCAAATATCATCTCTAATAGACAGAAATGTCTGTCCAAGGTGCATGATTTAGGAGTGATTATCAATGACAAGTTCATACTAAGGGAATGGATTTTGGCTGTTGTCAAATCTATCTGTTTCTATCTTAGGGATATCTTCCTTATTAAGAATTTACTATCTTTTTCTGACCACCCTGTGATGACACTTGTTCTAATTTCCAACTGAATAGACAAGTGCAACACCCATTTCTGAGAGCTTCCAGGTATGGAGCTTGATTACCTACAACTGGTTAAAAATTTCACAGCTTGGCTACTTAAGGGGTTCCAAAGTACCATCATATTATGCTGGGTCTACAAGAACATTACTGGCTGCCTATTAGGTGGTGTATCGCCTATAAAGTACTTCTTCTGGTTCATCACACCTGCTTGGCTTGAGTCCCACTTATCTGCAGGACCTCATAACCTGGTATTAGCCAATGAGGTTTCTGCACTCAGCTTCCCAGGGACTACTGACAGTTCCAGTAGTGTGTATATCGATTAATCTGGTATTAGGGCATTTACTTATCAAAGTTCCTTCCTCCAGAATCTATTATCTCAGTGGCCTAGATGGTTCTCCAACACAAATTGGAAAAAGCACTTATTAAAAATGATAAATATTTCAGGTTACATTTGATTATCTTAATTTTTTACTGATCAGCACGTTTCCATATTTCCATTGCTAATAATTCCATAGTTAATCATTCTTGGCTGTTATTTTGTCTGTGTTTTTGTTCATGTTTTTATAATTTTATCTACTTTACTCTATTAATATGTTATGTGTTATTTTATTTTCTTTTGTAAAGTTATTTGGCTCAAGTACTCTACTAAAACTGATGCTGAGGTTGAAGTTCAAGTTCTGATACTACACAGCTAAATTGGTTGTCTTAACAGTGATACATTCAAGCTCAGTAGCATGTCGTTTGCATGATGCTGAACTGCTTTGATGCTGTTTGATGGGCATATCTTGGATATATGTAATTCATTTGAATGAACTGTGGAGATTTTACTCTTTCTGACAGGAAAATCTAGTTTAAATTGCTATTTAACATTATTTTATGTCAGTTTAACTTGGTTAAAGTGTATGGGGCTAATTTTTAACACTGATTTGTGATATTGGTTGCTTTGGTGTTTGGACTTTTTGTACTAGAAATTCTTTAACTTCTGTTAGTTGTAAAATAATTATGAATGCATTTCATGCATTTTTTGAATCATTGAGCCTCCTTTATGCAAGACTTATTACCAAAGATGAAAAACTGTCCCAACAGTTTAGGGCAGGAGTATGTGTTTCATTCTGAAATTCAGGGTTTGAGTTACTCATTCTCCAATTAACTGACCATGTGAGTCTGGGCAAATTACTTAACTGGACATTGTTGGCAAATTGCCCATGCAAAGAGGCACTTGTACCCTGAGCATCTACATAGCTAAAAAATAAAATAATTAAAAAATATATCGAATAATGATTAAGAATCCCATTAATCATTGGGGGCATGATGTTTAACCATAACATTTTGATCTACAGTTGGCCTCAGCTCCATGGGGTTCCTTTGAGTTATACATCAAGACTGAGTTCCAGTGATGGATTAGTGGCATTGAGGGGTGAAGCCCTGACTACGACCCAGATGACATGGGTTTCATTATCAGCACAGTAAATGGAAGAGCTGAGGTGATGTTGGAAGAGGAATGATGGGGTTTATCCTCCTTATCTGTCTCATAGGGGAGGTTTGTAGGACCTACTAGGGGCAGTGCCACTAAGCATCCCTGTTATGGACATGCTAATGAATGAAACTGCTTATAGAATGGGGGTAGGGAGGGTGGAGAGGTATGTCACCTTGGAGATGGTTTCAGACATTATCACACCTCGTGCTGCATGACCCCATCTAAGTCTAACACTCAGCATAACTAGGTTAGGGAATGACACATAGGCTAGCCCACATCCTCTCTAATGCATCAGTAGCAGCACAGATGCTCTTCCCACATGACATTCCTACCTTGTTTAGAATTTCTTGGTGGATTCCAGCTGATAAGTCAAGGATCTGGCAGCCTGAGTGCAGAGGTGTAATGAACAATGGAGATATGGAGCTGAAGAGTTAGGAGGACTCAAGTGATGGTGTGCATCTGGAGAACAGAATGCTAAGATAACACTCACCAAGTCCCCCTAGACAAAAAGAAAAATATGAGCCCTGGAGTAAAGCATAGTAAAACAATTATTAGCATTCTGCTAAGGGAGTATGAGTGTGTTGTAGAAATGGGCATTAGTTCTATACACTAACACAGAGTCTGACATAGGAAGGATAGAGTCATGCTATATGTAATGGTGTAGCTCCAATCTGATCCTTGCAACACATGCACTATATTTTTGCATTGTTAACTATTATTATTACATTTTGCAGTTTATTTTTTATTACAAATTGCACTTATTACCTTTGTCTGAAATGCATATCCATATATTTCATTAGATTTTATGTCATATGGAATACAAAGTTTGAAACTGTACATTAAAACTATTATAAACAAATGAACAACAGATACTCATGAATTTAATTAGCCATCCATCGTACAGGGCATTTGTTCAGAAGTTAGGAAATCATCCTATGTTCTGCAACATATAAACACAGGTATGGCATCTAGGTCCAAGGAGGTCATTGTTCCACTGTATTTGGCATTCATCAGACTTATCACTGAGTACAATGCCCCCTTTGGTATGTACCTAACCAGACATATCCAACAAATGGAACATCCACAGAAGTTTATCAATAAAAGAATCTAGGGATTAAGTAAAATGTCTTATGCAGACCACCTCAAGGCTCTATCCCTGTATTCTGTCTCCTACGGGCTGTTTAGGGGAGATCTATGCCTGTCATACAAGGCATTCTCAGACCCCCACCCTGATGGACCTCCTGCATATCTGCAAAACAAACATCAAAAGAATTACCATTCTAAAGATTTAAACCTTGCCTGTGATATAAATGGGACCTGCTGGAGAGACAGGTATGTAGCCCAGAGATTACCCTATCTCTGAAACAGGCTCCTCACCCATGAAAAGCTGAGTTCCTTCCCAACTTAATTCAAATATAACTTGAACAATTGGATGGGGAACAGAAAATTCATCCTTGGTATGGCACCTATGTCTCTAATGAACACAGACAGCCTGTATATGTTTTATCTCTCAGGGCTCTGCATACACTTATCAAGGGTACCAGAACTTGTCAGAGATTTGGGATATATAGCTAGGCTTAAAGAGGTACCTGTGGTTTTTAGCCAGGTAAATACCTATTAACTTATAAACATATAAATGTCAGTTAAGAGAAGTTCCTTTCAGCTCATGATAAAAAATAGCTCTAGAGTTTGTTGTGATTAAGGTTCAAAGACCCACTTTCTAGAAGCTCTCTTCACACTAGAGAATGTTGATATATGTGTGGTCGCTGAGACATGGTTTAAAGCCGTGGAGAGCACACTGACAGTGCAATGTTATAATGTCTTCCACACATTTAGACTAGCTCATACACAGACAGGCACTAAAGGCTGAGGTATCTTGATTTATATCAAAAATAAATATACATCAAGGCTGGCAAGCAATGCACTTGAGCATCTCCACATTCAAATCACCACAGGCAAAATCCAGTACCACTCCCTTGCAAGCTATAGGTTCCCATTTATGACCCAGAAAGTCCATACCAAATATTTAAACTTATTGGAAATACTCACCATCCAATCCAATACTATATTCATGGGCAATTTTAATTACCCCACAATTAACTAGGAATCATATACAACATCAAATGTACAGGTACAGAGATTCCTGGATTTTGTAAACTTAAACTTCCTGGACCAGACTGTCAATACACCAACAAAGGGTGCAACAATACTGGATCTGGTCCTCATTAATATAGAAGAGTGCTGTACACCCCTTCATATAATGTCTTCTCTGGTAAGGTCAGACCACAAAATGGTCTCCTTTGAAGTAAAAATAAAACTTGGAATCACAGCTAACCCTGGAATATTCAGAAACTACTCTAAGGCTAACTTCCTACTATTAAATGCTAACCTGACAAAATTTCAAGCCCCCATAAACCCTGAGAACACTGCTGCCTACAGAGAACTGTTCACAGAAACCCTATACAAGCATGTTAATAGCTGCATAGAGGCAGCTGTACCCACCAGGAAGAAGTACAGAACTAACTCAAAAAAAAAAAAAAAAAAAACAAGCCACCCTGGTGGAATTACAACATCAATAGGCTATATAACAAAAGGATAAAACTTATGACAAAAATTAGGAAGGAGCAGCGCCCAGCAGGATAAAAGCACTCTCATCAAACTAAACAAACAACTCAGAGGATAAAATAAAGTCTACCAAAGCCAGACTTGAGTTAAATGTGATCTCCCAGGCCAAGTACAACCACAAGGCATTATTTAGCTATGTCCACAACCTCAAAGGCAATACACAATTGGGTGCAGAGCTCATTGTAAATTTAGCCACCTATACTGAGCCAGAAGATATAGTAAATATTCTGGCTGACAAATTCAGCTCCAACATTACCCCTCTTTCCCCATCAACCTTCCCTTAGGAAATACCATCAAATATAACTCCTCCTGTTATTACTAGGGAACAGGTCCTTAATGCTCTCTCTAATGCCAGGAACACTGCATCAATGAGCCCAGACAATATCCCCAGATGCCTTCTAAATAGCATGAAACATGATATATCAGGCTCTCTGGAATTGCTAATTAACTGTATCCTCTATTACAGGCTTCATGCCTTTTGAATGGAAAATGTTAACAGCCTCTGCACAGAAGTGAGCCATCTACTGACCCTGGAAACTGCAGATCCATAAGTTCCATTAGTTTTATATGCAAATCCATGGAAATAATTTTCATGGAAATGATCTATAATGGCATAGGAAACTTCCAGACACTGGACCCAACCCAAATTGGTTTCATCAAGGGCAGGTCATGCCTATGCTGTGGACTTCTTTGAGAAGGTCATCAAAGCAGTGGATGAGGGAAAAATGGTTCACACTGCCTACCTTGACCTGGCCAAGGCATTTGATACAATCTCCCACTTGGGCATAGTTGAAGAAGTTAGATACAAACCCTTATGTCACCTGGTGGATAGCCAGCTGGCTGACAGACAGGATCCAGGAAGCTAGAATGTGTGAGCCCCCATCTACAAAGAGGCCAGTTACAAGCAGAGTCCCTCAGGAATTGGTCCTGGGACCGCTCCTTTTTGGCATTTACTTCTCTGAAGTCAAGGCCAATGTCAATAGCCTCTAGCTGACTAAATTTGCAGATTATTGCAAATTAGGAGCTGTCATTGAATCACCCACTGACACAAATGTTCTCCAGGAAGGGCTGACACAGACAAACCACTAGTAAAAGAGCAATGTACAAAAACTAAATGCCAATAAATGCGTAATAGTATCCTTCAGGGAGTCATCCACCTCTGATAACTATCATATTGGCAACACACCCCTAAGAGATACCCCAGTAGTCAGGGATTTGAGGAGACACATAGTAATCCAGCCTTTGACCACCACGTGTCTACAGCAGTGATTAAATCATTCTATGTTGTACAACTTATAAACAAAGGTATGGCATCTAGAGCCAAGTAAGTTATTGTTTCACTGTATTCAGAATTTATCAGACCTATAATTAAGTACAATACCCTCTTTGTTATGTACCTAACCAGGCATATTTAACAACTGGAATGTTCACAGAGGTTCCTCACTAAAAGAATACAGGGCATGCTGTAAGTAACATGTCCTATGTAGACCACCTCAAGGCTCCATCCCTGTATTCTGTCTCCTACAGGCTGTTTGGGGAGATCTATGCCTGGCATACAAGGCATTGTCAGACCCCACTCTGATGGACTTCCTGCATATTCCCAAAACAAACAGCACCAGAATTACCCATTCTAAAGGCTTAAGTATTGCCAGTGATATAAATAAGACCTGCAGGAGAGACAGGTATGTATCCCAGAGACTACTCCTTCTCTTGAACAGGCTCCCCATCTATGTGAAGCAGAGCTCTTCTCTAATCCAATTCAAGTGTAACTTGGACAATTGGATGGGAAACAGAAAATTCATCCCTGGTTTGGCACCTATGTCTCTAATGGACACAGGCAGCCTGTATATGGTTCATCTCCCAGACCTCTGCTCATAAATGTTTCACCTCCCAAGCCCCTGTGTACACTTAATTAGGGTACTAGAACTTGTCAGAGATTTCGGATGTATGGCTAGCCTTAAAAAACTTCCTTGGGGTCTTTCGCCTAGAAAACACCTATGAACCTCTCTCTCTACTTCCAGCCAGTACAGAAGGCAGATGATTTGATGCTTCTTAGGGCACTCATATCCTTTACCCAATTAAACCTAGCCTTACAAAATGATTTCAGTCCAGTATTTAATTGGGTCTGTTACAAAAATATTTCAACATTCCACAGAAACGTGCAAATCTTTGATGTTAGGGACACATGAAAAGCTCGACAATGCAACCTTATTATCAATTCACGATCTTGAAAATGCAGAAATTCCAGTCACTAACCATCCCAATTACCAAGTCATAGTAATGGTCCAAACCACTGCTTTTAGCAAACATAGAGAACTAGAATTTAACAAGGCAATAATTAAATTTAAAGTTTTGTGCAAAATATTATGTATGCAATTGTATTAAATCTACTTTTGCCAAGACTTGCATATGCCTTGTCAATTATAGCATTACAGTCACTGTATAATACTGATTTCCTGAAACTGCAGATAATAAGATATAACTTTTATCTACCAAGCCCATAGCTGGCAACATCATTGTATCACCATACAGCAAAGCTAAATGATTGCTTGATAAAGTCAGACCACCTTTTTGCTTGGCAACTTAATATACAAGCTGCTAAATGATAACCATCACCACCTAGAAACAGGCTATACATAATACACTCCAGATACAATCTAGGTCAGGATGCCTGGAGGTTAGAAATGCCACCTTATATACAAGCAGTAGTCGAGAAAGCAGCCAGTAAAATCACTCCTATCACGTGGAATGCTTTACCTCAAAAATGACACAATGTTGACATGTTGCTTGATTTTTGAAAATGATTGAAAGCAGACCTGGCTGTTGCATTCAATATATATATAAGTGCAACTATTTATGGTAATTAGGAAAAAAGCATTTCTAAAAATATTGGCTAACCAGTCAAACTTCATATCTGCTTAAAACTCAGAGTTGTAGCTGACTCCTCTAGTGCTTTGTGCATTTTCCATTATCTGACACTGCTATTCAACCAATGAGGAACAAAAAAAAAAAAAAAAAAAGTCTGACACTGCTCTTCAGCCTCTGAGAAACAAACAAAAAAAAGATCTGTCTGAGGAGACAGCCAGGTCTTGTTTCTGATTCTTTCCCCTCAATTCAGCTGAGTAGTCAAAATAAACGAATAAATAAATAAAATTGTAACAAACTTGTGTCAGAAAAAGCAGTATCGAAATTCATTTCTGTACTTGGAATTCAGAAATATTTTCTAATTGAAGGTTAGTATATAGTGGTGCAGGCAGGAGACACTTCACATCTGGCCCTTCCCAGTATCTGTGTCCCTCAGGCTGCAGTAAGATAACCCAGCATGCATTGTGTGTCACTGGCTCATGACATATTTATGTACTAATGGCCTAAAGACCACATGCTAACAAGCTGCATAACCAAAATATACATGGGCCAGTCTTCTGAGCCATAACATGCAGTTGTATTGTACCAGACAGATTCAGAAAAGTGCTAACTTTACCAGGGTACGAGAGAGATGAAAGAGGGTATATTAAGAAAATTAGCATAGTATTACTTTATGTGGGGGGTGGGGTGCACCTATACAATAAGCATTACATGTCTGTTTTAGAGAGTGAGGACACTATGCATAATCTGCATTAAACATTCTGATGGCCAGCTAGGTACTGCAAGTTGGCAATCCTAGACAACAAGCACTATGTTATATTACCTTGAGGAGGGAGGAGGTGGATGGAGATTACAAAACTGATGATCAGTTTGACAGGGACTTAATAGGGCCTATCAAGTTTTTTGGAAGTGTGCAACAGCTTTCAGAATGAAGCCCAATCCTCCAATTTGCTTATTCTTCCCAGTCAAGGATGTGACATATTTCTGGATAGTATACCTTTTCTATACTGATAAAAAAAAAAAGCCATGACTCCTTTGTCAATATCATGTTAATTGTGCTGGCAACTACCCATATAGCATTGTCCATTGCATTTTTCTTCCCTAAAATTCTGTCTTTTCCATTAAATAGCTTTAGTAGCCAATACTCCAAGTTAGATGGTGTTTCTCTAGTCAAAATTGTGTGACACATCAACTGTAACACACGGAAAAAGGTGTAGCTTAACAAAAAGAAAAACTTAAAACACCAAAAGAAGAAAGAGAGTTTCAAAAACAAATAGTTTTTTAAACACTCATTTAAGTGTTTTCATCAATGAAATGGCTTTTTCAGAACTGAGTAAGAATCCCAGGATTAGTAATACAAATAAAAATGAAAAAAAAAAACACCTGACCAAGTCAATTATGTCTTAAAAAGGCAAACATCCTAGCTGACAGGTTCAGCGGAAATTACTCCCCCCCCACCAAAAGGGCAAATATCTATCCCAGCAGAGTGCTGCCCCCCTGACATCTCAGATGCTCAGGTAAGAGCCGCCCTCTCCAAAGCAAAAATCACAGCATCAATGGGACCAGACGGTGTCCCAGGCTGCGTCCTACATGAACTCCAAGAAGAGCTAAACCCAAACATAAAACTACTGTTCAATCTCAGCCTTACTACAGGATATGTACCTAAAGAAATGTACAGCAACAGTGGTCCCTCTCCACAAAGATGGTGCCTCAACAGATCCTGGAAACTATCGCCCCATAAGCCTGACTAGCTTGGTCTGCAAAGCTATGGAAAGGATCATCATGGACCTCATAAATAAAGATACTGGGGACCTACAGACACTGGATCCTACCCAGTTCGGCTTTGTTAAGGGCAGATCCTGCCTCTTAAACCTGGTCGATTTCTTTGAAACAGTCACCAATGCCATTGACGAGGGGAAGGTGGTCCACACAGCCTACCTGGACCTCGCAAAAGCCTGTGATACAATACGCCACTCGGGCATTATAGATAAACTCACCAGCTTAAATATAAATCCCTATGTCACTAGATGGGTTGCAAACTGGCTCAAGGACAGAACCCACATGGTTAGAATTGCTGGAGCCATGTCAGACTCCAAACCAGTTACAAGTGGCGTCCCACAAGGCTCAGTCCTGGGACCTCTCTTGTTCGGTATATATTTCTCGGAGGTACAGGCCAACACAGGAGGACTGTGGCTGACCAAGTTTGCAGATGACTGCAAACTAGGTGCCATAATCGACTCTCCAACCGACACAAGCATCCTCCAAAATGGCCTCATAGAAACACACAACTGGTGCCAGAGCCATGGCCTCAAGCTAAACGCCAAAAAGTGTATAGTCATCCCCTCTGGCAAAAACAAAGTGCCCACAAATTATCACATAGGTGGTAATCCATTAAGTACAGAAGAAGTAATTAGGGACCTGGGGACCCAAGTTGATAGCAATCTCTATTTGACAACCATGTGGCCAAAGTGGTTAGAAAAACATTTTATATAGCCCACCTAATCATGAAGGGATTCACATCTAGATCAGGGAAGGTCATCGTGCCTCTTCACTCATCCCTCATCAGGTCCATAATTGAGTACAATGCCCCCTTTGGGCTGTACCTTACCAGACACCTGCAGCAACTGGAAATACCCCAAAAGTACCTCACCAAGAGGATCAAAGGGCTCAAACAGATGCCATATGCTACTCGGTTAAAGAAACTCCAGCTCTACTCAGTGGCATACCGCCTGCTCAGAGGCGATCTGTGCCTGATGTATAAAGCCATGTCCAACCCGGAATTAATGGACATGCTGCACCTCAGAAAATCCAAATCCCATTTGAGAGACTTGAACCTCAGCACTGAAATAAATAGGACATGCTGGAGGGACAGATTCATAACCCAGAGGCTCCCTTCACTCTGGAATAAAACCCAGTCCAGGTTAGGCAGAGTCCCTCATTGACTCTCTTCAAGAGGAATCTTGATGAGTGGATGGGAGATCATAGGTTTACCCCGGGTATCACTTCTGTGTCACTGTTAGACAGAGGCACAGTATACTAACCTCGAAAAAGGGCATAGTAAAATCAGTTTAAAATAGGTGGCGAAAGCCAAACACACTCTGGCTAGGCTTATAAATGCCCTAGGGCAGATAGCCTAGTATGAACCTATGAACCTATTATAAAATTTGCCAACTTTCAGCTTTAAAAAAGCATTTAACTTTTAAGCCTTCTTTAAGATCTGGATGCACATTTGCCTCAAATCTAGTTGCCAGTTTGCTTCTGCTAACTCGGAAAGATTTTCCATATGTTAACCTATTTAATAACAGGTAAATGCACAGCTTACTCATCTCACCCATTTCTTGCACACTCTACCCAAAACCTTCCTACCTATGCCATTGTGAATGCAATGCTTTCCACAGCTGTTGTGACTTCCCCTGACATGAATCTCTATACATTGTGGTAGCTCTCCCTTCTGTGACTGATTTCCACTTCTCCCATGGGAGTAAATTAGTGGAGTTTCATTTAGCTTACTGTAGCCTATGCCATATTGTCCATAATTGCTTATACTGAAACATACCTCTCAACTGGGAAACATCAAAAATCTGAACAAAGGTCCATGAAAAGTATGTACAAGTTGCCAAAAATCGGGATGTGGATTAACATAAAATGTGCATACATAATTATGCAACCCCACCCACTCCAATAGAATTGTGGGATACCAAAGTTCAAACACAAATTGAAGAACAGCCAAAATATTAAACAACACAAACTATAACAAGAACAATAGCATTTTATTTATATTAACATTTGAACTTGTATAAAACTAAAACAATTTTCTTTTATAAAAATAAAATTAGCTGCTTCATTAATATTAAATAACAAAATATAACAAACAATACTGTTTTATCTATATTAACATTTGAACTTGTACAAAACATTGAACTTGTATAAAACTAATGCACATGCTACACAAATATGTTCCCAGTCATTCATTGTGATCCAGTGACCAAGAACTCCTGTCTGTCTGCAAACATAGCAAATCTGCTGGGCATTATCTTTACTTGTCCAAAGTTGCTAAGGCCTGAAACTCCTTACTTGTATATATCAGGTCTATACCCTCCCAACCATCTTTCAAAACTGCTCTGAAACACTTCTTAACTAAAATCTGGCTTTATTCTTGCTCAAAACCAGGATAAACTATATCCCCAAATGCAAACAAGTACCTTTTCATTCCGTATACCTCCTTACTCTCCCTTCTTAACTTACTTCTTTACTGTTATCAAATTCTCTTCCCTGACTTTCTCTCTCTAAATATAGCATAAGCCTATTTCTCCCTTACTTCATGTTGCAATTCCTGTTTTGTATTAGACTAACTTACCTTTCATTTCCCTACAAACTAACATTTCTCTAAATATTAAATGATTGTCATATAACCTGTATTGATTCTTTATCAATGTTTATTATAATATGTCTAATTTGTTATAATTATTTAAACTGTAGATGGTTTTGTTTTATTTTGAAGACTGTAAAATTATTGTTCTTAAAATGTTTTGTAATAATTTGAAGCTTTTCTCCCGTGCCTCCGCTTAAGTGGGCTTCTACCCAGTTGGACTTTCCCAGTAATCAAATGAAAAATAAATAAATATATAAACAAATATCATTCAGAAAAAGCAATCTAACACAAAACCTGTTATTTATTATTTATTTATTTATTTATTTATTTTATTTTACATTTGTTTACCGGGAAAGTCAGACTGGATATATGTCCATTTTCAGCGGAGGCCCGGGGAGAAAAGCTCCATAAAACAGAGTACAAATACATTAGGAACACTAGAAACATTTAGAGATAAGTATAATATGCAGTTTTCAGTAGGGTTACAAACTTAGATAAAACATAGTAGACAACATAAAAAATCATGCAGCTTCTATTTCAGACAATAATACACACAGTTATGGGCTAAGTCCCATCAAGAATTCATGCACTTATTAGAGTATATGATTGAACTGCTTAGGGAGAGTTTGCAGGAACAGTGGGTGGTGATTAGTTAGAGTTTAAGCATGGACACTGCCAATGCTGTTGGAAGTATAGTTTGAGGCTTTTTTTGAACTGGGTTAAGTAAGGTTGGTGAGTGAGTTCGTCAGGTAGCATATTCCAAATTATGCCTGCTGAGTTGGCAAATAGTGAGTCCTCAGCCACATTTATGCACTTAGTTGTTTGTACCAGCAGTTTGTCAGCAGAGTGTAGTGACCTCAGGTGGCTGTATGGTTTGATGATCTTATTTAGTGCTGGTGTTTTTTCAGGTTGATATAGTATTTTGTGGGTTATTATAAGTTGGTTGTATTGGAGAAGACTGGGCCACTCCAGCCATCTCAGTTGAGATAGGTTGATACAATGGTGAGTCCTAGAGGTAGCACCTGTAGCAAATCCAGCAATATGGTTGTAACAACTAGCAAGTTTGGTTAGGCTGGCTTGGTTCAGGTTAGTGAAGGGAGGACAGGCATAGAGGAGGGTAGATAGTAGGAGGGACTGAGCGATAGTGGTTCTTGCAAAAGGAGTGAGGAAGGGTTTGATCCTGTATAGGGAGCTCAGTTTTTTGTTGACAGATTTGATGGTTTGATTGACGTGGATATTATATTTTAGGGCATTATCAGCTATGATGCCCAGGAGCTTTGTGTGAGTATCTGGGGATATAATTGTGCCATTGCTAGAACTTGTAGTAAAGAATGGTGAGGAAGATTTGCAGGTGGGGGAAATGATGAGAAGTTTAGTTTTGTTGGTGTTTAATAGAAGCTGACGGTTTGCAAACCATTTTTCTACATCATTGAAACTATTCTGGGTTAGGATCATAAGCTCAGTTGAGGAGGAGGCAGTACATATTAAAGTAGAGTTGTCCATGTATTGGATGCAGGTAGCCTTGGGAGGGATGGTGGGTTGGTCATTGATAAAGACTGAGAAGAGTAGTGGTCCTAGTATGGAGCCTTGGGGGACTGCTAGAGTAATGGGTAGATGCGTGGATAGGGTATTCTGCCATAAAACTGCTTGTTATCTATCAGACAGGTAAGATTGGAACCATTTAATAGAGCTACTATTCAGTCGCAGTTCCTTCAAGGTACAGAGAAGCAGTTGGTGATTGACCATATCAAAGGCCTTAGAGAGATCTAGGAAGAGAGCAGAGGTAAGTTTATTGTTTCAGTTGATGATAGAGTTAGAGAAGGATAGGAGGGCTGATGTGGTGCTGTGGTATGGCCTAAAACCATGCTGAGAGTTGGCCAGTAGTTTATTTTGGGTGAGGAAGTGCATCAATTGGTTGTGGATACACTTTTTCATAATTTTGGCCAGTGGTGATAGCATGGCTATTGGTCGGAAGTTTGAGAGGTCTAAAGAATTCCCTCCTTTATGAAGGGGAATGACATGGGAAACTTTCCAGAGAGAGGGGATATTGGCTTCAGCCAAGGTGCGGTTTATTATGATCAAGACAGGATATGCAATGGCATCTGCCCCTTTTTGTAAATATTCTGGTGGGAGGAGATCAGCTGCCAGGGTAGTGGGCTTTAGTTTGTTAATTAGAGATTGGATGGTCGATGTAGATACAGGTTGGAAGGCAAAAGGGAGTGGGGTAATTGTTGTGGAGGAGTTTTGAAAACAGCTGGTGGGGGTTGTTGGCTAGCTAGTGATTGGATGGTGTTGGTAAAAAAAATATTAATGATGTTAGTAGTTTCCTCTGGAGTTTTAAGGTTGCAAGTTGAGGGGGTAGTGGTGGATGTTTGGCCAGGGTGAAGCAGTTTGTTTATGCCTGCCCAAAATTTTTGAGGTTTGTTCTGGTGTTTTTGCTGAAGGTGTTGATAGGCTTTTTTTTGTCTAACAATGTGGCTTTCTTGGTATCATTCCTTAGTTGTCAGAATTTAATATGGTCAAGTGGGTCTTTGGAGGTGCACCATTTGTCCCATGCTTTATTTATTGCTATGATTTTGGTTTCTTTGGAGAGCCAGGGAGCGGTCTTAGTTTTGGCTCTGAGGGTGCAGATAGGAGCGTGGGAATCTAGAATGGAGAGGAATTTAGAATTAAAATAGTCTACAGCATCATCTAGTGGAAGTCCTTTAGATATGGCCTAATTGTATGCTCTGAGTTCATTCTGAAAGTCAGCAGAGTTAAAGTTGTTGTTATTTCTGATAGATTTATATAGAACTTGGTGTTGGTTATCTACTTTATGCTTAATGATGTAAGTGAGTAGGTGGTCACTTATATCATCTGGGAGGGTACCCATGTTATGCAGGTCTGGTTGATTGTTGATAAGAATCCAGTCCAAGATACTGTTTTTGTAGTTGGAGTTATTTATTCTGGTGGGTGAGGATACAAGTTTGGTATAGCCATGAAGGTTTATGTGGGTGGTGGGAAATTCAGAGCAACAATTGTTCCAGTCAGTATTAATGTCTCCTAACACCATAGTTTCATGGGGATATGTGTTGGAAAGCCATTGGAGATAGTCTTCTTGGGTATTTACATTGTTGCCTAGGGGGATATAAATGCAGGCAATGAATATAGATTTACTTTTGTTAAGCTGTAGTTTGCTAACTAGGGCTTCTGCATTATTGAACAAGGGGGGTTGTTGTGGGGCTAATGTGACATCTATTGTGTTTTTAAACAGAACAGCTACTCCTCCACCTTTCCTGGTGTTTCGGTCTAGTCTAAGTATATTGTACCCTGGTGGGATAACTTCATCATTTTTAGTTCCTGGTTTTAGCCAGGTTTCTGTAAGACATAGCACATCAGGTGAGTAGGTGGCTAGAAGGGCATGAAGATTATGGACCTTGTTGTTAATACTCTTGATGTTTAGGCGACAGGTCAGGAGAGAGTTAGGGGACCTTGAATTTGGCCATTTGCTGAAGGTGGTAGTGGGCTGGGAGCATGTGGGAAGGGTGGGTCCAGGGTTAGGGTGGATGTCTTCATCCCTCATCAGAGTAATTTGTACAGTGATTATTAGTTTCAGCGCTTTACTTATTATTTTATGATAATATCTAGTTTTGGGGGAGATGGACCGTGGTCTAGTTAGTTGGTGGCTGTTAAAAGTGGAGAGGACAGGTATGTAGTGAGCTAGGGGTTGGTCTGATTCACTCAAGGTGTGAGCAGAGATGGTATGAGATATGGGGTGGTGGAAACCAAGATAGGATTGGTTTTCATATATGGTGAGGAGATAAAGTCCAGGCAATATAACTGAGAGGAACATAATTGGTTTCATCTTAATAGTAGCGGTACTTGGTAAGGAATGTTGGTGGAGAATTGAGAGGGTTGTTGGCAGGAAGGGATGGTGTATGGGGAGGTGTATGGAGGTGTGAGTTATGTATGATAGGTTGTAAGAGGGGGGAGTGGTTTATTGGGCTTAAATTTAACACTAGTGGGGGTGGGTAGAATTTGGCGGCAGGGTGGGGTGCAGAGCGGGCCCGAGCAGAGCAGGACTATACCAAGCTACAAGTATTTCCAGGGTCTGTGAGTATGCAGGCTTAAGGAATACAACTTTACAGTATTTTTTAAATGAGCTGTGTTTTACTGAATATTGTGTTAAACAAAGTTTGTAGTTTAGCCAGACAATTTTACTGACTGTTGGGAGTAAGAAAGGTTTTAACCTGAATGTTGTACAGATATTGTTATTTCTTTAGCAACTATGAGATGAAGTAAGCAGGGCGAACATGTTATACAGGCTGTTTGAGCTGTTGAATGCTTATTTTATTACTTATTACAGCAGCCTGACTAGGGAGTATAAGACTGTTAAGCTATCTTTTACTATGGACCCTAGACTAGCTGTAGATCCAGTTCAACCAAGCAGTCTATTAGCACAACAGTTACACTTAAGATATAGACCTTGCAGTCCTTTTCCTTAGCAAGGGACAGTGCAAGAATGCTTTCCTTTTAGTTTTCAGGATGATAGTTTCTTTTCAGCACAGACTGAGCCGTTCCAGGTAAGCACAGGTGGAGTGGAATGACCTGGTAAGGTACATAGAGTCAGTGCATGGATTCTATATGGAACATAACTAACATAACAGTATGCAAACAGTATTATACATTCAGGCAGGGCATTCATTAATATTAGTAGTACCACAGCTTCTACATTTCTCTGTACTCAATTGCAATTATTAGTCAGAGCAGTAGTTTACAGCACAGTCAATTTCAATGAATTTTACACAGCTTTTTCTATGTGGTCTTATGCTATCAGTAGTTACAGCATTAAGGCAGTACAGCGAAATCCACTTACTAAATGCTAGGAAACACTTCTGTTCATGATTCTTGAACTAGCACAAAAGTATATCACAGCAAACTATGTCGCCAAGCTTATAATGTTAAAATTATCACATGCAGTCAATAAATATGCTTAGAAAATCACTCCTGGCTAGCACATTTTACAGGTAATTACACTCATTTTTTTTAAACATTCTACTGGTTTGGCGAATTAGAAAAACATTGCTATGCACGCCGCTTAGCTTTTTTAGTTATTTCTTTACAACATTCTAGGTTTATGAAAACAATATTTAAAATCTGTTCCTATTTTTCGGCTTTCTTTGTCTCCCCCCACCCCCACACTATTTAAGGCTTTATCCGGATTTCTTGGGTTAGGAAGTTGAGAGTTCTAACAAGATTCTAAGTTTATAGGAACAATATCTAAAATTTGTCCCTATTTTTGGGTCTTTGCCCCCCTGACCCATTATGTAAGGCTTTATCCAGATTTCTTTGGTTAGAAAGTTGAGAAATATGTTGGGGGTTGTCCATGTTAATAAGACAATTATCCTCTGAATAAAACAGAAGCCCTGTTTGACTTGATCAAGTAACACATAAATAAATAAATATACAAAACTAAATCTGATCAAAATCCTTCATGCAGACCTCAGTTAAGGCAGAAAGAAACAGTGTTTATTACTTCCAGCAGCTCTCATGTTCATTGTCATCAGTGCCTGGTAAACAGACCCTTATTGTAGCACAAAACACAAGTTGCAGATGTTTCACTTGGCATCCATACTACAAATATTTTGCAATACATTTTGTTTTAAGTTAAACATGTTGTTTCTCTCAGAACCCAAACAGGTGATTTAAACACTGTATGTTTACCTGATAGCATCATTTTCTAAACTGACAAGTGTTTTTTTTCTTCTTTTGCAAAGCTGGCCAAATGGCTCTTATACTTTCACCCAATTGTTCCATCTGCAGGATAGAATTTCTGAACATGTTATCCTTTCTCAGAGAAGCATTCGTTTAACCTTACTTACATTTTTGAAACAGTACTTTAAATACTGAATGTGTACCACAGTAAACAAAAGTTAAATTAATGCTTCTCTGAGAAAAGGATAACTACCACTCTGAGCTTCACAGAATTATGGTTTGGCTCCTTGGCTCATCTTCTTTTTTTACTTACCTGCTTGAGGTTGACAAAGAGAAAGTACATTTATTCATCCTGTGGGTACAGGTGGGCAAGTGTGGTGTTTGTCTGTCCCTCAACCTCTACTCTGCTCTGCAGAAGTTGCTCTTATGCAGCTACATTGCTATCCATCCAGAAGAGTCCAGGCAGATTTGAATACTAATCCTCTGGCCCTGGGTTTATTGTTGTGTTGACGTGATGTCATTGCATTGATGTGACATCCTTTTCTGGTCAGCTGCTGCAGTAATCATGGTGATACTGCAGCTGTAAACAACTTTTTTTTTTAATTTTTACATCATCCAAGTCTCCAATGCATCTGGCAGGCAGTCAGGCACTGTTTCACAAAGCTGATGTCATCATGCATGCCCCTGCATGTTGATGACATTGTGGGATACACTGGTGATGCTTGATGACATTAGCCGTAACTAAAAAAAAACAAAAAAAAAAAAAAACTGAATTGGGATTTGAAGGGGCCAGTTGGGAATTTGTGGCATCTCATTATTTTGCCCTCAAAACTGGTAAAGTGTAAGAAATTCAGTACGGTTGAGAGGTATGACTGAAACCACTCCTGAGTTTCATGTTAAATATTTTCTTAAAAAAATCAAATGTCTCATTGCACTAACTGCTGCATTTGGTATGATGTGACTGCAAATCTTCACCTTTTTGCTTCTCCATCTTTTTTGAAGCCTGGTTGCAGGGAGTGAATAAATGTTGGGTTTTACCAAATCACTTCCAATATACCTGTTCTCTATACCTTATGCCCTAGTGCAATGGCACATTCTTAACACGTGTGTAACCAAGGCCGCAGGGTCTTACTTATGTCCCATTTTTCACCTTCATCTATTAGTTTTGATTTGTCAAGTATATTATTTAGGAGCTGAGCTAGATGGAATGCCAGATAAATCTAGGCACACATCAACTAGGCCTCATCCTCCCATAGCATGTAGGGACCTTAACCTTCCATGCAGCTATCTGCCTATTTCCCCTATAGCTATATTTTCCATTAGGCTCTATAGAACCATTATTCTTCCATGGTACGGATTTATTGGGAGGTTCTGAACAACATAAAAAATATAGGTCAAACCATAGTACTTATGGCTCGTATCATTCCTTGCATAGCACTAAATATTTGTAGATAAAATTCTTGCTTAACCTTTAAGTCCAGTTCATCGGGTCTACTTTATGTGCTCGAGGTCCGAGAATATAGAATATGATATTCTTGACACGAGTACACCGAAAGCGCAAAACATCGAAAATGTAAACGGAAATCTCCGTAGGTGGAGATTTCCATTTACTTCAATGTTGTGCAATCTCAGAGTTGGTATATTTAAGAAGTGGGGGGTTTAGGGGGTGCAGCACCCCGCATGGGGATGCAGGGGGGCTTGCCTACACTAGTTTAATATATATATATTTTTTTGGACTTCGATTGTTTAATAGTTCGATGCATATGATTTGATCCATATGCATTCGAGCTATTCAACTTTCAAGGTCCTAAAGTAGACCTCAGTTCATCTGGGTTCCTTGAAGACATTATCCTCCCACAAGCTAGAAACAGTTAACCCAAGATATGAGGTGTAATCCACCTTTTTAAATTGAAGAGTGTGGCCTATCTTCTCGGCCTTCCCTAATCTCAGTAGGACAGTTTTATTTTCATTACATTGTAGTACTGAGGCTCCACATCTTACTTTCTACTACTCAGCATATTTGTTTATCAAACACCCTCTCCAGACCTTTCATGCAATTTGACAAGAGTTTGATATCCCTGTACTTCCTGCACTTGTGGATGTTTCCTTTGTTCCTGTACAATGGCACTAGTATATTCTCCAGTCATCTGGGATATGCCTTTCTCTCCATGCTGCTATGAGTACCTTCATGAGCCATTTTTCTCCTATCTTGCCCATCATTGTGATCATATCTGCTGTGATCCCATGTGAGCCTGTTGCTTTCCCTGACTTCATTTTCCTTACTTCTTTTAGGGTGGTATACTCTTCTTCTTTCATCACAGGCTGTGTCTGGAGCGGTAGAGCTTCTGTATGATTTTCTTCATTCAGAAACTGCCAGAAATACTCCTTCTGCCTGCCTTTAATTTCCTGTGGACTAGTGAGCAGGTTGTTACTGGCATCCCTTATAGATGCTGTTTTACTGTCTTCTTAATCTTTCTGTGTTTGCCTTGCAACGTCATAAGAGTTTCTTTGTACCATTTACTGAGTCACTTTCTAGAAGCTGGTTGAATGCCTCTAATGTCTTGTTCTCTGCTTGGCAGCTCTTCTCTTCACTTCTTTACTGGTTAACTGATATTCCTTCTTAGCCTGGTCCAGCTTCTCTTTCTCCTACTTTTTCTTGCTCTCTTTCTTTCGTTTGATGACTTCCTGAAGTTCTCTGTCCCACAGCCAGCTTTCCTTATATACCTTCCTTCCATACCGGGCCCGGCCAATATCTGTTCTGTAGTCCTTACACATGCCATTTTGATGCACTACCAGTCTTCTACTCCATCCATTTGTTCTTCTTCCTGTGGTGCTAGAGCCCTAAGTAATTCCTTGAACATTTGAGCTTTCTCTCCAGTCAACTTTTAAGTCTTCAGCCTAGTCTATCTTGCCCTTAGAGTCTTCTCTGACCACTACTTATTTGTTTATCATTTTCATTACTGCTGGCCAATAATATCTGGTTAATTAGTTTTGCTCATCCCTACATGACTTACTAACAAGTGACTATGAGTTAGCTTCATTACTAATGTCCTGTAAAGTTTTACTACTAGTAACTGATGCAGAATTGTTTCCCTTTCATTCTTTACTGTATATAAGAGGTCATATTTTAACATATGACAGGGGTAAGAAGTAATGGGGGATATTCTGTTCACTGGCTTCCCTACAACTGAACTTATGTTCCCTTCTCCTCTATTTAGTTTTAACTGCACCTTTTCAGAGTGCATATGGCTTATTTGTAAGTCTGCTAACTCATGATTACTTTCCTCAGTAACCTACTTCAAGGTGGAAAGTGAAACTTCTTCCCCTAGAAATTCTGACAGTGCATTTTGTTTTATGCCCATTCCTGCAAAGGGTAGCTCTACACAAAAATGATCTTTTACTTTAGAATTTTGCTATAAGTACAGGCCTATTCTGTGCTCTATTTTTTTAGGTTGCTCTCCCCTCACTTAGAGTGAATGCATGCCACCCTCTCACTTCTTTCTCCTTGCTTTTGCTGCCTTTTGCTGCAAAATTTATATTATAATAAACTCTGTCAATTTTACTTTTGTTTCATAAGTTCTTGCTGCTGTTTATTTTCACCTTAAATTGCATTCTTTGTTTTACTCTAGCATAAATATGCCGAGAACTTTGCATTCTCCTGCTTAGCTTATTTTCTGTACTTACTTTGTTCATTTTTTTATTAAAGTTCCTTACTATCTCTATGATTGTCTTAGTGTGTATACCAACACTTCTTGTAAGTTTGTGTGCTGACTTCTGCTTTGGACTGATTTTTTTTTTGCTTGTGTTCTTATACTGCCACCTCTTACAGTTTTGGGTTTCTGTTGCTCTATCCCTGAAGCATGCTTCTGATAGCAGACAAGATCCTTTCTATTGTCTAAACACAACTAGATTCTGATTTCTTTTGTAGTTTCTATGCCAGTTCTCTTTTCCCAGTAACAATTCTAAATCACTATAGAAGTGTTACTGAATAGGTCTTCCCCACCCCCATTATTATACTGAATGGGTATATCAGTTTGCCCTACTATGTCTGCAGAGTGTCTCTCATTGTACATTATCCATAGTGCTTTAAAATGGAGAAACTCTTTTTTTAATAAGATGCAACAGTTTTCCTAGAATTGTTTTAATATTTATATGTGTAATAGGATACTATTTTCTGTCAAAATGAATGCATACTGCCTCCACTTGTTTGTTACTAATGTTACGCTTATACGTTATGGAAAGCTTGACAAGGGAAATCATGCTTCCAGAATCTAGCAGAGCTTGCACCTCCCTTCCTTCCAAAAATACAATACATTTTACTAGCTTGTTTGTAACAAAATGACAAAGAGCTGACTCAATTTTCTTATCTGCAGTCTACCGAAATCCACAGAAACTACGTCATCTGAAGCATAGCTTCCAGTTTTTGCATTTTTTGTCAAAGTTGGAGTTTAGCCTTGATAGCAGATAATTATTTTCTAAGCATTGTATCATTAACTAACATGCATTTCACTAAAGCTGCTACCTTGTGAGATTTCTTATTATCCCTTTGCAGTAACCATTTTCTAATACTACTAGGCAAGCAAAGCTCTTTTATGTCATTGCATCCTACACAAGTATGCTTGCCTTAATAGCTGAATATATTGCTTCTTGGAAGAGTATACTCATCAAAAAGACTGAGCTCCCTATAGTCCTGCAATGAGTATGCTCATCAGCAACTTTGCAGTTTAACAAAAATAGACATTTGAATGCATACCTCTTCATCTCGCTGCAGGGTGGTATCCACAGTACTTCTGATTCTACCTTTACTCATTTCATTAGCCTTACATATTAAAATAAAAATACATTGGTTACAATGACATTTATCATTGGTCTTTGTCAGCTTTCATTTTCAGCCCTGGTTAAAGTTTCTAGTTGCTCCTTCTCCTAGGTCTGAATCATGTTATTAACATCTATAGTATAATCGTTTTACCGCAGGCACCCAATTGTCTGGGTCATTTTATGCTACAGGCAATTCTTCTTTATATTACTTGTATGTATAAATGCTAGAATGACCCATTGATCATTTTCTGCAGCAGTATGGGAAGAGTGCATGCGGGAATAGTATGAAGATATGGCAGTTACAGAAGAAATGTGTGGTGTTTGAATGAATGTTAAGGCTACCAAAGACATTAACAAGCACATCATAGAGATGTGCAGTGTTACACAGAATTCATGTGGGTATTTCATGGACAGAGTTTGTCAGAAGCTTTGAGGGTATTTCATAAGATTTTATTTCATTGATATTTTTGGTGGTATATGTTTATGCTTATATTATTGCAGCTACAATGGCAGAATAAACACTCACAATCAGCACTACAGTAGTGAAAAATAGCTAACATAAGTAATACATTGAAAATAAGTCATCAATTTTAACACATTTCAAGTGTGGTGTTTTGTGCAAGCAGTGAGAAATGGTAGGTCCCAAGTATTGATATGAAGGATTTGGGTGAAGCTATTTTAGCAGCTCAAGTTTCAAACCCACTTTAATTTAATGTTGTTAATACTCCTGTGTTTGACTCCAGGGAATTCTGAAAACATGCTGTTATTAAGTGAAGGGACACCCTTTGTAAAAATTGTTTTGCAAAAGTTAAACTCTTAGAGTTATTTTGCCATAGCAGGACATCCATACTCTTCAGTTAGTGTGCTGCAGACTTTTTAATGGGGTATTGAGCAGCATTATTTTATTAGAGGGATTCTCCCTTCAGTTTGATTCTTTTGTGTGTATGTTTGTGTGTGTGTTTGTGTGTGTGTGTGTGTGTGTGTGTGTGTGTGTGTGTGTGCTGTGTGTGTGCGTGTGCGTGTGTGTGTGTGTGTGTGTGTGTGTGTGTGTGTGTGTGTACACGTGCGTCTGTACATGTGTGTGTGAATGTATGTGTGTATTTGCTGAACTGAGGATGCTTATGTTATTTGTGGGAAGAGATTCCATAGGTAAGACATTAACAAGTGGATAAAGTCATGGTGAGGTGGGGGGCTTTTATTAGTGGTGGATGTTCACAAAACATTGACAGTAATATGTGGAAACTAACATTACAACCACGTGGCCAAAGTGGTTAGAAAAACATTTTATATAGCCCACCTAATCATGAAGGGATTCACATCTAGATCAGGGGAGGTCATCGTGCCTCTTTACTCATCCCTCATCAGGCCCATAATTGAGTACAATGCCCCTTTTGGGATGTACCTTACCAGACACCTGCAGCAACTGGAAAGACCCCAAAAGTACCTCACCAAGAGGATCAAAGGGCTCAAACAGATGCCATATGCTGCCCGTTAAAGAAACTCCAGCTCTACTCAGTGGCATACCGCCTGCTCAGAGGCGATCTGTGCTTGACGTATAAAGCCATGTCCAACCCGGAATTAATGGACATGCTGCACCTCAGAAAATCCAAATCCCATCGAGCTACGCGCTCAAGAGACTTGAACCTCAGCACTGAAATAAATAGGACATGCTGGAGGGACAGATTCATAACCCAGAGGCTCCCTTCACTCTGGAATAAAATCCCAGTCCAGGTTAGGCAGAGTCCCACATTGACTCTCTTCAAGAGGAATCTTGATGAGTGGATGGGAGATCGTAGGTTTACCCCGGCTATCACTTCTGTGTCACTGTTAGACAGAGGCACAGTATACTAACCTCAAAAAAAGGCATAGCAAAATTAATTTAAAATGGGTGGCGAAAGCCAAACACACTCTGGCTAGGCTTATAAATGCCCTAGGGCAGATAGCCTAGTATGAACCTATGAACCTATGAACCTATTAAGATGACTACTGAAGTATCTGTTTAAGGCAGATGTTATTAATATTAGAAATATTCCGCAATTAAGGTTAATAATGCAGCAATATTATGCTGCACAAGGGAACAATATATGATTTGGGCAGTGAATGCAGTGGGTGTTGAAAAATTGTATCAACACACATTTGGGTAAGTGAAGCACAGGTGGAAATAAAACTAGTTGTTTGCTCTATAAGAGGTTAATACTAGAATATTTTAATACTGAGACTAAAATCTCATGAACAGTAGGCAATTCATTTTGAAACAGAATGTCAACTGCATATTTTCATTAATAAAACAGCAAAAATGGAGTGTGACACTGTCAGGGTAGGGGTGGGAGTTTTCAGATACAGTTGGTGTTATAAAAATAATACTAAACAATCTTGTCAAGAGAAACATGGAGCACTCTTGGTAAAAGAAAACAGACATAATTGTTTTTAATGTATACTGTATTAATATTAATTATATTAAAATATTCTGGTTAAGATCTCTTGAAACGTGCTAGTAAGCGAAGTGGCATCTGCAAGGTGGCAAGAACTGATAGGTGTCTACAATGAAAACTTGATTGTGGGATATACAAGGTTTGAGTTAAGGAACAACGTTTGTAGAAGGTTATAAAATATGGATTATTTCCCTTATCTGCATTAATAAACTTGAAACGGACTGTAATATTAGCATGATAGGGGAAGACTAGACAAGTAGTGAGTGTGTTAGAAAACAAGTGATGGCAAACATACTTGGGTAAGAGAAATACAACCAAAAATTAAATTATTTATTTGAGGTACACTGTAATAATATTAACATTATTCTGATATTAATATTATTAATGCATAAAAAGTAGATTGTGAGTTAAGAAGCAAGGATGGGCTACATGCTGACACAAACTGGTAGGTAATTTGGAAAACGTCACTGTGGGATGAACTGGGCTCTGCAAAATAAATTATTACTAGATGGGCTTTTTGTACTAACTGCAATATGTAGCACATTGTCTAATGAACAACTCATATTTTGCCTTTTTTTCTTTGTAACTTGCATGCTTTATAAGCTATTGCAAATTATATGAAGTGTGCGCCTAAAGGAGGATTTGGGAGAGAACCGCTCAGGAAGCAAATAGTGTTCTGACTTTAGGAAGCAAGGGGATTAATTGGCCTCTTGCTGCTCAGGACTGAATGAGTTAAGCATGTCTGCTGCTACAGTTTGTAATGTTTATGCTTTACTGTTGCTATCAGGTTCAAGTTAAAGCTTTATCTGTGCACTTACCAGTTTATCTACTTTAGAAGTTCAGTTATAAAACTTTATTGCTCCTACCTTCGGGCTTATACCAGCCCTAACAAGTCTTTCTTAACTTTATCATGGTCCATGCAATCAGTCTTATCTATGTTCGTGTGCATTTTAGTCTCCCTTCTTACACTGAGATCACAATTTTTTTTGCTTAGTCTACTCAGCTCCAGTTCTCTGCAGTGGCATAGTGCTTAAATGCCATAGAATATGACTCATGATTGTCCTTCCTAGTTAGTTTCTTCATTGGTGACACAGTCCTTGGTTTGACAGTTACACTGGCCAGCACCTAGTTAATGCAATAACTGTATCAGTATTTGGTAAGTCTCAACCTCAGATTCCATAATTTTATTTAATAATTCTTCCATTGTTTCAGCTACCAGTTAACTATGCCAGGAATACAACAATCTGGCAATTAGCACTGAAGATTACATCTGAGCTGTTAAGTGAGCTACTTCCCGTACCAAAGTCCAAGATTTGTTTCCTTCCAGCTCCGTTTGCCTACTGTATGACTATGATCAACTCACCTAACCAGACAGTGCTCCCAAGACACCTCTGAAAAGGGACGCTTGTGTCCAGTAGGTATAACCGATTAACAAACGTATAAAAAAGTCACAGTGCTGTAGTGAATTTAGTAACTTGAGTATAGTTTGCACTTGGCCACAAATGTACTGCTCTCCCAGCAGTGCTTTCTAGGTATTGACTTTCATGCAGAACTGGTCAGGCAGAGATCAGCTGTAAGTAGCCTGTTAGAAACAAAAAATAAGACATTTCCTAAAGCCTTTCTCAACAGTTGAAAATGTTTCCATCACTACAATTTTTCTGGTACAGAACCATATCTTTTCATGTTATGTCAGGTGACTTATTTGAAGGCTACAGAATTAGTTATACTCAGTTAAGTGTTGGGGTATAGAGCAAGGATATCTATGGAGTAACTAGAAATGACATTAAGCAGTAAATGAGCTACAAAACATGCTTTTTCTGAGTTTGGTCGATGCACACAATGGTTAAAATTTAAATTGTTGCCTACCATTATCTTTAGATCTTTAATGATGTTGTCATCTTCATTTAGATCGTTTTGTCAAGTATCATGATACTACTTTTACTTTTTTTTCTTAACTTTATCATGTTCCATGCAAATGGTCTTAACCATGTCCATGTACATTTTCAGTCTTTCATTACGACTGTACCAGGGATGCATTTTTATAGATCATTTTGAAGAAGTGTGGCATCTTTTATTGAAATAATTATGTTACTTAATTTGCAGTTCTTACCACATTTAATAATCAAGAGCCTGTCACTGTCATTTTTATCTGAGAAGGATGCCTGAAAAGTAGTGTCCTTGTTATTGAACCCTGAGGTACATCTCTGGTGGTGAGCCCCATCCAGAGAGACAAGTAGCCTCCTCATCTTGACAATCAATGTTCTGTTGCTCAAATAGTATTTTACTCATCGACTTGCATATAAACTGACATTAAATGCATTTCATTTGTCAGTTATTTCCTCATGTAGCATATTGCTGGATGTTTTAGCAAGGTCAAGATAAGTGGTATACATAGTCATCTGGGTGTTACTATTATCTCTTCAATGAATGCCACAATATTCAAAAGGCAGGAGCTTCCTTAACAAACCCATGCTGTTCCACATCTAACAGAATTAGATCCTGTTCGTCACTTTGGATATTTATTTATTTTATTTTACATTTGTTTACTGGTTAGTGTCCAACTAGGCTGGTGGGAGCCCATTTTCAGTGGAGACCTGGGGAGAAAAGCTCCAACAACATACAGTACAATTTAGAGAGTGGACTAATAACAAATATGAACAATACATATTAAACAGATTCAGCAGTACAGAACAGCATTTACAGTATTTGAGGAAATTAGAGAACACACTGGTGTACAAGATATAATGTTAAAGCTAGTTAGCAATTTACATGTGGAACTGAGAGGCTTATCCCAGAATACAGATTGATTATGAAGTGAGGGTAGACAGAATAGCTGTTTATTAGATAGAATTGTGAGAAAAGTATTAATGAGTAGAAGAGGGCAAGACATAAAAGAATGCAGAAGTGGAAGTAAAAGAAAGGATTTTATGCAGGAGTAGACCAACACCAATACATGAAGAGAGAAAAAGCTAAGGTCTGCATGTATGGGAAAGGGCAAGATGGTGTAGAAAACATTAGGATTTAACCAGGAGAGCAACACTGGCAAATCCAGTTGTTTTTAAGGTGTTCTTTTAGTTTTGATTTAAAAGCAGGATAGGAGAGAGTGCTTTGAATATTTAGTGGAAGGGAATTCCAGTACTTAGCAATTTTGTTTGAGTAGAGGGAGTCTCTGTGGGTGTTAAGAGAGTGTGTAATTTTGAGCAGTGGTCTGCTGGTAGACCTGGGGGGTCTGTTGCTGACATGTAGTTGGACCAGGGTTGAAACTGCAAGGCAATCATTTGGGTTTTGAATAATTTTGTGGGTGAGGGTAAGTTGGTTTAGTGTTAAGAGGTTTGGGAGTTCGAGCCTATTTAGTTGTTTAAGAGCAGTACAGTGATGAGCTTTATGAGGGAGATTTGCGGAAAAATTTTGTTATAGCATGACTCAAGGATTTGGAGGTCGGTTTTGCATAAGTTGGTGAAATTTTGTGACCAATATAATAGAGTAGATAGAAGCTGAGATCTGGCAGTTGCTAGTCTGGCTTGTGCCGTTAGATGGGGTTTTGCCCTACAGAGTGCACCAAGGATAACATAATTTATTACTCTGCCCATGATTTGCATAGGATTGTGGTCAGGCTGATGAGTCTTAAATTGCTCTGCATTGAACTGGTAAATATCTGCCTGTTGTCACAGGTATTGTGTACAAGAAACAACCAAGTATGTTGCACTGTTCTATGAAAATGCAGTCTTTTTTTCTTTTTGCTCTTGACCCCTGGTTATATTAAATAAAAATATACTTTGCCAGACAAAATGTATTAGAGTTGTGGTCAAAGGATTATATTTCTGTAAGTGTGCAAGATAGACCCAATATATATATATATATATATATATATATATATATATATATATATATATATATATATATATATATATATATATATATATATATATATATATATATATATATATATATACACACACACACATATATATATATATATATATATATATATATATATATATATATAAGTGAGTGAATTGTTTGTCTTTTCAAGAGCTGTCTAGTGATATTTAACAAGAGATGGTATCACACTGCTGTTTTGTGATATTGTGCAATCATTGCAAATTATGCATCTCATATTTTCATATTTGAACACAGCAGTAGTAATCTGCAAAAGGGGTGGCTGTGGTGGTGCAGCTGTTAGCGTTGCTGCCTCACAGCAAGAGGTTCTCTGGTTTGATTTTTGGCTGGGGTGCCTTATGTGTGTGGAGTCTACATGTCCTCCCTGCAGTCACATGGGTTTCCTCCAGGTGTTCATTTTCCTCTTACATCCCAAAGACATGCTGAAGGTGGATTAGACACTCTAAATTGGCTATAGGTGTGTGTGTGTGTGTGTGTGTGTGTGTGTGTGTGTGTGTGTGTGTGTTTGTGTGTGTATATGTGTGTGCCTTCTGTGGAAGATTGGGTGCCAGGCTGGCAACTCAATACTGTAAAACTCCACTGCCAATAGTTGTGCAGACTCTTGTTCCACTGTGGCGACCGCTAATGGGAAAAGCCAAAAGGAGAAAAAAGTAGTAATCTACAAAAGCATGCATGTTAGATGGTAACTATGACCAGCATGACAGTTTGCCTAAGTCTTGTGTATAGAATGGCAGGAACAAATATAAACATCTTCCAGACAGACAAAACTTCTAAATAAAATATTTTATTGTTGACACATCTTGCAATTAGCAAAAAGTCATCTTCACTTCCTGTTGCTGTAGTTTTGAAATTTTTAATCTGAAACTTCTGAAAAGACAATATGAGGAATTTCTGGGGATCTATATGAAGCTCTTTCATTCAAATCATACTGTCTGGTTGCAGATTTTACTTTAGGCTGACAAGCAATCCAGCCCTTGCCCATGACACCACATTCTTGCCCACTGAATATCAACATTTTGTCATGATATGCAAAAAATAAATACATTGATGGGAAGATGTTTGCTTAGTAGATGTTTTTTTTTTCATGTTTGTTAGGATGCTTGATAATCCCACCACGCTCTATTGCACCATCCAGGAGGGAAGACAGTCTCACATTGTTAACTTGAATATAGGGTTGCCACCTTTTCATCCTTTCATTTCCTGACAAACAAGCCACATCTGCTAAAGAATGAAAACACACATCTTGCCTCAGGATAGATACACCACTTTTAGCAAGTCATCCCCAGAAGCACCAGTTTTTAAATTCCATACACAGGGACTGCATGGGCAGCCTTAGATGATATGAAGTCATAGGCACAGTGTTCCATGGTCCTCTATACCCCTGCTATCTACCTTCAAAATGCTTGTGAGAGAACATGAATAATATCTGAGATGACTGTCTTCCTCCCTACCCACTCTAAAAAAAGGTAGCCACTTTCTGTCTACCACTCTGGTGTTAAACTGGGATGGCAGTGAAAGGACCAATGGTCATAGCCATATTTCAAACTGCTGCTGTCATACATCTACACAACATGCTACCCTGTCCCAAACTACAAAAGCCAGACACCTTCATTGTACCCCTTTAAAGTCAAATTAGGATGAAAGTGAGAAAACAAACAGCACACAGCAATATATTCTAACCCAGTGCCACAGCATGCCTTCTTTCCCCTACACCTATCTGATATCCACCTGTATATATATATATATATATATATATATATATATATATATATATATATGATTTCACTTGTGAAGAAAGTGGAAAATAACACTGACAGTAATTCATTCCAGCTTGTTACTTGCACAGTACACTGGCCGTAGGCAAGCTATAGTGACCCTCTGTACACATCTGTAAGGTGGGATTTTGAGTAAAGTTAAAGAAACAGTGATCATTCTATCCTTACACAGCACACAAGCAGGAGTCCTGAAGTTTGACTGCATGGAACTGTAAAGAAATAATTACCACAGTATCTCTGGTCCCCACAAAAACTATAGTGATCTCTGTGTCTACCTCTGATTGGGGTCATAGGTTCATGAGTTCATAGGTTAAGTAATAGGCTAGCTACCCTTGCAGGCCATTTTAAGCCTAGCCAATTTCCCTTTTTGTGCTCAAAATAACCTATCCCATTTGACTATAAATTAGCCTTACTCATCCTATGGTCGATTACCTCTAATGAGAATAACTGGGATCATACCATAGATGATTTGAGATCCATGCATGGAGTAAAGCATTTAGGAGCCATCTCTGTCCATTTGTAGTACGGGGGCAGTCCAGGGGTAAATTTTCTGTTTCCTATCCACAGATCTAAGTTGTGCTTGAATATGGACAGAGATGAACTTCATTTTATTTGGATGGGAAGTCTGTTCCATAGCATCTGAATCCTCTGTAAGCTATACCTGTCCCTACAAAATATTCTGTTGATGTTGCAGAACAGATTGAGATCCCTAGACTGAGTTTTTATGATACCATTTGACTTGTTGATGTGCAGTAAATTCATCAATAGTGGGTTGGAGGATCCCTTGTATGCCAGACACAGGTTACATTTTAACAGTCTGTAGGATACCAAGTATAGTGACAGGGCTTTGAGCTGGTCCATGTAGGACATGTTGTTTAGTAAGGAGTCTCTGTGGGTGTTCCAATTGCTGCACTAGTCTGGACAAATATGCCAAAAGGGGCATTATACTCAATGATTGGCCTAATGAGGGCTGAGTAAAAGGGGACAATGGCATCCCTAGATCTACACACAACCCCTTTGTTTATAAGCTGGACACATCTTGGTCAAAAGTTAGGTCACTATCCACATAAGTTCCAAAATCCCAAACAACTGGGTCAACTCTTAGGGGTGTATTGTCAATGTGGTAGCTCCCTGGGGTAGATGACTTCCCAAACTATACAATAACGCATTTTTTGGCATTTAGTTTCAGTCCATGATTCTGTTTTAAAGTAATTTTCAGAGTAGGTGGGGCCCACTTCACAGGACCTTCCTAAGCCACTTATACAGCCAGGAAGGATAGCCCGCAGAATCTCTGAATGCTCTGGGATACATTCTATGCCATATTTTTTTTTCACTACCCAGGAACACACCTCTCAACTGTACAGAGTTTGCAGAATGTCCAGATTTTTGCCTCAAATATTTGTAGGCTTTGTTCAGATTTCTTAAAGTACAAGGTTGAGATGTATATCCAGAAGGTTTGTGATAATAGTGAAATAAGTTATAGGCAACTTGTTGCTCTTATATACACACACACATATATATATATATATATATATATATATATATATATATATATATATATATACTTTAATTAATCCCCCAACACACACACACACACACACACACACACACACACACACACACACACACACACACACACACACACACGCACGCACGCACACACACACACACATACACACACACACACACACAGGTGGTGTATTATATTTAATAAATAATGGCAATAAATTAGTTATCCTTCTTGTACTCCAGAAAATGTATATTAGTTTATATTCACTTCTTCTGTCAGTCTTGCAAGTTAATTATATTGGTATTTTAAAAGTGTCCCTGATTATTTCTGGATTTGTCCCAGATGCTGATGAGATTTGTCCCTGATCCATTAAGAGCTATGTACTTTAAACATGCCATTTTACTAATTGTTAACATGATCTAATGCGTGTTGGAGCAATTGTGAGTCAGTTGAAGATTGAACAGCAGCACCCAATATACAGTCATCTGCAAACTTAGATAACTACAGGTCAGGAGTTTTGGCCTGAAGGTCTGAGAAATACATGCAACATAAGAGAAGGCTCAACACTGAGCCCTGTGGTATATGTCTGGTAAATATTTGCTTTCAAAAGTGTTATTTGTGACTCTAATAACATGGGCTCTGACACACAATCAGTTAGCAATCCACTGTACAACATAAGGATTTCTATGCCAATTTACACGTCTGTCAGTGGTGCCTGCATGGAAAATAGTTTCAAAGACCTTGGTCAGGTCCAAATAGGGTCTATATCACCACATCAAATGGTGATAGGTTTGAACGCCCTTTGTTCGAACCTAAAAGTCCGAAAACCCTAAACAGCGAACTCATGGAACAGTGATTTTTTTTCCCAAGGGAAAAAAATTGCTGCTCCGTGAAAAAAAAAAAGAATCACATATATAGATATAGACCCGTCCAAATATGCTGCATGTACTAAATAACTACTATCCACTGGTGTGCTTTCTGTTGAAAAAGTTGAAGTGATGGTGATTTAGGGTTAAGAGATTTTTAATTTACAAATTAATTAGGTCTGAAATAATACTTCTCATAGCTTCAGACATGAAGCTAGTGAGACTAATAGCTCTAAAGTTACTAGGATCTGTGCTTGTGCCATCCTTTTGTAATGGCATTACAATGGCTGTTTTCAGGCTACAGGAATGGATTAAGTAGTCCTGTAATGGATTAAGTAGTGGTTCAGCTAGGCCATATTTTGCAATGATAAATCAGGAAACCTCTCTGGCATATTGTCAAGGGCCATGGATGAGGTTTTATTGGCTTTGGGAGGGTGAGAGAACTTTTTCTATAGTATTGTGGATGGAGTAAAATTTTCACTAAATTTGTCAGCTAGTACACTAGTTATTTCTTTTTGGTAAGTGTGCAGTATTACTGCAGACTAGCTCCTAACATTGTGAGATTAGTTCTTAACTTCATGACACAGTTAACGAATGATTGGTAGTTACTTTTGGTTTTAGTGGCTATTTTAAAGTCATACTCAGCTGTGAGCTTCCAAATGCTTCCCTTAAGCTCTTTACTAGATTTCTTAAGTGTACTGTTGAAGTAGGTAGAATGACATCTCTTATAAGCATTAAGAAATTTGTTTCTCTTGTTATATGATTATTTATAAGGGTATTACACTAAAGGATTTTTTAAAAATGTATCATTATATTTGGTGCAGATATGGACTGCCTTATCAATACAGCTAGTTTAGTGGGAGTAGAAGTCAGATGTATAGGCAGAAGCTTTGATCAAGATCCCAAACAGAATTATTTATAAAGAAAGCTCTACCATCCTTAAAGGTAAAGGTAACTAATTTATGGTCTGATCTAAAAAGGTAGGAGGATACATATGGGGATAGGAAAGAAGTGGCCATATTTGTAAGGAGTAGATCAAGGATGCTGGGGCCCCAGTAGAAAAAAATTATATTTGTTAAAGAGAGTTAGCATTTATAATGTAAAGGAAATGATGCCACTTCCAGTGGAGTAGAGGGAGAAAGCTCTGACTATAGCCCAGTTGCCCTGGGTTTGATTGTTAGCTTGGGCAACTGATGGAGTAGCAGGGGATTGATGGGTGTTACCATCCCATAAGAAAGTGGTCTTGAGGGAATTCCATATACAGACTTCGTGGTAGAAGCTAGAGATTCGAGAGAAAGGAGGGCATACTCCTAACAGGGATGGAAGCATCGATCTGCTGTAGAGGTGGAAGATTTGCCAACATTCCCTACATGGGCATAACAGATAAATTCTTTCAACAAGGCATCAATCCATATGTTACCAGATGGGTGGTAAACTGGCTCACTGATAGAACCCACCTAATCAAAATAGGGGAAGTCACCTCAAGCAGTAGACCCATAATGAGTGGTGTACCCCAGGGATCGGTCTTGGGGCCTCTATTATTTGGGATATGCTTCTCTGAGTTGCAAGCCAAAACGAGTGAGCTATGGCTGACCAAGCTTGCAGATTACTGCAAGCTGGGTGCTGTCATATACTCCCCAAGTGATGTGGACATTCTCCAAGAGGGTCTCACCCAAACAAATGACTGGTGCCAGAAATATAGCCTCAAACTGAATGCCAAAAAATGCATCATCATCCCCTTTGGGAAGAGTGATGTCCCCACATATTATCACATTAATAACAATGTCCTAAGCACACAATCAGTTGTGAGGGATTTGGGCACTCTGGTTTATAGCAACCTGACTTTTGACCACCATGTTGCTTCTGTTGTACGGAAAGATTTCTACATTACCCACCTCATCCAGGGACAAGGATGTCATAATAACCCCGTATTCTTCCCTTATAAGGCCAATTATTGAGTACAGCACCCCCTTCAACATATACCTTGCAAAGCACATGCAGCAGCTGGAGAGACCACATAGGTTCCTCACCAGGAGAATCCAGGGCCTCAAACATCTATCCTACACAGATAGGTTAAAAGCCCTGTTCCTCTATTCAGTTTCATACAAACTCCTCAGAGGTGACCTCTGTCTGCCATACAAAGCAATCTCAGACCCTGCCTTGATGGGACTGCTGCATATCTGCAAGTCAAGCTCCACTCGAGTAACCCACACTAGTGGCCTCCACCTGGCCTGTGACATCAATAGGACTTGTTGGTGGGACAGATTTGTGTCCCAGAGAATCCCCCATCTGTGGAGTAGACTCCCTCTCCATGTCAAACAGAGTACCTCACTATCCCTTTTTAAGTGCAACCTGGATAAATGGATGGGAAACAGAAAATACACCACTGGGATTCCACTTGTGTCCCTGCTGGACATTGGCTTTGGGTGCTGGTTTGTCTAAACATAGGCTAAACTCTTGGCAAGGCTTATAAGGGCCTTAGGGCTAACTGCCTAGTAACTACCTATGATCCTATGATCTTATGACATGTCCTCACTGTATAGCCTCTATTTGGACATGGACAAGAGTCTGCAAGGGAGGGGGAAACAAGGAAGGGCATACATTAAAAAATCCCCAGGCAGATGGTGAGATACCCAAACCACAGAGGATGCCCTTAGGATCTGTGCTGGCCTCAGTCTTTAAAGATATTGGGATTTTGGAGAAGGTTGGTATAACCAGAAAGAGGCATGAGGATGAAGTGAGGAGGATTAAAAAAATAAATAAATGAATAGCGTCAAGGAAGTGTTGGGCTTGGCAGCCATTGGCGGTGTAGGTCAGACAGTTTATTACTGGATATATGAAGCCCCCCAGTAGAACAGTGTTGGGTTTTAAGGGGATTTCAGTTAAAATATTAAAATAGCTATCATGCTCAGCAGGGGGCTTACAAGATGTTCTATAATTAATTAGTCTTGGTTATGGTGATATGGATATCTAGGAGTTCAAATGTGGTATCCTGAAGAATCTGTTATAAGATGATGACATTCTTGCCAAATGCTGATACTTGTGGTGTTTGATATCTGCAAACAGACGAACTGGAATACTGGTGGGACTACTGTTTTTAGTTTAATTTTGAAAAGAACAGAAGTGTCTTGTATAGGAGAGATAGGTGGTACAATCAGGGAGGAAAATATTGTAGATATGGGGTATGTGGGAGATGTGAAGTTGGAACTGAAGTTAACAGCAAACATATCAGCTATAGTTTCTGAGTTTAGGAGGTATGCCATTGGAGATAGGTTCAGAACTGTATTGGGTGTTACTTCTTAGTGTCCTAATATAGCTAAAGACAGCCTTGAGGTTGTCCTTAGTAGTGAAACCAATTCTAATTGGATAACCTGCTTTGAACTCTCTAATTGCATGCTTGAATTTGTTAACACTTTTAAGCTGCATTAGTAGTGTGGTTTTCTAAATTGTCATGAGCTTTTTTCTTTTTCCTGTAGAATCAATTTATACTGGCATCTCACCCTCCTGGATTATTTTTGAATTTATTACTGTTTGTGTGCTTGATTTCAGTGACCTCTTTTATACATCTGCTCATAAGGGGGTTGAACCTTGAGGAGTATTCTAAGAGCATCTTGAATGGGACTGGTCAGCAAATATGCCAATTGTGTGTACGGAATATCTGTAAGTGGTAATAAGTTGACTTTAGAATAATGCTCAAATACAATTGTAGTTTTATGATTGGGAAGGTGTGTATTGCTTGTATAGATAGCAACTAGTTGATTAGGAAGGCAGAGACAAATAGGACAGAGCCGGAGGAACAGCAATTTGTAATGAAAAAGCCAAGGATCTTAACACCCCTGGTGAGAGGAAATACTGTTTGCACTTTATGAAATCAATCTGGGCATGATTATTGGAGGTTGTATAAATCTGCCTACTGACAGAGGAGTATTTAAAGTCTCCCATAAGAATGGTATTAGGCTTGAAGGGCAGCTGTTCAATTTGATTTCAAGTATTAGTATGCACTACACAGGACATGGATAGGGACCTAAAGTTGTCAATAATTGTAGCAGTGATGCATTTTATGGCATTGTTGAGATACACTAGGATGTCTACATATTCAAGATTGGTATGATATAATATCTGCCATTAAATAATGTGTGCCTAATAACTATGGACATGGCCTTGCAGTTTCCCAGAAATCTTGCATGTGTGGTAGATACAATTCTCTGTTAAGAAGGGAGCTCTACCATTGTTCTGAAACCAAGTATCCGTAATTACATACATATGAACTTTCTCTTATGGCAATAAAAACACTTCACAAGTTTATTTTATTTATTTATTTGTTGACCAGGATAGTCCGACTGGATACATGTCCATTTTCAGCAGAGGCCCAGGGAGAAAAGCTCCAAGATAGAACATACAGTAGAAATCACAAAATGATTACAAGTTACACACAGTTTACAGGCTCCAGTTGAGCAAGCAGGTAATATAATTGTACATTTTTAAAACAGTGTTGACACACTGACTAGGCCATATAACATGATTAGACTATAAAGGAGGATCTAGTCGGTTTTTGAACAAGGACATAGCCAGTGAGTTTTAAAGTATATATTTATTTATTTATTTATTTTACATTTGTTGACCGGGATAGTCCGACTGGATACATATCCATTTTCAGTGGAGGACCGGGGAGAAAATCTCCAAGGTACAAACAAAATACATTGCATAATACATAAAATATAAAATGTAAGATATACAAATAGAACATAAAAAAATGTTATTTACAGTATAATTCAGAATAACAATTGATGCATTTAGTAATCAACAGTTTTACATATGATGAGGACCTAGAAGCCTCAGGGTAGTTGAGAAACACTGGAGTAATTCATTTGCAATAGTAGTGAATGTGTTAGTCAGGTTTAGAACATGGTCAAGACCAATGTAATTTAAAGTATTGTTTTAGACTCTTTTTGAATTGACTTATGGAGGTTTCTAGAGTAATGTTTACTGGAAGGGAATTCCAAATTTTGCCAACATAGTTAGTAAACAGAGAGGCAGCGGCTGAATTATAAGCTTTGATAGTTTGGACAAGTAGTTTGTTTGATGATCTAAGTGTACTGAGGTTGCTGTAGGGGCAAATTATGGGTTTGAGTGCTGGCGTTTTATAAGGTTGGTTTAATACTTTAAATGCAACTATCAACTGATTAAGCTGGATTAGGGAAGGTAGTTCTAATCACCCTAGTGATTTTAGGTTAGTACAGTGATGTGTCTTGTAGGGAATGCCAGTGGTAAGTCTAGCAATGTGATTATAGAAAGTTGATAATTTAAAGAGTTCAGTTTTACTTAGGTTAGTCAATATAGAGGAAGCATAGAATAAGGTCGTGAGTAAGTAGGAGCAGGCAATGGCAATTCGAGCAGTTGGGGTAAGGAAAGGCTTGAGCTTGTAAAGTGACCCTAGTTTTTTGTTAATGATTCTGATAGTTTTGTTAATGTGTATATCAAATTTAAGGTTATTGTCTATAATGACTCCTAATAGTTTTTTATGGGGGTCTGGTGAGATTGTAGTGCCATTGTTAGAGTACATAGAAAACAAGAGTGGGTTAGATCTGTTGGTGGGAGAGAAAAGTAGCAGTTTAGTTTTTTTAGGATTTAAGATCAGACAATGATCAGACAACCATTTTTTAACTGTGTTAAAAGTTAACTGCAATTCTGTACACAGATCTGACTGAGAGGAAGCTGAACAAATCAGAGTGGAGTTATCTGCATATTGAATGCACGTTGCATTTGGGATGACAGTATAGAGATCATTAATAAATATAGAAAACAAAAGAGGTCCCAGTATGGATCCCTGGGGAACTCCTAGAGTATTAGGTAGAAGGGTAGATAGTTTATTCTGCCATAGGATGGCCTGCTGTCTGCCATTCAAATAAGATTGGAACCATTGGAGAGCAGTCTTCTCTAAGTAGATAGTTTTTAGGGTTTGGATTAGTAGCTGGTGATTGACCATATCAAATGCCTTGGAAAGGTCTAAGAAGAGGTCTGAGGATAATTTGTTATTATTACAGTTATGGTTTATGGTATTAGATAAGGCAAGGAGGGCTGAGGTGGTGCTATGATGAGGCCTGAAACCATGCTGGGAGATGGCCAGTAAGTTGTTTTGGATAAGATGTTGCATTACCTGCCTGTGGATACATTTTTCCATAGTTTTGGCAAGAGGTATGGCTATTGGTCAAAAATTACATAGTTCAGTGGAACTTCCACCTTTATGGAGTGGTATCACATAGGATATCTTCCAGATGGAGGAGATAGTGGCTTCTGCTATGGTGCGGTTTACAAGAATGGAAATAGGGTATGCTATAGCATTAGCAGCTTTTTGCAGATACTCAGCGGGGAGTCGATTGGCTGACAAGGTAGTAGGTTTTAACTTTTTGAGTACAGCTTGAATAAATGAAGTGGCAACTGGTTGGAATCTGAAAGAAAGTTGGATATTAAGAGTAGGGTGGTTTACACCAGGGGAACTAGGAGGTAGTTGACTAGCTAGGGATTGGATAGTCTCACTAAAAAAGCAGTTGAAGATGTTTGCGACATCCTCGGGTGATTTATCAGTGGTGGCTACAGGGGATGGGGTGGAGGATTGGCCTGGGTGCATTAATTTATTTATAGTTGCCCAGAATTTTTGGAGATTGTTATGATTTATCTGTTGTAAATGGCAGTAGTAGTTTTTTTATCAAGTAAGACAGATTTTTTGGTTTTGTTTCGTAGCTGCTGATAGCTAATTTGGTCTTGGGAAGATTTTGTGGAGTGCCATAAGGTCCAGGCTTTATTTCTGAGGTTAATTTTACATCTGGTATCTTTAGTAAGCCACAGTGCAATATTTGATTTTATTCTAATGGAGTGCATGGGAGCATGGAAATCAAGGATTTCGAGAAATGTATTATTAAAGTAGGCTACAGCTTTGTCTAGGGGTAATTGTTTTAGGATTGACCAGTTACATGCTTTAAGTTCTTCTTGGAATTTGGCAAGGTGAAAGTTCTTCTTAGTTTTTATTGTTCTGATAATGGGATGATGGGAATTTATGGCTTTAAACTTAGTTATATAGGTAAGGAAGTGATCACTCAGGACATCAGGAAGGGGATAGGAAATAATAAGTATCCAGTCTAGTATATTTTCCTTATGAGTAGCTTTACCTATCCTGGCAGAAGTAGAAACGGTTTGTGTAAGCTCATATAGGTTAATGTGGGTAGAGGGAGATTCAGAGGAACAGGTATCCCAGTCAATGTTGCAGTCTCCAAATACAATGATTTCCTGGGGCAGGTACTAGATAATGAGTTGAGGATACATTCTAGGATGGATACATTATTTCCTGGAGGGATGTACAGGCAGACAATCTTTACACATTTGTTATTGTTTATTTGAATTTTGGTGGATAGCATTTCTGCGCTGTTTGCTTGGGGCTTGAGGCTTTTTTTTGAACTGAGTAAGAGAGGGTTCAAGAGTAAGATCAGCAGGAAAGAGAGTTCCAAGTCGTGCCAACAGAGTTAGCAAACAGAGAGTCCCCAGCAGAGTTGGTGATTTTGGATGTTTGAACCAGTAATTTATTAGAAGAGTGAAGTGACCTCAGGTTACTATAAGGGTTGATGATATTTTTAAGTTCAGGTGTATTATCATGGTGGTTGAGAACTTTATGGGCAATTATAAGCTGGTTGTACTGAAGTAGGCTAGGCCATTCTAGCCACCCTAGAAGATTTAAGTTGTGACAGTGGTGGGTCCTATAGGCCATGCCTATTGCAAATCTAGCAATTTGGTTATAACAGCTGGAGAGTTTTCTAAGAGCGGATTTGTTCAAATTAGTGAGTAGAGGGGAGGGATAGAGAAGAGTGGAGAGTAGATGGGAATGAGCAATAGCAGTCCTAGCAAATGGAGTAAGGAAAGGTTTGATCTTATAGAGGGAGACAAGTTTTTTGTTAATGGTTTTGATAGTTTGATTGACATGGATATCTAATTTGAGGGTGTTGTCTATTGTGATGCCTAAGAGTTTGGTTTGTGCATCTGGGGAGATAATGGTACCATTATTAGATCTTATGGTAAAGAGTAGTGAGGAAGACTTACAAGTGGGGGAGAAAAGAAGCAACTTTGTTTTGTTAGGGTTTAATATCAGCTGACGGTTAGAGAGCCAGTTTTCAACTATGTTAAAAGTATTCTGGGTTAATGTCATTAGTTCTGTCGGGGAGGTGGCTGAACAAATCAAGGTGGAGTCATCCACATATTGGATACAGGTAGCATTTGGGATGACAGTGGGAAGGTCATTAATAAAGAGAGAGAAAATAAGGAGTCCTAGTATGGAGCCCTGGGGGACACCTAGGGTGATGGGTAGATGGGTTGATAGTTTGTCCTGCCATATGATGGCTTGTTGTCTACCACATGGGTAAGATTGGAACCAGTGAAGTGCATGGCTATTTAATGAGGATGCCTTAAGAGTGTGCATGAGTATTTGGTGGTTGACCATATTGAAGGCCTTGGAGAGAGCTAAAAATAGGTCTGAGGAAAGCTTGTTATTATTATTAGTAGTAGAGAGTTAAGGTCAATAAATACAGTTAGGTGAGGAGAAAGTTAAAAGGCGAATCCACACAAATTATAGTGGACTTTGATAAATATTATTCAAAATTTTATAGTGAAACACCAGAATTCCCACATATGCTTTTACAGGGACTGAAACTTTGACACTTTCACAGGAATATAGTGAAACCTTTATAGCTCCAAATACAGAAACAGAGATGGTGAATGTGGCCAGGAAGGTGGGCAAAGGTATAGAAATAGTGTCTGATGGATTGCATCTAGATATACACAACATGGTTGCCAAGACTTTCCTACCCTGTCCTGGAGAAATCTGTTATAGTTTTTATACTTAAAGAGGACAAGAGTCATAATAGGGCAGTTTCAGTTTTTGATCACAACTATAAGATGTTTTTCTTTGTCATAACTGCCGGCTTAGCTGTTTTTTTTTTCCCAGAACTGATCCACTGTCTTCTGGAATCAATATAAGCTTAATCCTAGGCAGAAAACTGAAGATCATATAAAACACTCTGACAGTTGACACTGAGTTAAGGGTGTGAGCTATACCTTCTGTGGTACAGGGTTTGATTCCCTCAGCTCTCATATACCTGCTGGTTGGTCAATCAAACATTGCTCCTGTGTTGCCCCTGAAAAGGGACTGTGCATACAGTGGGCCTACCTGTTTAACAAATGGGTATTATTATTATTATTATTATTATTATTATTATTATTATTATTATTATTATTACTATTGTTATTATTAAGTAAACCTGTCTCGTAATTCAACAGGCCCTGAAAGCCTAGTTTCCATTGCTGGATCTAAGCAAAGATGCTGAGAAGGCATTTGATAGAGTAAATTGGGCCTTCTTGTTTGAAGTCTTGAGAAAATTTAGTTTCACCAATGATATTGCAGCAAGTAAAGATTTTTGAGATGTGCTTGTGCAATTCAGTTCACCTAGAGATATCTTTTGGAGTTGTCATCAATTTTTTTATTTTATACTTGTAGACTTTAGCTCAGGCCTTGAGCATGTCAGAGATGGGGACAATGGTGATAGGAGGAAAGGAATATAAGGCAGCTATGTTTTCTGGTGATTTACCAATCTATATTCAGAGTCTACAGAAGAATAAGGAGGAGTTCCAAAGAGTTTTGAGAGCATTTGGTGAAATTCTTGGGTACAGAATGAATAAGGATAAAATACAGATATTTAAGGGTGGGGCAGCTTTTTGTAGATTGACTAGTATTTGGGGGAACTGAAATACAAAAGGGACGAGCTTCTCATTCATTTCCACCAAACGTTCTTCATTTAGAGAAGTAGTGTCAAAGAGTAAGGAAACTCTAGATATTGCGACATTGTTGACTCCTAAAACCCCTTTTAGAATGCTGGCAGCTAGAATGTCTGTGTTTTCACTTGCACTGTATGTGGCATAGTCAGTTTTTTCTCAAATCTCAGTCATGTAATGGATGGGCTTGCAGCAGAAGATAATGAAATTTATTTGAGAAGGAGTCAACCTTGATGATGTATGCTAGAAATGTGAGAGGGGCATTTGCAGCAGTAATTATTCACTGGTATTCATATTATTATTTATGTTCATTTTTTGCCTCCCTCCCTGGCAGCTATCACATCAGCCTTTGCCAATTGGCCTTGAGCCAATTAGTTCCTTGGACAGCGCAGACTGTTTGCTGCCCAGGGCAAGATCCAGCTGGAGGGCGATATCATCCAGGCAAGCAAGAATGCTGTTTATACCCTGTCTTACCTCTCTTGTTCTGCACTGTTACATAAACAGGGAACACCCTTGTTCCAATGATCTGACAGTCTGGCTTCAACCTCTTCTCCTGAAACTGCACACATTTAAGGGTTAAAAATGCCCTTATTAACCCCAGACAAGAGAACTATTTGATGCTCCCACCATTACATTTTTGCTGCATCATTCAAAAGATAGGGTTCAGAGACATTTTTGCAGATCTTACCCAACCTTGCTGGCTCCTGGATAGTATTTGATGTCATCACCAGAATGCTGAAGTCAAGCGCATGCTCTCAGTCATAATGATGTTGCACGTCATGTGCTTGATAACATTAAACCCCAGTACTGCAGTGATAGCACCACATGTTCCCTCAGGATTTGTGAGTTGTCACTGATTGCTCATTCCTACCCTCCCTTTGTTGGCTCTTCCTGCATCTAGGTAGCTAGTCAAACCAGGCTGTCTGGTCACAATTAGGACTTAATTTTGCTGTGAAATGGAGCCAGCTAGGTTGGTATTATTTGGAAGTTCATCTGAGGATAATCTTGTTGGAAATGAGATCTGAAAAGCTTTTATCTGAAAAGCTGTTGAGTATCTCAGTAGATTTGTTGGGTATTAGTAGGACTAGCAGATGTAATACTCTGCCTCCCTTTCCTAGAGCATTGCTTGCTAATCTTACAATGGGATTGCATAGTCCTGAGATGTTCTTCAATGGAAGATTCCTAATGTCTCTTAGGAAAACAAAAGTTTCATTTAGGCAGAATGGACTGAGAGCTTGAGAGTTGGACATAGGGGTGATTGCAATTCTGGGATCAATGGATTTATGAAATTATGAATCAAACCATCTCCTCACACTGGGCACCTTACAATTATATTTAAAGTAGCACCCATGTAATCATAATGGAAGATTAAAAAAGTTTAAATATTGTCAAACAATAAGTAACTTTTGTTGTTTCTTTCAGCTTTTCCCAGTTAGGGGTCGCCACAGCGGAACTCCGGTCTGCTAATGATTGGCAGTTGATTTTTACATGCTGAGTTGCCAGCCCTAACGCACAACCTTCAACGAAGGTATGCCCATTCACGCATGTCTCCATGCAGAAGACGCTCTAGCTGAGAGTAGAACCGGACAGCATCTTACTGTGAAGTGACAGCTCTACCGCAGCACCACCAAACAATAAGTAACTAAATAGATAAAATAAATTGTATAATGTAAAAACAGAGCAAAAACAGAGCCATTCATTGTTTTAAAAATATCCTTGCAAATATATAGTACTTAAGGCACCACCTAAAGGAGACTATGGTAATGTGTACCAGAATCAGGAAAGGTTAAGGGGTTTCAAAGGTCTGGAGCAAGTTGGGCAAAAAAAAAGCATGCTAGATGACCCAGATAGATCTCTGGAGCAGCTGACAGCCTCCTCATCTAATGACATAAGAGATCTTCCTGGGGAATATGTTTTCAGAAGTGCCTTTAATTAGGCAAAACAAGGTTGTGTGGAAGGGAAGTCTGTGTATCTTGAATATAGACTTGGCAGCAATTGTTAGCCAGTGCAAATCCTGGACCAAAGGCATTATATGACCTTTGAGAGAAGTTCCATTCAGAACCCTTGTTTCAGAATTTTGGACTCTTATAGTTGTGCCTGGCCTCTTTCCAATATGTCCAAGTCAAAACTGCTGCAGCAGTCAAAGAAGGAAAGCACAGGGAAACATCATGGATGGACAATAGGATGACTTCCCTACCACTGCAATCACTGGGGAACATCATGGATTGACAATAGGATGACTTCCCTACCACTGCAATCACTTCAGGCTGTCCCCCTTTATTCACTCAAACAATTTATTCTTTCATGTGGACTTACAGCATGCCTATTATTTTCCTGACAATGGTGAAAGTCATATGGCCCATTTTTTCCTTGTTCAGGATAGGGGTCCTATCAGGTCATTTTTTTTTTTTTTGCTGTCTTCGGACATGATAGTTTGGTGGTTGGGATAAGCTGTCTAAGATGTGTGGTGTCCCAATCATCAAACTTCCTCCCTACTTATCAGCTTGTGACTCCCACAATTGCTGTTCATTGAGACCATATGCATGCAACCAAACATTGCAACCATTACCAGTGCAGGACATTGCTGAATGCAGCACAGAGTCACACAGGCGCATAAAGTCATGACCATACATCTGCACCTCTGAGGTGTCATTCAAGTAATGAGATCACCTGCCTCCCTCTACACAGCATGTGTGAGCCAATGTCAGCCGATCATTCCCATCCACTCACACCCAAATCCTGCAGTGCCTGTGCCATTAATTGAACAGGGGTTGTCTGGGTCATAGTCAGGGCTTTTTCCCAATACAACACAGAGCCATGCCTAGGCAGGTTGAATTTTAATAGACATTTCATTGTCCAATAAAGAACAAAATTGAAGTAGTCTTCTAGAATGTTAAAGGCTGGCACAAACTATGATAGGGTTGTAGCTGAAGGCCATCACTGTAAGATAGATAATGAAAGATGGTTCCATGGCACAGTAAGATGAACTGTGACTATGACTTTGACAACCCAGGTTTACTGAGTGACTCATTTACTTGAGGAACCAGAAGGGAAGGAAAGCAACAATGAGGGAAAGCCTGTTCACTTCTCTTAGACTGCCATTTAGGAGACCAGTGTCCTGGGATGTGTGCTGTATCTTGGAACCCCTGATGGAGATCAGTGATAAGATGGAGGTGTCTGCCTGCAATGAGGCCAGAGTTATTTGGGGACAACATCACTTGTGGAGCAAGTAAACAAACCTTCACACTACCCCATTGCATGTCCCAAGCCCTTGGGCTGCTTCAGGTATGCCTGTGAGAACAGCAGGGCTTAAACAAAACTTATGTAATTGCTCACTGGCTAGCAAGACAAAATGTGACAGAAATAAGATTAGTAACAAATACCTGTCCACATCAGGAGCTCATCAACTGGCAGCATGCATATCATGAGCAAAAAAGGCACCAAGATCAATCTCTATGGCACCACACTCTCTAGCAAGGAATTGTTGCCAGAAACAACCCATTTCAGCTGAAACCAGAAGTGTGAGCAAATTACTCAACAGTGATTAGGGGTAGGCCATACAAATATCTCAGTTACTCAGACAGCTTGCTGTGATCTATGGTATCAAAGTTAGTGAGTGATCAGGGAGAATCAGGATGAAATATAAATGTTGATTGCTCATCATAAGCAGGTCACTTTTGATCCGAAAAAGGATAAACATACTACTGCACTTAGGTCTGAAACCATACTGGTATGGATCAAGGAGGAAATGACGTGTTAACAGTAATACTTCTGAGTATATATTACCATCTCAAGAATGTAACCTACAAAATGAATGATAAGAAAAAGTTGGTAATTTTCCAGTATGTTTAAATCAAGTAATGAGTTCTTTAGAATCAAGTCATCAAGGCTTATTTTAGTAACAATAGGAAATCATCCATCTCCAATAATGATCAAACAACTTGAAAAGTAAATGGATGTAGTGATCTGAAGTAATATTTAACTCAGATTTCTGTTTCATGTGCTGAATAATGAGCATCCAAATTAATCTCACCCTTAAGTAAGAAAGTCCTGTAGAATGTATACTGCAGTTGCTATCTCAGTCTCCACATTACACAGAGCACATGGCTGAACCAAATCTTGTATCAAACTGTAGATCTAGAACGTACATAGAATGGAGCAACAATATTCAGAATGCTTGTTACATCCCTATTGTAAATTACAACTAAGGAGTCAGGGCTGTTAGTGTTGACCCCTCTAGAGGTTGATCCATTATCAGCATCAAAGAGCTAGTGCTGATGTTCTGTAAATCTCTATAATGGACCAGCTCAGTACCGAATGGCTATACTGGTGGAAGCACCAACATGAAATAAATTAGACTACATCTGGACAAAATGAATAGCTCCAACACCAAGATGCTGGTGTTCAGACTCAACTGGAAGACCAAGTCCAAGGAGTGTACAAAGTGGTAGTTAAGTTCATTTGTCCCATCATCATCTCAGACATTAAACTCAGTCAAAACTAGTCATCTAGGTCATTAATGTACTATGTCAATAAAGAGATCAGAGAACTTGCAAGGCACCCTTTAGGTAACTAGATAGATGGCACAACAGAAAACATACACAAGTCACACCTGTCTGAAGGACACACATAATGGTGCTGGCACTTCCAGCATTCATCTGGAGCACCTCAAATATTGGTGAAAAACTGGGGATTACACCAGTGCTGATATTCTTTCTCCTAGGCCAGTGAATAACTTGAAGACATGGAGGAATGGACAGAGTGAGATGAAATCCAGTATTATCCCCTAACCAGGTCTTCATGCTAGATATCAAGTCAGCCACATGGAGCAAGTCAGAAGCAATGCCAACTTATTTTGAACTGACCTGAAGTTAAAAAGTGCAGCCCAAGACAGGTGCATCTGTTAGAAGAGATGACACTATGACTTCTAAGGTACTACGCAAGGTGGTGTGCATATATATCCAAGTAGTATATTGCCTTTGGGTGTAATCTACTGATCCTAAACCCAGTAGTCACTCAAAGCAAACACCTTCTGTCCTTATCTCACTGACCTATAATGACACCCTGTAGTCTCGATACCAGAGGTATTATGAGTCAATATAGACAGTATCAAAATAACGATGACCAAAATACAAGTGCCTATAATACAAAAAGTTTCATAATAGTAGAGTCAGATCTGCATTCCAATACGTGTCTTAAGTGCATTAATAGTTTTCCTATGTAATAACAAGAACATAGGGAGCACACCGCTAAATATACCACACCTTTACTACTACATGTATACTTTTTTCGGAGGAGGTATTTCCCATACTTAGGTATTCATACTTCTCTACATTCCTGAATATTCCTACATTGTAGGCAAAACCCACATTTCATCATACACCCCTATTGTTTCTCACACTATTGTGGGTTTCAATGATGCTCTTAAGACTAGTATCTTATGGAAGTATTCTTGGTTAGCCTCAAATATATTCCAGTTATGTAAATAGCAAGAAAAGTGAGCAGAAGCAGAGCTGGGGATCACAATGATGTAGAAAATCTGTTCTTTTTCGACAAAATAGTCACAGAACCACTCAACCCCTAGTTTGTGTGGTATGTGTGTATAAGTCTCTTACATCAATGGTTAAAAACACTCTTATATCAGAGTATTCAAGGCTGTTTATTCTTTCCAAAATGTCCCACGGGTCTTTACATAAATGGACTTCTCCTTGTAGTACATTCTTTAACTGAAGGTCTAAGAACTTAGCAATGAGCTGTGTTATGGATCCCCTACTATCCACAATAGGTCTCATTGGCAGATTACATAAATCTTTGTGGATTTTGGGCAACCCAAATATAGTGGGTGTTTTTGGGCGGGGGACATTCATGTAATTAAGCTCATCAATGGTAATGCTCCCTTCTATAAATAAATCATTGAGCATATTTCTAATTTTTCTATAAGCCCCATTTAGTTCATCTAGCGAGACTTTTTTTATAAGCTTTACTTTCTAATATTTTTATCATCTTGTCATTGTACATTTCAGCATCCATAATCACCACCCCACCGCTTTTATCTGGTTTCATGATTCTCACACCATCCTTACTTTTTAATTCCTGCAAACATTCAAATTACTCTTTAGACATATTGTATGTCATATTTCGGAGCTTCCTGTGTTCTAAGCTCCATAGAAGTATATATATATATATATATATATATATATATATATATATATATATATACACAGTATATAGTAGAACTATTTAGTTCATGTTCACTATTTTTCCACAAAACAATTATGTTGGCCAAAAACCTACCATAGCAAAATTTATAGACAATCAACTTAAAAATGTCTTAAAAAAATTGCCCATGGATTTTAAAAGATTCGTGGGACTGCTTAAACAGGATTAACAGTGATAAATACCAGGATGACCTCATCTTTGTCACTATAGATATAAAGGACCTATTTTCCATAATACCACATGATATAGGCTTAGATTGGTTCTATTCCTACTTGTGTCAATGCACTAACCTTAAACATGAAGAACGCATTTTAACAATTAAAACCTTAATGGAACTCATATTAGAAACTAATATTATAACATTTGAAGAACAACTGTTTAAACAATGCAAAGTGGTAGCAATGGGGGCAGCATGTGCCCCCATCTTTGCCAATATTGTACTTGCTTTTTGGGAGAGAGAAATTGTCTTTAAAAGCTCCTTTAAAGAAAGTTGGACTTTCTGTGGTAGGTTTTTGGATGACATAGTTGTTTTGTGGAAAAATAGTGAACATGAAATAAATAGGTTTTTTGAGTTCAATAATAATAGCACTGAATTTTTGGAATTCACCAAAGATACAAATAAAGAAAGTTTGAATTATCTTGATATTACTATTCAGAAAAATGAAAACAAAAAGCAATTTATGTCCAGCATATTTAGAAAGCCAACATATTCCAACACTCTTCTGCATTTTAATAGCTGCCACCCCACACATCAGAAGAAATCCTTAGTAAAAGGACAGGGGGTACAGATATCTAGAATGGTGTCAGAAGAAAATGAATTTCTATGACAGCTGGGTGTATTAAAATTTGTGCTTGTTAAAAGACAATACTCAGTAACATTTGTGGATAACATTTTGACAGAAGTTAGGGTGAAGAGAATAAATGAACATTTCACCCCTTTACTATACAAGAATCATGTGATGGTAGAAATAGAGAGTAAACAGAAAAACAGCAACAGTTTTGAAAATCAGCTATTTTTAAATTTAACAACCAGTTTTATGACATCAAAAATATATTAACGCATAACTGGAATATATTTGGGGCTAACCAAGAATACTTGGAATTAGTGGGAACGATGTCTGAAATAATATATAAGAAAGATACTAGTCTTAAGAACATCATTGAAACCCACAATAGCGTGGGAAACAATGGGGGTGGGTATGATGAAATGTGGGTTTTTCCTACAATGTAGGAATATTCAGGAAGGTAGAGAAGTATGGATACCTAAGTATGGGAAATACCCCCACCGAAAAAGTATACATGCAGTAGTAAAGGTGTGGTATATTTAGCGGTGTGCTCCCTATGTTCTTGTTATTACGTAGGAAAAACTATTAATGCACTTAGAACATGTATATACCAGCACAATTATGATATCAAGAAAAGAGATATGAAAAATGCCCTAGCCGCACACATTGCTACACATGATGGACATTATTTTAGAGTTACCATTATAGATCAAGTCACAATGGGGGAGAGGGGAGGGCCCCTAAATGACTTTTTGGAACTTAAGGAACTAAGATGGCAAATGAGAGCCAATGCCTCTGAATATCCTGGTTTGAATAGTGCTATTTCATCAGTTCGATTTTAAGGTTAAAAGCAAAGTTTTATTTGTAAATATGTGGTTGAATATATGTGTATTTGTATACATATATATTTAAACATGAAACACTGTTATTATGTTTCAATTGAATAGAGATTTTGAGAGCAGTGTCACCATTTTAATATGGATTTTATTCTGTATGCATCATCTACAGGAAATGATGTCATTATTAATGTTGTGGGAGATGTATTTAAGGGTGGGGTTGCTTACATTGATCATTCTGATGAAGTTATTAATAAAGAGACGAAAGCACTAAACTCTACTTTGTATAGATTCCTGACTTCTTTCTGTGGATTATTCATTATTTTGATTTTAATCAAAAATCTGAGGTCAATGAATCAATAAAATGGCTCTAAGTGGTAGGCATATTGATATGTGTATGTGTATGTGTGTGAGCGCATACACCATGCATATGCATGAGGGGTGGGTTGCAGTAAGTTACAAGTATGCACTTGCCAGCAATGAAATACATTACTATGGCTATCATATATTTATTCTTTTTATCATAATTAGGCATACAAGGAGGGCACAGTTAATAAAATGGCAGTAATTGGTATTCTTGTGTGTGTGTGTGTGTGTGTGTGTGTGTGTGTGTGTGTGTGTGTGTGTGTGTGTGTGTGCATGTGTGTGCATGTGCGTGTATATGTGCGTGCATGCATGTGTATTTGTGTGTGCTTGCAGGGTTGCATACAATGATGCAATAGGCTGCACTGCATGAATCTTCCAGCAAAAAGCTGAAATACATTACTGTGGTTACTTTTGTTAAAATATATTTACTCATTCATTTGATCATAATCAGACATATAATATGTATGCAGCTAACAATCTGGCTGAAGCTGGTGGCCATGAAAGTAATTAACTGACAAAACATAGTGACTCCCTGCTATCATTTGATCACAGTTAAATGTGGTTATTCTGGGCTGGAAGGCAAAGTGTCTGTTTGAATAAAACAAGCTAAAATATATTACTGTGACAATTACCAAGATTTTTATTTGATCACATTCAGATTTTTCAGATTTCTGAGGTGCACAGTCAGTATCATATGCACACTCATTTTTGGTGCTGGAAAAACAGACAGCTGTAAGTTCTATTCTCACTCCAGGTGATTTGATTGCTGACATTGCAGTTCAGCATTAGGAAGGTACTGCACTCCTGAGTGTGTTGACCTTGATGACACATTAAAATGAGGTCCCATCTGCCAAAGTTGATGGTAGCTGAGGTGTAAAAGATCCCAGGGCACCTGTTGAAAAGAGTAGGGGAAGTTCCCTGAGGCCATTACTACATTTTACCTAGAATCCTAGTAGTATTAATACTGCCTTGATCATCTCCCATGAAAAGAGGCCACTAACCTACCAACTAAGCTGGTCAACAAAGGACAGATAAATAAGTATATAGATAGATAGACAGATGGACAGTCAAATATAGTGGTTATAGTGAGTGGGTACTGAGGCAGTTAGTGGATGAATGTGACTGATCCCAGACTGACTGACCCCAGGTGTTGCTTGTTCCTAAACAGGCATTGACGTGCCATAATATAGACCTACCTTATTTGAGTTAATCCCACTTATTCATTTACTTTCTGTAGCTCATTTTGCTTTGATGTCGCAAATCATCACTGTTTAAATCTTGTTAGAGTGCTTAAATCTTGTTAGAGTGCTTTTGTTATGCTATTTTTTTCTAACTCTCCAAATAAATGTCTTTTTTTGCAAAGATAAAATGTGACTGGTTATTTAGAGATCCTGGTTAACTTGGTGTGATTTTTACCTCATTTAACAGTTTGCATTTCAATGATTCTTATATGTAATGTGTCAAGTTTCTCTTTTTAAATAACAGTATTTAGACAAGAAAAAAATCGTATTGTAAACTAGGGATAATATCTGCTGTTTGTATCCATTAAGTTAGACTGTAGGAGGTGTTTTATACAATCAGTCTTTTCGTAGTCTTTCTTTCTTATCCACAATCTCACTTAGCTTATTTTTATTGATATTTTGCTAAAGCAGCCACCTAGCATTTCATTTTGATCAGCACTAGGATTTCTCTTCCTCCTCTCTGTCCAAATAAAGTCCTTCCCTATAATATGTATTGTGCAATATTAGTTTTGTTTTACAACTGTTTTATAATCTGATTCTCACTGTGAATTGAAGTTGTTATGCATTTCAGAATGCCTATCACAATGGCCCTGGGTAATAGGTGAAAATAGCAGGAACATATTCTAAGATACAGACAGTTTTAGAAAAGGCATGCACATTCCATTAAAGTTATTTACTTATTTTCCATTTCTTAACTGAGTACGTGAGGTGGTCTACTGGCTGTTTTCAGTCATGAACCAAGTACCTGAGGATAATTGGGTCTATAGCATCTATCTGCAGTTTCTTTTAAGAATAATAAAGTAACTGTTGCTTTAAAACATAAGAAATGAATTCCGTTTACAAAATCGGTTTCTGACATTACTTCATAAATCTGCAGCATCCTGAAATCCGTGTAGGGACCACTTCAAACTGTTTATACTGCATGATATTAGGAGGTAGTAATATTCAAGGACATTGGTTTAAGCTGCGCCAGGGACTCATGCCTCATTAAGTTGTGAGCTCTTTAAAGTGAACAAAAGTCGGATGAGAACAAAGTTTCATTTTTCATATTTATTGAACTATATATCATGTCACAAGGACTCTTTGACTTTTTCTCTAGATTGTTCTTTTGCACTAAATATGTAACACAGCTTTCAGGGCACTTCATTCTGAACTATAAGTACATTAGTTTGTTTTCTCAAGGGACATTAAGTACTTGCAGCATCCACACGTCAATATGTATGCATCACTAAGATGCAATAAGATGTGTATATAGATGCACATACTGACATACAAACACACATAAATGTTAGCCAGTCTGTTGAGTCACGAACGTTAGAATTTTATTTCACTTTTTAAAGTGTCATCATATAGAAGAAGAATATGCTACTACTTTTTAACCACTGCATATAAGATAATAGTTTTGAACTTTTGACAGCTAGGTAAAAGTCACACTTAATTTGTGATTTATTGTGGTCATTTTAAGAGTGCAAATGCTCAGGTGTATAATGAGAATAAAGTATTGAACTTCTGGTTTCCTTTATCACTTCTGTTTTCCTGCACGATAAAAGGAGTTAACTCATTTGTAATTGTATTGCTGCTTATAGTTAGTGCTAAAGAACTACTTGTGAGCATGAACACACACACACACACACACACACACACACACACACACACACACACACACACACACATGCAATCTCTCGCATTACGTTGATAATACACTTTTTTTACGTGTGTTTTTGTGTCTCTAGTACCATGGAAATTAGTCAGTTTTCAAAAATGTCATCTTAAAGTTTTAACTGATGATATTTCTTTTCTCATACTTCATCAGTATATAAATCTTCCCTTTGTAATTCATAGGCCTGTAACTGGGACTGTGACCTTTAGAATTATGATACTTTTACTGCAAATGTTGGAGGAATATATGCTTATTTAAAGGCTATGGTGCTTCCCCTACTCTGAGGTGCAGTGAACTTGGAATTATTGTGTGTGTGTGTGTGTGTGTGTGTGTGTGTGTGTGTGTGTGTGTGTGTGTGTGCATGTGTGTGTGTGCATGTGTGTGTGCATGCATGTGTGTGTGTGTGTGTGTGTGTGTGTGTGTGTGTGTGTGTGTGTGTGTGTGTGTGTGTGTGTGTGTGTGTGTGTGTGTGTGTGTGTGTGTGTGTGTGTATGTGCGTGTGTGGTCATATATATTCTATTTATTTCTATAGCTAGATATAAATATGTATGTGTATACACACACATGTATGCATTTAAATATATAGATATAGATTGTATGTGTTTACATATATATATATATATATATATATATATATATACATATTTGTGTGTGTATACATATATAATCTTTGATAGGAAACTGGATTAATAAGGTCTGAGAATACGAACAGATATCAAAATAATATCACTTGCAGGTTATGACTGATCTTCCAAAGCTATTCAGACCCACAGAATGTGTATAACATCACCAGTATGACACACAGTGTCACAAGTTGCCTGTAGAAGAAAAGTTAGATGGCAAAGAAGCAATATTGTTTTTTTTACTAATTATGTCACTATTTTTAAGGTTTAGGCTGCATCATGACAGGCCTACAATTCTTAAAATAAATGTGTCTTTTCATTAAAATAACTTTTATTGATGCTTGCTGTAGATCAATGTGTGTGTATGCACCTTTAAGAAGCCATCCAACGGCTTGCACAAGTGTATATATACTGAGCTTGTGCGAGCCTGACTGCCATGTTGTAGTTAGCTGTTGAGATGTAAGCATGTATGCTTGTAAGGTCTGTATGTTAACCAGTTTGTTTATATTTTATGATACTGCTATCTATCATGATGTGTTTTTATGTATTAAAGCATTTAAACAAAATACCTCACCTGCTTGTCATCTATGTTAGAGAAGGATGAGTGACATGGTGTCAGATGTGGCATGTCTAAAAGGACATGGTGCCAGAAGTAGCATGTCTAAAGGATATGGTGTTAGAGGCGGCATGGCTAAAATGACTTAAGACACTTGCTTGGAACTGGTGGAATATACAAGAGTGAATCATCCCTATCATATGTATACTTTGCAAAACAGGTCAGAAATGAATTTCAGATATTAAGACTTGCTCAGTACTATTTCTTATTCACAAAATATGAAATAAGGCATACAGAACATTCTAAACAATATTCTAATAAGTCAATATGTCTGATATTGATCATCATCATCATCTTTCGGCTTTTCCCATTAGGGGTCGCCACAGCGGGCCATCTCTTTCCATTTCTTCCTATCCTCTGCATCTTGCTCTGTCACACCAACCGCCTGCATGTCCTCTCTCACCATGTCCATAAACCTTATCTTAGGCCTTCCTCTTTTCCTCTTACCTGGCAGCTCCATCCTAAGCATCTTTTTCCCAATATATCCATCATCCCTCCTCAGCACATGTCCAAACCAATGCAATCTCATCTCTCTTGCTTTGTCTCCAAACTGTCCAACATGAGCTGACCCTCTAATATACTGATTCCTAATCCTATCCATCCTAGTCACACCGAGTGCAAATCTTAACATCTTTAACTCTGCCACATCCAGCTCTGACTCCTCCTTTTTTGTCAATGCCAATGTCTCCAACCCATATAACATAGCTGGTCTCACTACCCTCTTGTAGACCTTCCCTTTCACTCTTACTGGTACCCATCTGTCACAAATCACTCCTGACACTCTTCTCCACCCATTCCACCCTACCTGTACTCTCTTCTTCACCTCTCTTCCACATTCACCATTACTCTGAACTGTTGATCCCAAGTACTTAAACTCGTCCACCTTTACCAACTCTACTCCCTGCATCCTCACCATTTCTCTACCCTCCCTATAATTTACACACATATATTCTGTCTTAGCCCTGCTGACCTTCATTCCTCTGCTCTCTAGAGCATATCTCCACCTCTCTAGAGTCTCCTCAACCTGATTCCTGCTCTCACTACAGATCATAATGTCATCTGCAAACATCATAGTCCATGGGGCATCCTGTCTGATCTCATCTGTCAACCTGTCCATCACCACTGCAAATAAGAAAGGACTCAGAGCTGATCCTTGATGTAATCCCACCTCCACCTTAAATGGATCTGTCACTCCCACTGCAGTCCTCACCACTGTCACACTACCCCCGTACATATCCTGTACCACTCTTACATACTTCTCTGCCACTCCCGACTTCCTCATACAATACCACAATTCTTCTCTAGGCACCCTGTCATATGCTTTCTCCAAGTCTACAAAGACACAATGCAACTCCTTCTGACCTTCTCTGTATTTCTCCAATAACACTCTCAGAGCAAACATTGCTCTTTCCTGGCATGAAACCATACTGCTGATCACTAATCATCACCTCCCTTCTTAACCTAGCTTCTACTACTCTTTCCCATAACTTCAAGCTGTGACTGATCAGTTTTATCCCTCTGTAGTTACTGCAGCTCTGCACATCACCCTTATTCTTAAAGATAGGTACCAAAACACTTTTTCTCCACTCCTCAGGCATCCTCTGACTTTCCAAAATTTCATTAAACAATCTAGTTAAAAATTCCACTGCCATTTCTCCTAAGCACCTCCATGCCTCCATTGGGATGTCATCTGGGCCAACAGCCTTTCCATTCTTCATCCTTTTCATAGCTGTCCTTACTTCCTCCTTGCTAATCTGTTTCACTTCCTGATTCACTATCCCCACATCATCCAACCTTCTCTCTCTCTCATTCTCTTCATTCATCAGCCTCTCAAAATACTCTTTCCATCTACTCAACACACTCTCCTCTTTTGTGAGTATCTTTCCCTCACTATCCTTTATCACCCTTACTTGCTGCACATCTTTCCCAGCTCTGTCCCTCTGTCTAGCCAATTGGTACAGGTCCTTTTCTCCCTCTTTAGTGTCCAATCTCTCATACAACTCTCCATACACCTTATCCTTAGCTTTCGCCACCTCTCTCTTTGCCATGCGCCTCATCTCCTTATACTCATGTCTACTTTCTTCATCTCTTTGACAATCACACTTCTTCTTCGCCAGCCTCTTCCTCTGTATACTCTCCTGTACTTCCTCATTCCACCACTAGGTCTCCTTGTCCTCCTTCCTCTGTCCAGATGTCACACCAAGCACCTTTCTAGCAGTCTCCCTTACTAGTTCTGCTGTAGTTACCCAGCTATTCGTAACTCTCCACTGCCTCCCAGTGCCTGTCTTAACTCTTCCCTAAACTCCACTTCACAATCACCCTTTTTTAACTTCCACCATTTAATCCTTGGCACTGCTTTCACACTCCTCCTCCTCTTCTTGATCACCAACATCATCCTACAGACCACCATTCTATGCTGCTTAACTACACTTTCCCCTGCCATCACTTTACAGTCTCCAATCTCCTTCAGACTGGCCCTCCTACATAGGATATAATCCACCTGTGTGCATCTTCTTCCACTCTTGTACGTCACCCTATACTCCTCTCTCTTCTTAAAATACGTATTCACCACAGCCATGTCCATCCTTTTTGCAAAATCCACAATCATCTGACCTTCTGCATTCCTCTCCTTAACACCATACCTACCCATCACTTCCTCATCCCCTCTGTTCACTTTACCAACATGCCCATTAAAGTCCGCTCCAATCACTAGTCTCTCACCCTTGGGTACACTCACCACAACTTCATCCAACTCACTCCAAAATTTCTCTTTCTCATCCATCGCACACCCAACATGTGGAGCATATGCACTAACAACATTCATCATTACACCATCAATTTCGAGCTTCATAAACATCACTCTGTCAGACACTCTCTTCACGTCTAAAACACTCTTGGCATATTGTTCCTTTAGTATAACCCCTACCCCATTTCTCCTGCCATCCACACCATGATAGAACAATTTGAACCCGTTTGCTAAACACCTGGCCTTACTTCCCTTCCATCTGGTCTCTTGCACACACAATATGTCAACCTTCCTTCTCTCCATCATATCAGCTAGCTATCTTCCTATACCAGTCATACTGCCAACATACAAAGTTCCTACCCTCACTGCTACACTCCTAACCTTCCTCCTCTCTTACTGCCTTCGGGCATGCCTTCGCCCTCCTCTTCTCCTTCGGCCAACAGTAGCCCAATTTCTGCCAGCACCCTGTTGGCTAACAGTACTGGTGTCGGTCGTTGTTAACCTGGGCCTCGACCAATCCGGTATGGAAACATGAAATTTTTGTGCCATAAGTTATGTGGCAGAATTTTTACGCCGGATGCCCTTCCTGATGCAACCCTCCCCATTTATCCGGGCTTGGGACCGACACAAAGAAATGCACTGGCTTGTGCATCCCCAGTGGCTGGGTTGTCTGATATTGATAAAATATGCAAATTACTATGGAAAACATTTGAAATAAAATCCGGATTGCATAAAACAAATAAAATAAGGGGAAATTACTGCATTTTTCAATACATGCTTAGCAAATCTATTTTTTTCATATTAATCAATGATATTTGAGTTATCAGAAGTGTATAAAGTGCTCACATGTTTGTGCAGTATTACGGTAAATTTATTTCCCAAAATACAGCCATTTCAGAGCATATTTCACAAAGTACAGTATTTTGAAGAGTTTATTGTGCATTTAAATGTATTACAAGCTCACAGAACAGTTTATTCATGTTTGTGTATACTTCGTGGGTATGGCAGATGGATTTCGAAAACCCAGTGCACTTATGTTTGACAGCAATATTGCTGAGAACTGGAGAGTGTTTGAGCAAGAGTACATGTTCATACAGGCTGCATTTTCTGATAAAGATGACCATACAAAGGCATTTATTCTGATTAATTTATCTGTGTCAGAAGCCATAGAAAGGGAACATTCATTTGTGTATGCACCTACTATATATACAGGAGTAAACAGTTATATTGTTGTAGTGGCTGAGTCAAGGGAGGACCCAGTGTGCTTAAACTGTAAATTTAAAGACCTGTAACCCCATACAAATGTTACAATGGAAAGGCACTTATTTTACACAAGGGATCAAAAGCCTGGTGAAACTTTGGCAACATATATAACTGACCTGAGAAAAAAGGCTAAAACATGCAGATTTGGTGATTTCAGGGATGAGTTGATAAAGGACAGACTTGGGTGTGGTATTAAAGATGATGCTGTGAGAAAGATTTTGCTTCATGGTAGTGATTTAACTTTGAATAAGGCCATTGAGGTTTGTCAGATATATGAGCTCACAGAAAAGCACACACACATATGCATACAAATGAGAATAGCTCTAGAAGGCACAGTGATAAAGCTCATGTTGATAGTATGCAGCTCGTGGTTAAAAGAAACAGGCGCAATCATATGGTAGCAACTGTAGCCCCTGCAGCACTCACTGGTAAACCCCAGAACTTTCTGACAATTTCCCAGAATTTGCACAGTCTCAGTGAAGCATAAGAGTGAGTCAGCAAACTGAAAGCATGGGCCCCAACCTAGTTTCATTGCCAGCTGTCGTAATTGTGGTGGAACTCATGAATCTAAAGGAAAAAAACGTTTAGCTTTTGGTCAGCAATGCCACAAATAAAATAAGTGGAATCATTTCAAAAGGTTTTATAAATCAAAAGGCCCACATTCCTTTATTAAGAGGGAATATTTTAAGAAACGAGTTGTTCAATTAAAAGCTGCAACCCTACTCTTTATGTTGATGGTGTCTCAGTGCTTCATGAAACAATTAATGCAGTAGATTTAAAGGCAAAGAATTAAGTATTTTGTACTGTTCGGATAAATGGCAAACCCACACAGCTCAAAGTTGACACAGGTTCCAAGTGCAATGTTATGTCAGCAGAAACATTTGTTAGAGTGTGTAATGGTGAAAGGCTTGATTTGGCAAGGTGTGCGAAGCTTATTGCTTATGGAGCTGAAAAAATTCAAACCAAAGGCTCAGTAGTGCTTTCATGTTACTCTGCTGGGAGATGCTATGATTTATTGTTCTGTGTGGTTAAGAGCCATGTCCAGTCATTATTAGGGCTTAGAGATAATTTGAAAATGGGACTGCTTTCATTTAATAAGAAAGTCCACCAAATTAGCTTAAAAGACCACTACTTTAATTTTGCCCAGTATATTTTTTCTACGGCTACAATATCATTAGACAAGACAGACCACTTTGTAAAGGGGTGGAACTGCTTTACTGTATAAGTCCAACTTAACTGTATGTCAATTACTAAACTCCTACCCCTCCGCCAATAATTGGGACACACATCTCACAACTTCAACTTCACCCTAAAAAAGGTCATCATCATAATTGTGATCTATATTCCTCCTGGTAATACTCCTGCTAGCCTTAAAGATTTCTTATGGTGTTCTTCTACATACTCACAAGAAACCCTTATTCTGGGGGATTTCAACCTAGATTGGTTCACCTGTATATCAGAACCACCAAGTTATCTAATAAATCTCCATGGCTACCAGCAACTAGTCCAAATTCCAACTAGATGTGCTAAACAATCTAAAAGGGAATCCATCCTTGACTGGGTCCTAACTAACAGCCCCACATTATACCCCCACACAGGCAGTCTCCCAGACACCTTAAGTGACCACAACATAATATACCTTATACATAGCAGAACAAGCATATGCAAAACCACTAACTATAAATCCACTAAAAACACAAAAAAATTCTCTCCTGAGGTCCTCAATACTTTACTCTGTAACTGTGACTAGACCCCCCCCCCTATAAACCCTCCCACTTGACATGGCTGTAGCATATTTCAACAAAACATTTCTACAACACATAGACATTGTCGTTCCATTGTGCAAAATCATGGTTAGAACATCTACAAACCCCTGGCTCAGTAAAGAAACCAAACAAATCCTCAAGTTCAGAGACACTGCCTGGCTTTACTATCAAAAAAACAAAGAAACACAAAGATGGACAAAAAACCCTACTACATGACATTAGAAACTAAATACCAACACAACCCCCAAAAACTTTGGAAAAATGTAAACCAGCTACTAAAATCCACCCAAAAGGCTACCCCCAAATCAACCACCCTGACACTAAAGTTCCCATCGAAACACAATTCATCTCCCGCTTTGTGAACTCAATTCTGTCCTTAGTATCACAGAACAATTCCTACCTCACTATCCTCCCAACACAAATAACACTAACACAAGCTTTATCCTCAAAACAGTTTCCACCACTTCAATCAAAATCATGCTCTCCAAACTAAAAACCTCATCAACAGCAGCCGACCTACTCCCCAGCTATTTCTTGAAACTCACAGCAGATGGTATTGCTATCCCAATCTCCACTGTCATAAACAGATCAATTGTTGAAAACTATGTGCCCAAACTTTGGAAAATATCCTATGTTACACCCATACATAAAGCCGGACCTCCACTGAACTTAATAACTACGGATCCATTGCTTTACTCTCCCCCCTGGCCAAAATCATAGAAAAATGCATCCATACCCAGGTGCTAAAATATCTCCTAGACAGCAACATCCTGTCACCTACTCAGCATGGTTTCAGACCTGCCCATAGTGCTACTACAGCCCTCCTCTGCTTCACAGACACAGTAAACCATCTAAAAATCAAAGGCCTGCATGTGTCAACTCTTTTTTTTTGGATATGTCCAAAGCATTTGACACAGTCTCACACCAAATGCTTCTAAACAAACTAAACCAATATCACCTATCAAATTACACTCTTACCTGGTTCCAAAGCTACTTAACTCACAGGTACCAAGCTATGACATGGGAAAATTATCTTTCTCCTCAGCTGCCCATAACTATAGAAGTCCCACAGGGTTCTATATTAGGACCACTACTACTCACAATCTTCAGAAATGACCTCCATACCTCCACACAGCATGCATCTATCATCCAATATGCAGATGATAATATTTTAATCTGTGCTGCACAAAACATTCCTACCCTCCTGCAAAAAACTGAACTAGCATTCTCTGACTACGAAAAACTACCTTACCAAAGCCCAACTTATCCTCAATCCAAAGAAAACTCAGTTTATGATTATAACCAGTTCTAACAAAAACACTGATAACAGCCAATTCACTGTCTACTCCACAAATGCTACTCCAATTGCTCCAGTGGCACAGGCTAAGCTATTGGGAATAACCATAGACTCACACCTAAAATTTGATAGTCATCTCAACTTAACTATTAAAAAAGTATATGCCAAACTGGGATCACTCTACCGTATCAAACCATTTCTTACCAACAACACAAGATCAGCCATTACTCACTCCCAACTTCTATCCACCCTACTCTATGTATCTCCCATTCTGACTAATCTCAACAAAACTGAACTAAGCAAAATGGAAGCCTGCTTTAACAGAATTGCCCACTTTGCTGCAAATTGCCCATATAGAACTCATCACTGTACTGCTTTGAGTCAGCTCCACTGGCTTGAACTGCCCAACCTCCTAACCTGCAATCAGCTCTGCCTCTGTCATTCTATCTATTACATTCCCAATAAGTGTCCTGCCCCTCAAAAACCTAGCACAACATCACTCAGCCAAAAGACCTCTTAGATCATCAAGCAAACTACTACTAGAAGTCACCAACAGCTACAATAGCTTTGGAGACACACTATATAGTAGTTCAGTGGCTAAAAAATGGAACTCTCTCCCTACTAGCATACAAAACACATCGTCCAAAGCATCCTTTAAAAACCTCATTAGGCAACATCTCAAGCTAAGTTGGCAGTGCCATAATTGCTCCCCAGGCTAGTGAAAGCGGATAAGGTACACATACTAAACCTAGAGTACTTGATAATAGTTTTCACTCTTACTCACAAACACTGCCTAATCTACAATGTATGTACTGTACCTGTGTACTACGTATGTATTCTACCTATGTTCCAAATTTCAGCTGTACACCACAAATCTATTAATTACCTTTATTTTTAAATGAATATTTTCTTGTTTGTTCTCTCCACTGTAACTGCTGATGTGCTGAATACCACTGTAAAAACATGTCTATTGTAATTTGTGTGTCTACTGATCATGTCTAAATATCTAAATGTATCTGTAATTTTACTATGTGGAGCTTTTCTCCCTGGGCCTCTGCTGAAAAAGGACCTTTTCGGCTTAGTCAGACACCCCCAGTTAACAAATGTAAACTAACTAAATAAATAAATAAATAAATATGTGAGGATCTTTTCCATGTAAACTGCAGTACCACTTCAATCTGTTATTAAAGACAGAAAAGAGGCAGTTTCCAAGCACAGTACTATCATTACGGCCTGCAAGCCAAAATACAAAATTTAGAAACTAGACAATGCAACAATAATTTAGGCTAGTAGGGCTGTAAAAGGGGCTTTACATGAAGGTATGGAGACATTTATACAGATTCACTTTCCATTGGCTATAGGGATCCCACAGAAAGTGATAGTAGATAGGTGCTACTGGTCATTGAATGCCCAAGCTAAATGTTGCTAGGCACACAGAGTCCTAATATGAATTTCAGGAAGAAACATTTGTAGCTGGTGAGGGAAACAATTTCATCCTGTTAGTCTGTAAAGTCAAGCAGTTTTAGGATTAGTCTTCAACATCAATTACCAAGTGTAAGGCCTTCCCAGATGTTCACCGGGTGTTCTTTACAAAATGGATTTCATTCAGCACTTCACCACTCAGCCAGATAGCTTAAAGAGGCAAAAGAAACATGCTTTCTTTGACACATCATCTTAAGTCCTCATGTTTATACAGCAGCACCTATTAATCAGTAATGTTATGAATGCTGAAAATTTCACCAAGCTTGTGGACATGTTACCACCAATTCCTACTTTGGGCCCTCCTGAAGAGAGATCATCAAGAGAACTATCAAAGAAATATTTGCATCAGTTACCAACACCCCCTCCCCAAGGAGCCTAACCTCTGCCCTATTTTGTGTTAGAAAGCAATGTGAACACTGTCTTTAGTAGAGCAGACAATCATCACAAGAAGGGATTCACAAAAGTCTTACTCATAGCACACCATCAATTGGTTTGAGGAAGAAGAAGAAGAAGAAGAAGAAGAAGAAGAAGAAGAAGAAGAAGAAGAAGAAGAAGAAGAAGAAGAAGAAGAAGAAGAAGAAACATGAATGGATCTTTCATATTGTATATAAGATGAATGATGAATGTCATCCAGGCCCAGAACCTCAAGATCCAGTTATGGGCATCAATTTGGTGGACCTTACGCAGAGCCAACAAGCAAACGGCAAAACATGAAGTAAAAAACAAGTACTGAACCAACAAGGCTAGGCAGAAACTCTATTTATTGAAGATGAAAGTGATAAAAGTAAGCACTTTTGTGATAACACTATCACTTCTTCAGACTAATAAACAAGTAGAAAGACATGAGCTTAAAAAGAAAGCAAGACCAATCAGCTATCATATGTAAATCTGATAAATTAACTAAAAGGTACACACACAAGCAATGCAACAATTGTTATAAATACAAGGAAAACAGTACAAATAAAATCTTAGTTTAAAATCTTTGTTTATGTAGCTCCCACTGTATTTCAATGTAGAAGTAATAGACTGTAGTTTTTAATTTCACCACAAAGTGGAGCTCCTTTTCAGGAATATAAAAGACAATTTCGAAAGTGAAAGAGGAGACTGGAACACTAGCTGAAGGAGGGAAGACTGAAACACGTAGCTGAAGGGAAAAAGGGCCTTGCAGCATGACTAGACTTTCATTTCCAGTGCTTTGGGACAGGAAAGTGAAGTAGCAGATTGTGTCTGTCTCTTGTTGAAATCCTGGATGATGGTATTTTGTGAAATCAGGAGAGAAGTCTGAAACCAGTAGTTCCACATCTGCTATGATTCAGCAAGAAAAGGAGTTCCTTTGGGCCTAATACAGAGAAGCCATAGATGATTACCAGAGTTCTGGTAGGTGATTTTTCTACATTGCTCATCAGAGGAACCACAGTGCCTGGTCACTAGGATATTCTCAATGGAGTGGTGAGAGGCTCTGGCTGTTATTTTATATTTTTATAAGATTGTGGTTTCCCCCCCAAGTGCTTTGTGGATTACAAATAACTGGGATCCATATGAGCTCCAACTTGGGCCCCATCATGCCAGTAGCAAGGCTGTAAGTAGTCACTGGCCAGTGAACAGGGTATAATAGAGTGTTTCATAGTTGGACGGTGCAGTGGTGCAGTGATAGAGTTGTCACCTCACAGCAAGAGGTTCTCCAGTTCGATGCTGGGCTGCCTTCTGTGTGGAGTCTGTATGTCCTCCCTGCATCTGTGTGGGTTTCCTCCGGGTACTCCGGTTTCTTCCTACATTACAAAGACATGTGTCTGGAGCATTTCTCCCTGGTCCTCTGCTGGAAAATTGGCTTTGTTTCAAGTCGGACTTTCCCAGTTAACAAATGTTAAATAAATAAATAAATGGCCTGTTTAGAATTGATCAAGGGGGTAGAGGGTGTTAGCACTGCTAAATGACTTTGCATTCTCTCATATTTGTACTGTTGCATTATAAATTTTCATTGTTCAATGACATTGCATTTTGCTTGTGTTAGTACTGCTGCCTTCAAGAATTTTGCTGCTCAATGACATTGCATTTTCTCATATCTGTACTGTTGTATTATGACTCATTTATTGCTTAATGACATTGCATTTCTTTCCTGTGTTTGTATTGCTGTATTATAAAGCTTTACTGCTCACTGATATTGCCTTCTTTGCGCATGTCTGAATGTCAAGACCTTTTTCTGTTGAATTCTGGGGAAGAGGGTGAATGTATGTTTTCATTGCATGCATTATCTCACCTTGCCTTATTGTTAACTGGTGAACTGTTGAAATAATTTGTTTATGGTTGTGCTATTGCCTTTTTAAACTGGATATGTCACCTAAAATAAAATCTGTCACTCTTGCCATCTTGGTGTGTTGGGCCTAATAGGGGTGTCACCAGAGTCAGGTAGGAAGGAACCCATATCTCTTCAGCTACACCTGTGGGTGCACTACATTTAAAAACAAAATTAATGTTTAAGCGGGTGTGCTTTCAAGAATGGTTTAAGGCTAGAGATGCCATTTAAACCAGGCAGTTTCTCTGCATTCAAGAACAAGATATATTTCTGTTGAGCCCTTTCTGTTTTATTAGATGTATCGCCTGCTCTAATACTAACAACCAAAACCTGAAGTACAAAGAACTTAAAAGTGTGTTCTGAGCCATGTAAACCAATGTGTTGTGCTAAGGCATTTGTATCTTTCTGGTTCCTAATATCCCTATAGTGTTCGGGAATCCTGTCCTTCAGTGGTCTGTTAGTTTTGCCTATACAGAAGGCATGACAGACCTGGCAGCTTACAAAATAAACAATATTTGGAGTTCTGCAGTCAGTATAAAAATCAAGTTCGATTTTAAAATTAACATGAGGATGTATGTAGGTTGAGCCCGTAAGTATATACTTACAGGCTGAACAAGATCTACATGAAAAAGTCCCATACCTGGTAGACTGAGGCCCTTTGATACAGAGTTGTGATTTATAGCACAAATGTTTCTTCAAGGACTTTTTAAATGAAAAATGTGGTGTGCTGTCTTTAGTCCCTTTCAATTCTTCTATTGTGTGTAGGATATTACAATTCTGTTTAATGACCTCAGAATATTTATTGATGTCACTAGAGTAAGGTAAGTCTCTAAAAGTATCTCTGACAGCTACAGTTGCTTGTGGAGCATCAGGTGGGGTATGGTTGCCAAAATAGGCTCTACATTTCCCTTCCCTTTCTTCCCATGCAGCATTAATTTGAGAGTCAGTCTCTGCCTCTTTCTAGCCTTTGTCTAAAAAGTCATGCCTGAGAGAGTCAAGTGCTAAACTTAACTGAGCGTTATCATTGTGCAGTCTCATTACTCTATAAATATGCCCTTTTAAAACATTCTGGGTGACATGCTTGAGATGCATGCTATTTTTGTGCAGGAAGTTGTTCTTCCTAGTGGGTTTTCTGTAGACACTAGTAGACATATTATTAAGGTCTCCTTTATTGATCTTAACATCTAAGAACTCCACTTCTACAGCAGAATATTTACAGGTAAATTTTAAGAAACCCGTAGTGCCATGCATGTAGTTGATAAACTTATTCAACAGTTCTAATGAGCCAAGCCAAAGCAAAAACATATCATCCACAAAAAATACGTACCATAAAACATACTACCTTTTCTCTTGACCTGGTACAGCCTAAGAGAAAGTTAATAAAACCCCCTTGTGGAAAAAGAAACAAACATGAAATTCCTCTCAGCTCTTTTAAAGATCCAGATTTCCCAGCAGATATCCCTTAGGAGAGTTAATCTTGAACTCCTTGATAGTTCATCATAGGAGGTATTTTTTACCTGTGTCTGGACACTGAAGTGCCATCATTAGATACTGCATTAATTGATCTTATAATAATATTACCTCATATATTTTTTCATTTTTTTGCCTTCACTGTCTATCAGTCATCAGCTCTGTTCCAGCGAATTAGTCTAATTAGGGTAAGGGCTGATTGGGAGGGGCTTTCATTTAGACAGACATCTGGAGAGGTTTGAAGTTTTTCTTTTAGGGCTCAATCTCCTGTACACAAATGGCTAAGCAGGGGATGGGAACCATTTAGTGGACTGACTATGCTTCATTTCCACAAGGAATATTGCCAACAAGCACTCTCATTCCCAACTCTGAAGCAGATGAAGTGATTCCCCTAGTCACTTCCAGTGAAATTGCACTTCTCCATGTGCACCCCAAGCACCCATAATCCTTTCCTTTCATTAGGGGTGACAAGCAGGCCACAGTCTGGGCTCCATTTTTGTGTGCCACAGAGACAGACTTATCTAGTATATATTTAAGTGCTATTATTGCATTTTTTTATTGTATTTCCTTGTATTTTATACTCTTGATAATTGCATACTCATTATCAACAAAATCACTAACACAATGTTTATGAACATAGTTCTTCAGTTTAAGGACATTGTCTGTTAAGGTATGTTACCTAGAAGGAAACTGACATGATATTCATGCATGTATTGTAGACTCATTAACATGTTTGTTTGTTCTCAGGATAGAATGGAAAAATAAATGTCAGTTTATTTAACTCCTTGAAAGAAGGTTTGCTGAGTGCAATTTACTTCTGGCAGCATTAATATGGGAAGTGTATATGCTCCTAGTATAAATTACACCCTTTGCTTTTCTTCATTCATTGGTACATTGATCACCTTTAACCATTTGCCAGGCCCCAGCTGTAGTTAATGGGGACTTTACTGTAGTCTATGGTTTGCTAAAGGACCACTCTTGACCCCAAGGAGAAGTTCATGTTAAGGCCCAAAATTTGCACCAAGAGAATGTCTCTCTCTTCCATAGCAATTTGATTGTAAATCACCAGTGTGGCTTTATTAAAGGGTATCACAGTGCTGATCATTGGTGAATGATTTTCATTTCAGTAACATTCTCAGAGCCAAACCCAGCTGTTACCATTCTGAGCCCTTGAGAGGGCTTCTGTCTTGATCAGGTGGAATTAATTCTGGCAAGTTCTGGAAGTATTCAGATTCCCCCCTGAAGCCTGAAGCTCAGATAGTTAAAGTACTTTATCCCACCACCATGGTTGGTGATCTCACAAACATAATAGTATCCTCTCCTTTTTTATAAGTAAGGGCACTAAATGGAGGTGCTTACTTTCCCCTTTTTTAATGTTTGGTGACAATTAAGCCACTTGCACTGCAGATAAAACAAGACAAACAAGATGCAGGCATAAAAACTCATGCTGCATAAAATTGAGTTAGGTCTCCATAGTAGGCTCATACATGGCTACCTTTGCAACTTTCTCTGGGTTCAAGGTCAATTTACTTAAGTCAGAATTGTTCCCTCTCAGTCAAGCTGCTAAGGAATTAGTCTACTCAGGGCCTATCAATCAGTTTACATGAAGTAAATGCCAACAAATTATTTGGGGATTTATGTATATGCCTCTGTATCAAAAGTGTTTAATACCAATCTGATATCACTTTGGGGAAGGACTTCATACAGGTGTAAGTATGGAAGAGACTTTGCCTATCAGCTTCTGGGAGAATAAGAGCCACAAATGTGATAACATCCACAACATTCTTTCATCTGGCTAGACTCTGGCTAGAGTAGCAGGTTTGGAAAAAGCACACTCAAAACATCAATTCAGAACTGCTTGTTGGGTTTTCTGGATGTTAAAAACTTATTGGTATTCCTTCCAATTACAATTCTTTATGTAAAATTCCATATTAACTATACTGTGATTTGGCTAGAAAGTGATTTTTGAGGACTAACACATGCACACACACACACACACACACACACACACACACACACACACACACACACACACACACACACACAGACACACACAGAAAAACTTTGTTATGGTATGTTAAGTGCCCTGCCCTGACTCCCCCAATTGCTGCAAGTCTATTACATGATAAGGTTTCCTTAAAGAACATTGATATATCTTTAATATAGTCATGCTAGTGGAAGTATGTTTGTTTCCTATTTTGGGTCATATGTCAGTCAATATTGGGGACATATCTGTATGTTGACATAAGTTCATAGGTTGGTACTAGGCTATTGGCCCTACACACAAGCCTAGCCATAACATTTCCCCAGCTATTTTTCCAGGAATTTTACTTCCCTGGTCCCCTGTGTAGCAGGGCAACTGATGTGATCCCTGGGGTAAATTTTCTATCTCCCATACATTTGTCAAGGATCCTTTTGAAGAGGGCCAAAGAGGCACTCTGCTTGACATGTATGGGCAGTCAATTCCAGACAATGGGGAGTCTTTGGGACAGGAATCTATCCCTCCAGTATGTTTTGTTCATTGTGATGACCGGGTTTAGATCTCTGGAGTGTGTGGCTCTGACGGATTGGGATTTCTTTAAGTGTAGCATGTCCAACAGCTCTGGGTTTGACATGGCCTTGTATGTTAAGCAGAGATCGCCTCTGAGTAGATGATATGCGACAGAGTATAGCTGGAGTTTTTTTTAGATGGTCAGCATAGGGCATCTGCTTTGTGATTCTTTTAGTGAGGTATTTCTGTGGCCTTTCAAGCTGTTCCAGATGTCTTGTGAGGTACATACCAAATGGGGCGTTGTACTCTATAATGGGTCTAATGAGGGATGAGTACAGAGGAACAATTACCTCCTTTTTCCTGGATGAAAAGTCCTTAGTAATGAGATGTGCTACATAGAAGGATTTCCTGACTGTTGTAGTGATGTGGTTATCGAAAGTGAGACCACTGTCCACCTGTGTCCCTAGGTCCCTTATCACACTTTCAGTGTTTAGTGTACTGCCACTTATATGGTAATTCATGGGTACATGGTTTTTCCCAAAGGGGATAACTATACATTTCTTGACATTCAGCTTGAGCCCATGACCCTGGCACCAAGCATCTGTCTCTGTAAGGCCCTTTTGTAGGATGCCCACATCATTTGGGGATTTGATAATGGCTCCAAGTTTGCAGTCATCTGCAAACTTTGTTAGCCAGAGTCCCTTGGTGTTGGCCTGTACTTCGGAGAAGCAGATGCCAAACAAGAGCGGTCCCAGGACTGAACCCTGAGGTACTCTGCTTATCACTTGTTTGGAGCTGGATTTTGAGTCAGCTACTTTTACAGTGTAAGTTCTGTCAGTAATCCAGTTGGCAACCCATCAAGTGATGTAGGGATTAATGCCCAGCTTGGTAAGTTTATCTATGATTCCAGAGTTGGGGATGGTGTCAAAGGCCTTGGCGAGGTCCAGATAGGCTGTGTGGACTGTTTTACCCTCATCCTCAGCTCTGGAGACTGATTCAAAGAAGTCAATCAGGCTGAGGAGACAAGATCGGCCCTTCACAAAACCAAACTGGGTGGGGTCCAGTGCTTGAAGGCTGCCAATGTCCTTGTTTATAAGTTCCATGATAATGCGTTACATGGCTTTGCAGATCAGGCTTGTTAGGCTGATGAGATGATAGCTCCTGGGGTCAAAGGTGGACTCCTGTTTGTGGAGTGGGGTAACTGTAGCTGTGTGCCACTCATTGGGCACAAATCCTGAGGTGAGGCTATGATTAAACATGGCACTTAGGTGAGGTGCCAGTTCATTTTGTAGTTTATGCAGGACACAGCCCGGGATGTCATCTGGTCCCATGGATGCTGTATTCTTAGCTTTGGAGAGTGCATTTTTTATCTGTGTGGCCGTGATTACCGGCATTTGGCAATCTTTTGGTATTGAGATGGGCCCTTTAGTAGGTGAGAGGGGAGTGAAAATGGCACTGAATTGATCTGCTAGGATATTGGCAATATCCTTGGGATCAGTATATTTAGTGTGATTCTGTTGTAGCTCAGGGCATATCTGAGTATTGCCATTTAGATTCTTGACATAACTATAGAATGCCTTGTGGTTGTCCTTAGAATCTTTGGCAATTTTATTTTCATAACTAGCTTTGGAGGATTTTATGAAAGACCTCAGCTCCTTGCTGAGGCTGGTAAGGGAGTTTTTTGTATCCTAGGATTTTTATTTTTAATGTAACAGTTTCTTCCTTCTGTTGTATAACTTGTTTATGGCAGGGGACTACCAGATTGGCTTCCGTTTTTTGGAGGAGAGCGTCTTGGGTCTATTTGGAATAGCACGATTTATGCACGAGTAGATATGCTCATACAGTGCCTTAATGTAAGATTCGGCAGTCGAACTTTCAATTCCCGTTGCATGGGTGTCATGAAGTTTGTCACTTCTGACCTGATTAGTATGAAGTTGGCTTTGGAGAAGTTTTTTATGGAGGTTTCCCTACTGGGGGGTTGAGTGGGATGTTGATGTCAAGAATGATTAGCTTATGGTCAGACCTGACCAGCGAGGGGGTGACCGCTGGTGTGGAGCATTGATCTCCCATGTTGGTAATGACCAGGTCAAGGATATTTGAGCCCCTGGTTAGACTATGGATTAGTTGATCCAGTGCATTGGAATTTATGAATTCCAAGAACCATTGGGCAAAGGCGTTGGTACCCGAGCAGTTTTCCCAATTAATGGCAGGGTAGTTGAAATCACCCAGTATTAGGGTGTTAGGTTGTATCTTAATATGTTCCAGTATGTTTAAAAAGGTGCAGTGAGAATCTTGGGGCATGGTGGAGGATCTCTAGCAAGCTACAGTTTGGTTTGCAGTCTTACCTAATGTTAGTTGCACCTGTAATACTTCAGACACATTGTGTTGGGCAACTAGCCTGGAGGTGTGAATATCCTTGGTGAATATGGACACTCCACCACCTTTAGTGTTTCAGTCCTGGTTTGGTGGCCGAAAAGTGTGGTAAGAGTTGTAGCCTGGTATTGCAGGGGTGCTCTCTGTAGCCTTGAACTAGGTCTTGGTTACTGCACAGATATCGATGTTCTCCATTTTTAGGAGTGCCTTGAGAGAGTGCATTTTGAGATTTAGACTTCTAGCATTGAGTAGCATAGCCTTCAGATTTTGTGTGTTTTTATCTGTTATGGTGGTAGTTTTGTCATTTGAGCCTTGCCTAAAAAAGGCACTATGGGGGTGGCAGTAACCTAAATCCTAGGGGCGACAGGTGCAGACCATCTCTGGCAAAGCATCATGGTTTTGTCAATCATGTCGTCCCAGGATGACAGATACTGGATCTCCTTTGAATGACACCAGAAACTTAGCCAATTGTTGAAGTCAATTATTTTGTCTTTATACTGTGGTATTATTATGGATGAAGGCAGGATGCTACTCAGGCCTGGGCCACGTGATCCAAGAGCTCTTCCATGTCTCTTTTCATGTAGTCCAGGGAGGTACGTCTCAAGTCATTCACACCAACATGGACAATGGTAGTCATATTTGTACTTGTTGTAGAGTGACCTCAGTGCATGCGTTGTGTGGCAGATCCTGGCTCCCGACAGGCAGCTGACAGTAATTTTCTCCTTGTCCAGCCTGGTGAGTGGGACAGTGTGCCTGACTATGGAGTCACCTATGACTAAGGTGTTGGGTACATTGTTTCGCCTTAGGGGCTGTTGCTGGGTGGCAAACTGGTGTTTTGAGCTATGTGTTACTTTGGTTGTGATAGGTGTTTGTTTGTGCATCAGCTTCAGAGGTCCTTGTTGCTTGGGCAGGTTAATGTTAAGGGCCGCCACATATGTGGGTTTAGTGTTTCTATGTGTGGGTGTTTGTGATGTGGGTTTTGAAGGTCTATGTGTTGCTTGAGGTATAGTGCAGGTGTTAACCTTCTCCTCTTGACTGTCTAGCACAATCATGGCTGGAGAGAGCTTTGCTTCTAGTTTGGCTATGTAAGTGCATCTCTCGCAGGTTGTAGTGTTGGGTGGTAGGAGGAGAGGGTTATCTGTGTACATGAGGCAATGGCTGCATTGCCCCAGTATGCCCAGGTTCACCAGGTAGACTGGAGAAATCACCAAAAGCTGACCCTTGGACATGCCTGGTTCAGTGTTTCTTTTGTAGAGTGCAAGAGCTGTTTTCCCTTGCCTTGGCAAGGTACATTGCAGTTATAGGCTGTTTAGTGCCTACAGTTACTTTCTCCTTATATACAAGCAGAGTAGAGTGCTTTTATCAGTTTAAGGCTTACTAGTGCTTTCCTGCAAGTTACAGATTGAGTGCTAGTCACAGGGATTCAGATTTTAGTGCTACTACTGAGAAACCAGCTAGGACTGATAGGGGGATTGTCAGCTTTTTCATACTTGACACAGCAGGTTACGGGACATGAGATAACATTTACTAGACATGCCATAACTTGCCCCTCCCCGACCATGGAGATATGCTGGCTTGTTACGTAACCCCTGAAGCAAAAGATGAAGAGCCTGGGCATTGAGATATCAAACCAATCAGATCCCAAAGAATCATAGTAGTATAAAGGATTGAAACAACCAGGTATTGCTAATACTCCACTTATTCTAGTAAAACATGCAATTCCTCAGTGAAAAAATCTTTCTACATCATATGTTTCACTAAATCAAATGCTATGCCTTCATATTCTCATGAACTGTCTCCCCCCAGATTAAGGAAAATTGGTTATCCCTTTAGCTTGATAGCTGTTGAACACCTTCCTTTAACCAAGGACAGGGCTTCTTGGAAGATGAAAAATGAGGAGCTTATTTCCACAAATTTTAGTGTTACCCAAAAGTAATTCCTTTATTTGACTGTGTTGACCCAGATGCACCAGGGTCACTCCAGTGTGATCTGCCAAGGTCACTGGGTATCTTGTTGGAAAGTCTAAGCAATAGTTTAATGTAGCTGTTGAAGCATCTTCATTTCTGACTGCATTACCCTCTGAGCACTGACTCTTATGGCTGTCACCACTATCTGCATGAAACTTTCCTTACTGACAGCTAATAAGTTTAGAAGTTATTATCCATATATAATAAATATCTGCTGAACTATTAAGAGCCCACATCACAAGTGTTTAACTTGCTGCTGTAATTTACTAACTTAAACTTTCTATAGACTGACACTAAGGAGGATGTAAATGCAACCTTTCTCCAACCCAATGATTAAGACCTCCTGCATAGAACAAACTTATAATGGTAAATATGTTAAGCTTGTTGTTACATCATCCTGCTCCTTTACTTTATATGTCATAAAACAACATTTTTTAATTTTTCTCTGGCTATGTTCACAGCCATTGATTTATGCCATAACTGTTTTCAGTACATGATGTTTTCTTTGGATTATTAATGTTCTTCACTGTGTTCTTGATTCTGTTATTGCATATGCCTTAGCCACCCCTTTTTTCCTTCCCATCAGCTAAACATTGAGCGCCCTTTGCCTGTGCAGTGTCTCATCCTAGAAGTTCCTCCTTGATAGCTCCCTAATGTACTCTTCACCAGGAGGGTCTCACATTTAACTGGCAGAGATTCTCGTTCTGAGGAGGTGTCCTCCTTGTGCAAGCTCCAAGGATAACATTCCCTAGTAGGAAAGCATGGGAGATTGGCATGTTAGATGAGTCATCATCCATGAAATGAGGCCCTTTATCCTATGGTCTAACTCCCTTCTATGGTGACAGATAATTGTAAATAACGGCAGGATATGAAAGGCTTCACTGAGTGCATGTTCCAACTCACAGCCACAGAGAGTAATGATTTCCCAGCACCCTTCAACCCCCAACCCAATATCAACACTTCTGAACACTGGGCTGTGCCAGGGTTCACAGAGTTATGTCCAGCACTGTCCCATCCCCAGGATAGGCATGCTCATCCTCTGACACTTTATCAGGTGTCTAAGCTGCTACTTGACCTTGGATAACCTAGGTTTAAGTCATGGCATCATCACTCTACACTACGGCAGTCACTATATATGCCTAGCATTAATGAATATATATTGTATGATGTCCATTCAAGGGTACAGTCTGTATTTACTCTCTGTGCTGTTGTTTTAGATTGCTCTAAACTAATAAGTTGTACCACTCATGTTATAAGATTTCCTAACCAAGTTAAAAGAAGCTGTAGCCATCTATCCATAAGCTTTTCTTAACATCCAATTCCTTGTTCACTTTAACTGTATTCTACTAAGTAGAATCTTCAAGTAAGTGGAGATGCTTATTAATACACATGGTTACTGCATGCTATCGCACTCAGTAGTTTAGACTATAACAGTGATATAGCAGCACACAGACAGCACTGAATTTGCTCTAAAATCAGCATAAAGATATGTCTATTATGCACAAGTCTGCTTTGATACTCAATCATAGAACTTTCAAAGCTTTTGTAGTACATGGAAAGCATTGATTATGCAACAAAATGGGGAAAAATACAACATTTTATTTACCTCTCTTAGATCAAAGAAGTGCATAACACAGATGCCAAGAAATTTACCAGGAGAGTGTAGTAATGTACAGCTTTAGAGGAGAATCTTGACATCCAGGCTGAGAATGCATAACAAATATGTATAATCAGGTTCATATTATAAGCTCGAAGGTCCTGTTCAGCGAATACGAAAAGAGTGACACATATTTACTGAACCAAGAATACACTGAATGCCGTAAACCGCAAAATTTAAAATCACAAATCGTCATACTCGGCCAACCCCACCGCCCACGACATGCTACCTACCCAAACAAAATAAATAAACCACATGCATACACTATATCTATGCACTTACCTTAACCCGCACCCTAACCCTAAGGTCCATAACTATCGCACACTTACCCTACAGAGATATACCCAAACAAAATAAATAATCCACACACACACACTTAACAAAACCTTACTTCTAACCCTACATTAAACCTTATATACATTATCTATCTATGCACTTACCTTAACCCGCACCCTAACCCTAAGGTCCGTAATTATTGCACACTTACCTTACCGCAAATGGGTCAACTATGACAAATCGACATTTCGAATTTCCCGGTTTTGAACGTTCGCTGTTTCCGTGGTTCGCGCAATAAGTGTCACTCTTTTCATATTCGCTGAACAGGACCTTCGAGCTTTTAATAAGAACCCATATAATCATAGAAACCAAACCATAATTATTTTCAGGACGTGGAGCTTCAGCTGCTCCAACATACTACAAGTTACTGACAAAAAGTGTAGGAGCACACAGTGTTTTACAGCTCTGCAAATTATGAAATGCTTAGTGCTGTCACCGAGTTCCATCTCTTGGTGCCATTCTGTGGTAGATGCTGTGTATGCCTTAGTACTACCTACAGCATAACTACTCTGAAAGATATGTAACATTATTATTATGATTATAATTAGGTCTTTGGTCATAACCACTGTACTATTTGAAACATGTATGCCAAGAAATTCTCCTCAACAATGAAGCATGATAAATGAATCTTGGCATCTATGTCAAGACCACAGCTGGTTACAATCAGAGACACAATCATAATTCTCTGTAGTGTACAGAGCTTTATCTTTATCTACTCCATGTACTACCAGCTACTGAAAAAAGTATGACAGCAGAAATGTTTTATCAGCTTTCAAAGCCTTTGAAAGCTGATAAAATAATTTAGTACTGTGAAAGAGACAGCAGGCAGAACTAAAGTGACCCTCTGAAAAATGAAGAGCTTTAACAGCTGTAAACATTGCAAATCACTTCATACTACCATTGAAAAAAAGTGTTTTACATCAAATATACTCTTAGTTTCTGACAGCTGGCTGTGTGGCAGCACTTTGTACTACTATTTTATTCTCTAACTTACAGCACATTCGGGCAGCTTCACTTTGCTCTCAAAGAAAATTTCTTGACTACTGTCATAGGCGCTGGAAGCTGTTAAAGACTGGGGGGGGGGCGGAGGGTGACAGGGGCACTTAGTGAACTAAAAAGGGAATTTTTTTATAACTGTTTGCTACCACAACATAGGTTCACTTGGAGGACATTTTAAGCTTAGTCAATTCCCTTTTGGTGCTTGAATTAATATTTTCTGATTGGTCTTAGCTATCCCCATGGTTGATAATTGTATATTAGTCCTAGTGAGAACAACTGTGATCATACCATAGACAATTTGAGGGGGCCATGTAATGGATGCAGCATTTAGGAACTGCCTCTATCCATTAGTGGCATGAGGGGAAATCCTGGAGTACATTTTCTATTACCCATACTTAGATCCAAGTTGCATTTGAATACGGATGGATGAGCTTTGCTTTATTTTTATGGATAGTCTGTTCCGGAACAGTGGTAGCCTCTGTGATATATATCCATCTCTCCACAACATTCAGTTTAGATATCTGGACTAAGTATTTCTGATGTCATTTGACTTGCTGATGTTCAGTAGGTCCATCTGTATTATGTCGGAGGATGCTTTGTATGCCATACATGTCACCTCTAAGCACTCTGTAGGATACTGAGTATAGTAATAAATCTTTGAGGTGGTCCATGCAAGACCTATTATTTAGGACTTGTATCCTTTTAGTAAGGTATCTCTGAAGGTATTCCAGTTGTTGCATGGGGCTGGGCAGATACATGCCAAAGTGGGCATTTTACAAAATGATTGACATAATGAGAGCTTTGTAAAGGGGGACAACAACATCTCTAGATCTAGTCGCAATCAATTTGTTTATAAGCTGTGCAATATAGAAAGGCTTTCTTATGACTTTGGGCACATGCTGGGCAAAAGGTAGGTTACTGTACACAAACATTCCCAAAATGCCAAACAATTGGATCAGTTCTCAGAGGGTATTGTCATGATTTTGACACCAGTTATTATTTGGGGCAAACCTTCCTGCATGATAGTTAAGTAATTTGGGGATTCAATAACTTCTCCTAGCTTGCAGTCATCTCAAACTTAGCTGGCCAAAGCTCTTTGGTATTTCCTTTTACTTTTGAGATGTATATGCCAAACAGAAAAAGTCTCAGCACCGAACCCTGGGGGACTCCACTGGTGACTGGTCTGTTCCCCTGTTTTGATCTCCTGCATCCTATGAGCCAAGTTGGCAATGCAGCTGGTGATGTAAGTGTTTGCTCCTACATTATTCATCTTTTGTACTACACCTGAGTAGGGGATTGTGTCAAAAGGCTTGGCCAGGTCAAGGTAATGTGGTATGAACTGTGTTACCTTCATCCATTGCTGGTAAAAAAGAGTAAAGCTTAAAATTTGCCCATGATGTTGAGCCTTTCACACTTTCCTCTGGGCTGTTTTCAAACACATTTTTAGGGCCATGCATCCATACATGTATGCATTCCTTGATTCACCTTCCTGATTGTATTAAATTATATTCATTGTATAATACAGCATACTTGTTAGACTTAAGTTAGAGAGCATTTTAAATTTATTGTTTAAACATTTTTCCAGTAGGCAATGAAACAAAAATGCATGAAACAATAATGACAAAACTGCCCTATTCAGAACATTTCCATCATAAATGTCTACTTCCACACACAACTGCATTTTAAATGTATTGTTTGAACATTTTCCAGTAGGCAATGAAGCAAAATACATGCACCAATAATGACAAAACTGCCCTATTCAGAACATTTCCATAACAGTCTACTTCTACACACAATTGCATTTTAAATTTGTTTGAACATTTTTCCAGTAGGCAATGAAGCAAAATGCATGCACCAATAATGACAAAACTACCCTATTCAGAACATTTCCATGACAACAGTCTACTTCTACACACAATATATAAATACAGAATCACAGTAGAGTGTAAGCCATAGGCATGTTGCACACCTTCTTGAACTTATTTTCAATTGGGGGCGCAAAAGGCCAACATTGTGTATATAATTTTGGAAAGTTGCTTGCATAAAATGCTACCACCATGCATTTCATTGTCAAGTCTTGAACCCAGAAGCTTGTGCACTACAGTCAGAGCAACATACCACTAAGCTAGACCAGCAGTTTCTTGAAAGACAGGAAGACAAACTTAAATGGCTATCATATCATTTAGATAATTCAGCTCTCACTTCTCACCATAGCTCTCAACCTCTTAGCACAAAAATACAGAACAAAGCCACTAATGGGGGAATACAGCTCCAAAATAGGGACACATTTCAAATACTGATTTTATAACGTTAGATAATTGCTAGAATAAAAGGTTTAGGGACACATTTCAAATACTGATTTTATAACCTTAGAAAATTGCTAGAATAAAAGGTTTTGTTTTACCAGTCCTGCAAAACCAAAGGAACAGAACAACAATGTAAGGCATAAATTCACAAGTGATGGTGGCTAGGGACTTTAGGCTCTTTTTACCTGTACCCAAGATACAGAGTTTGAGCCTGAGTACCTCTAGCCACCAGATGTATCCTTGTATAATACGTGAAGCTGGAAAGGAAGTGGAGCCCAAAGGATGTGGCCCAGGAGTGGCTGCAGAAGCATATGAATGAGAGCATACATCTGGCTGCATACCTTGGGGATGAGATGCCTGTTGTGCTGTGCGTGGTTCACGTCTTTGTGGCCTAGGAGGCAGCTGTGATTCTACATCAGAATGTACTGGATGGGGAGGAATGTCAGCATTAGGTGAGAGTCTTGAGGTTATGGTTGTATGGACTGAAACTGTACCTTGCCCTTGCCTTTGTACTGGTGGCTGTGACAGGAGCAGCCTTAGGTCAACTGGTGCCCTAGGCAAAAGGGCTCCATGGCACCCCCCTCACACCACCTGGTGCCCCCATCCTGGTCTACCTACACCAAATAAATACTGGAAAAGTGCCCCTGATAGAGTGGTGCTCTAGGCGGCCGCCTAGTTGGCCTATGCCTAAGGCTTCCTATGGGCTGTGATAGGACAGAGTCCTGAATGATATTTATGGATTGTCCAGTGTCTAATGTAGGGCAGCCAGGCTGGAAGGCTTTGTCAGCTAAATTAACTTGTGGCTGATTAGTTACTTTCTATAACAGTATAAGCTGTCCCTGGTGAAAGCAGGTGTGTAGCCTGTTTTCTGTGATCTTTTTGGTGTAACTCTGGCTGTACTGATCCACGGACTATGTGTAGTAAATCATATGCTGGCCATTCATGAGAAATGACAGGGGCAGCAGGGCTTTGCAAGGCTTGCTGAAGAATGTTTGTCTCCCTATGTACATTAAAGATGTTTTCATTCACATGTGCTGCTGTTTTCCCACAGTTGCTGGCTGCTGTGAGTACAGATGAAGCAGACCAATCATGTCCAAATGCTGCCTGGTGCTGTGTAGCGATTGGCAGCTTTTTCAAGCTTAAATGAATGTGTTCTAAGTGTGCGAGACTGTCCGGGAGCTGCTGTAATGCAGAGTGAGGGTGTAATGGCTCACCAACTGCTGAAACAGCTGATCGCACCTCAGAAATGCCCTGTAGAGTGGATTGAGCTGTTATAACAGCTTTTTGTAAAAGCAGACAGTTTTCTTCTTTCTCTGCTGCTGTAGGGGCAGTAGTTGTGGAGCCTTGTTGTGGAAAATCATGTAGCAATAGTGCTTTGGCCGACAAGCTATTTTCTGGAGGTGGAAGATCCTCCATTTCCTCGGACCAATCCAGTGTTTGACATATTTGAGTGTCTCGCATGATTTGCTAGTCTGTAGGGGCATTATCAGCAGCAGGCAGTCTTCTGACCATTGTTTCCACATCTGGCTCTTGAGTTAACACAGAGAAATGATTGAAGTCTTGAAAATTAGCTGTTATAGCATCAGAGCTTAATCTCATAGCAGTCATCTTGGAGGAAATGCATAGAGACACACACACACACACACACACACACACACACACACACACACACACACACACACACACACACACACACACACCTCTCCAACAATATGCAGTGTACTCACTCTGATAGACAACAGACTCCATCCTCCAGTAGCATTCAGCTTCTGTCCGTTCACGCTCCACTCAGCAATTAAATCCTGTCAGTCCAGAAGCAGCAGTTAACCCACTCCATTACAGGCTTCTGAGAATAAATCCTTTCCATTTCTGCAGGCAACAGCTTGAATAAATTTGTGTTCCCATTCGCAAAAAAAAATGGAAATACGTGCCCTGACATCATCGCGGCAGTTGGAGGCACGGAAAACGAAAGGGCAGAGGTATGGATGATCTGCAAAAGTGTGTGGGGGGGTTCCCCTCCCCCCACGCTCTATGATTCCGGCACCCATGACTACTGTGTTTGGAAAAGATACAAATTGGTTACAATCAGAGACCCAATGGCTGAAAATATTTTTTTCTCTCCTAAGAGGAATCACTGTTTTTCTGGTGTTAAAAGTCAACCAGAAGCTAACAACTTTTCCTGTTTTATTTTGTCATTGTGGTAACATGAACTCTGTTTTCTTTAACTGTTATTCTCTGGGTTTTGTGTTAAAGGTTTCCTGATTAAAAAAAATTAAGTGATATGTTAATGTTTATCTACAGCTCTTGTCAGTTTGGGCATGCTGCATGAAGACGTTATTTCTGAATGAAAGAGCCATTGTGTAAAATCTTACCATAACAATAGATGTCCTTCTCTTCACTGTTGCAGTATTCTTTACCTAAGGGATCTCTTGCCAAGTATAGCCCAATGTCTGGCCAGTATATGAAAGCCTTTAGTTCTTATAGGTGCCATCCATCAGATGTATGCTCCCCACACTCAGAATTGAAAATGCCCCAAGAGAAGAGAATGCCCAAAGGAACAAGGAAAACATATGCACCCAGAAGGGGAAAAAAGAAGAAGAAGATGAGCTCCTGGCCAGGAGGGCAAGAAAAGGACAGGGCAAGACCTAGGAAGGAGGGAATGAATACTGCAACAGTGAATGGAGGACTTCTACTGTTACAGTAAGATTTTTACACAACTGTACTATGTTCTTCCATATCACGGTTGCAGTATTCTTTAGATAAGGGAGAGTACAACAGCTAACAAGGAGGTTGGGAGGACTAAGGCACAGAATACTCCTCTGCAAACCCATGTAGGATAGCCCGGGCAAAGCCTGCCCTGGCCCTGGAAATAACATACAGCTTGTAATGCTTAGTGAAAGTATGAACAGAGGACCAAGTAGCATCTTCAAGAATGGCATTGGTATCCAGACCCTTATAAAAGCACAAGAGGAGGCAACTGCCCTAGCAGAATGCATCTTTACCAATAAGGAAAGACATTTTCCATGAAAAGAATAACAGGAAAGAAAATGGCCTTAGAAATCCAGGAGGTGATGGTTTGCTTAGAAACAGGTAAAACAAAGTTGTGGGATAAAAGGAAACAAAAAGCTGCTCAGATTTGTGAATAACTTTAGTTTTATCCAAATAATATTTGAGCTGTCTATGCAAATCTCAGGTGTGAAGAACCTTCTCATTGGCAGACTGTGGAGAAGGAAAAAAGGAAGGAAGATGAATATACTGATCAAGAAACAACTCATTGCCCACCTTGGGCATAAAAGAAGGATCAGTTTGAAGAGGCACTTTGTCTCTTTAGAAAACTAGGAAAGGAGGGATAGCCATGAGAGTCTGAAGTTCAGACACTCTCTTGGATGAAGTGAAAGCCAAAAGAAGAAAAGTCTTCCAAATACAATGTAAGAAAATTGAAGCAGAAGGCTTAAAAGGAGCCTGAGTCAATTTTTCTGATATGAAACTGAGGTACCAGGAAGGCAGAATAGGGTTCCTTTAAGGCCTAATATGAAGGATGCCTTTAAGAAATTGCTTGACCTCAAATCTAGAGGCCAGAGGAGTCATGAAGGGCAGACAAGCAGAAATTGCTGACAGGTGAGCTTTAAGTGAAGAATATGCCAATGCAGCATGGAGCAGATCACACAAATAAGAGAAACCCAGAAGAACTTCCACAGAATGGAGATCCTGATGGTGAGAGAGGCTCCAGACAGAAATTCACTTCTATTTGGGCATACATGATTTCCTGGTAGTTGGTTACATGGCCTCCTGCAGACCCTGAAGGATGTCTTCAGAAAAGAGGTGCCTGAAAGAGATCAAAACACTATCACCCACAACATCAGTTGAAAAGTGGACAAATGAGAATGGTTAAGTGACTCCTTGTCTTGTGTGAGAATATTGACCCAGTGAGGTAACTTGTGGTGATTGCCCCTGACCAACTGAGAAAGAATGGGGAACCCAGTCTTTCCATAGCCCTACTACCCTTATCAGAAGGCAACAGCTTGGTAGAGGGCAATAATTTGGATGACTTATCAGAGGAGACTGACACTACAGAAGGGTCAGCATAATGTCATTTATAAAGAAATTTCCAATCCTCCGGCACTTTGTAAGAATCTATCTGTCTTCTTAGATGCAGGGGGCTGAGAGTCAGGGACTGCAGATACTGCTGAGAAAGTATCTGGGAGAGCAGACATAACAGGAGGGGAGTGAATATCTTAGGAGATTCCATCTGTAGGAACTCATAATATCTTTTCTGAATCTCAGAGACTTGAGAACAATCCCACTTAAAATAATCCACCCTAAGGGCAATGATGTCCCCAAAGGAGAGTTCCTTCAGGATGGAATCTAGACTTATGGAGTCTTCCTCTTCTGAACTGTAGTCCAAGGAGGAAGGGATTTGGGAAGAGTAAGCCAAAGATTCTTTGCCTGAGTCCAGGTCCCCATCTGAAAAATTCAATTCCCCTAGGTCTCTTGAGTGGAGTAGAAGACCTGGGAGGAACAGGCACAGAGACCTCTTGAGGAGGCTTGAAGGCCATCAAATCATGTAATAGGTCCCGAGTGAAATCTTGCCAGTCACTTTGGAGATCCTTAGCAACAGGGGAAAGATGTTTTGTTTTTTGTTTCTTTTTCAGAACCCTGGCAAGACACAATAATGGTTGTAGGAATCTCTTCCCTATGATCTGAGGAATCCCCCTCAGTCCTTCAGATAAAATCAGCTGAGGTTTCCCTTCATTGTCAGGCACAGGCATTTGAAAAGCCTCTGAGGACATGCAAGAAGCTAGATCCATGCTGATGTTTGGCAGGGTCGAGGCAGAGGAATCCAAAACAACTATCGGATGATCTCCTGGGCTTTCACCAGCTTCAAAAGAGACATCTGAGAGAGGCTGGACAGCAGCTGGATCAGATCTTATTTTTTTGGCCTTCTTCTTGGCAGATACCAGGCCATCAGGATGGGAAGATTCGGCCACAGCATCTTTGAGCGAACAACTTAAAACATATTTTTTCAGGTAGAAGGACAAGGAGGACAGACAACCCAAACAGAAGAGACACTGGTTGTGATGGTTTTTATGTGGAATGTGCTTCCCACACTGATATTTGCTCTTTCTCAATAACACGAACACAATGACCACAAAAAGTAAGAGAAAGAGAAGAAACTCCAATGGGGCACTTGTATGTAAACACAGCTTGACAACCATCACAGTAGAAGGGCATTCAGACCAAAGTTCAGCAAAGGCATTTTTACTGGATGCAGAGAAGTTCTGAGTGTGTACGTCTGTATGTCACCTGTATGCCCTATATCTTTTGCAGGGAGCATACATTCATAGGTTCATAGATTCACAGGGGATTACTAGGCTAATGGCTCAAGAGTTCTTACAAGCCTAGCAAGTTTTACTCAGATTTTACCCAACTTTCTATCCCTAGAGGAAAGATAATGAGGATCAGTAAGCAAGGTGCTGACAATTTTAACAGACTGCCTCTATGCAAAAGGGACATGGGTACCACATCAGGAATGAGTTTGCAATTTCCCATCCATTGGTCCAGATTGTACTTAAAAGATAGTCAGGGAAGGGCTCTGCTTCATGTGAATAGGAAGCCTATTCCAAAGGAGGGTCAATCTCTGGGACACATATCTGTCTCTCCAGCATGATCTATTCCTGTCAAAGATCAGGTTTAGATCTTTGGAGTGGGTAACCTTGGTGCAGCTAGTTTAGAGAATATGCAACATTTCCATCAGGGCTGAATCAGAGACTGCCTTGTGTAGGTCAAGCACAGATCACCTCTCACTAATCAGTAGGAAACTGAATACAGTAATAAGACTTTTAGTTGGTCTGCATGGGACATGTCGGTTATACCCTGTATACATAGCCTCTGAGGACGCTCCAACTGTTGCAGGTGCCTGACAAAGTACATACCAAAAGGTGCATTGTACTCAATTATTGGTCTGATATTGGCCAAGTAAAGTGGTACTATGGTATCCTTAGATCTGAATGTCATGCCCATACTTATAAAATGAGCTACATAGAAGGATTTTCTTACCACTGTGGACACGTGGAGGTCAAAGTTCAGATTACTATCTATCTCAGTACCAGATCTCTCACCACTGTGTCTACTCTTGGGGGAGTGCTATTAATGCTGTAATTTGCAGGGGTATTTTATTTCACAAAGAATATTATTATGCACTTCTTAGTATTTAGTTTGAAGCCATGGCTCTGGCACCAATCATCAGTCTGTGTCAGGCCATTTTGCAGGATATTAACATCATTTGGGAAATCAGTGATTGCCCCCAGTTTGCAAGCATCAGCAAACCTGGTCAGCCAAAGGCCATCTACATTTGCTTTGACATCTGAGAAGAATATCACAAACAGGAGTGGTTCCCAGCAATGAGCCATGTAGAACTCCACTATTAACTGGCTTCTTGCAGAATGTAAATTCCCCCCACTCTAACCACGTGTCCTATCCATGAGCCATTTGGCTATCCATCTGGTAACATAGAGGTTTATGCTCAATTTTGTGAGTTTATCTATAACACCTGAGTGGGGGGGTATTGTGTCAAATGCCTTGGCCCAGTCAAAGAAGGCAGTATGCGCTTTCTTACCCTCATCCAGACTGAGCAGGCAGGATCTATGCTTGACAGAGCTGAACTGGGTTTAGTTTAAAGTCTGGAGATTTCCTTTGTCATTGTTAATCAGGTCCATGATTATTCTTTCTTTAGCCTTGCATATGAGGCTAGTCAGACTTATGGGGAGGTAGTTTATTGGGTCTGCTGATGGTCCCCCTTTGTGCAGAGGTTTGACTGTTGCTATCCTCCACTCTACTCAGACAAAGCCTGTCTGGAATCTTTGGTTAAATAGAGATCTGAGTGGATCTGCTAGGTCATGTTTCAAGTTATTTAGTAGGCACTCTGGGATTCTGACACAGCCCATTGATGCCATGTTTCTAGCTTTAGAGAGTTCAATGACAACTTTTGTGATAACAGGCAACGGAATGGTAGGAGGAATTTCATGGGGAGTGACTGGAGGTGATGAGGGGTAAAATTTGTGCTGAATGTATCAGCCAGCACATTTGCTATTTCTTCTGGCTGAGTATAGCTAGTGCCATCTACAGCCAACTAAGCACATTTTTGAGTGTTTTGCTTATGATTTTGGAAATAGCTATAAATGCTTTGTGGTTTTCTTCACTTGGGAGGTTATTTTAGTCTCGTATTTAGCTTTTGAAGACTTGATTAGTTCCCTGATTTGCCTGTTGAGACTTATGAGGGATTTGTTTATCTGTTGTGCATCCTTCTACTTACTTCTAGATGGGAAATTCTTCCTTCTGTTGTATAGTATATTTATGTCAGGGGTCCACCAGGGTAACTTGTTTTTATGGCTAGACCTGGGTTTAGTTTGGTCAGGTACTGATATTTCTATGCAGTTGTTTAAGTGGTTGTATAGAGCATTTGTATATTTTCTGCATAGGCCTCCATGTTTTCTGGGTTAGGGGGAGCTTTAAAATTACCTATACTATTATTTAATAGAAGGTAATTTGTCTTTGAAAAATTCTTTAGGGTTTTAGGGTTTGATGGGGGTTGTACTATTACATTTATTTCAAAGAGACTGAGTTATGATCTGATCTTACCAATGATGACATGCTGGGGGGTGCAGTGCTCCCCCATATTTGTGACTACTATGTCAATGATATTTGATCCCCTAGTGGGAGTGCAAACCAGCTGTTCCAGAGTATTTACACTGACAAAGTCTAGTAATCTCTGAGCCTGTATGTTAGCGGTCATGTATGTTTCCAAGTTTATGGAAGGATAGTTAAAATGAGTAGTGTGTTGGGCTGAATGGTAAGTGATTCTAGTAACTCAAGCATGTGGAGTAGTTTTCATGGCTTATGGTTGGGGACCTGTAGCTAGTGATGATATGGTGGGGGATTTTTCCTATGGTCAGCTGGACATGGAGTAACTCAAATGAGTCATCCTGCTTGACCAATCTAGAGGTGTGATTGTTTTTCATATAATTGGAAATACCTCCTCCTGTGTGATAGGCATTCTGCCCTTGCACTGCTGGGGTTCTTACAGCAGCCTTGAACTGCGTCTCTATAACTGCACAGAGGCCAGCATCCTACAGGGTGAGGAGAGCTTCCAGGGAGTACATTTTCTTGTTAAGACTCCTAGCATTGAGCAGTAGTACCTTCAGCTTGGCAGTGAATAATTTGTTATTTTGGTAAGCCTGTTGGTTTGGCACTGCCTAAAATGACACTATGGGTGTGGCTAATGCCTTGGCCATTATTTGAAAGCCTAGCAATGACAGTTGCAGACCATCTCTGGCAAAGCAGAGTGGTCTGTCCATCATGTCATCCCAGGCTGACAAATACTGGATCCCCTTGGAATGACACTGGTTGCTAAGTCAATTATTGAAGTAAATCATTTTCCATTTGTATTGAGGTATCATTCTTGGAGAGGATAGAATGCTGCTTAATGCAAGGCTTATATCAGCCTGCAACACATATTCAGAGAGGTACCATCATGTATCTCTTCATATAGTCCAGGGAGGTACATGAAGGAATCATACTGGTTCTTGTGGTTGAAGGACCTGAGTTCCTGCATAGTCTGGTGAATCCTGGCCCCTGACAGGCAACTGACTGTTACCCTTTCTGTATCCAGCTTGGTGAGGGGGGAGTCCGTGTGTTTCACAATGGAGTCTCTTATGATCAAGATGTTTGAATATATGGTGTTTTGCCTTAGGGTTGCTTATGGAGACACTGTGATGTTTATTTTTATGTGTAATGGTTGGTGTTGACTTGCTTTTGTTTGCATGTGCTTTCTGAGGGCAGTGTACAGGAGGCCTCTGTAGTTTTGCTAAGTTATTTGTGAGTACATCCTTATATGTGAGTTTACGCGTCGAGACCTTATTTAATGAGAGAAATTATGTGTGTATGCTGACAACCTGTTCGCCATTTGATTTGTCAGTATGTGAGAGTCATTTCTCAATTTTCATAGTGATAGCAGGTAAGCACCAATCCGTGGTTTTAGGTTTTTTACTATGGATTTAATCAGGGAGAAGAGTGGGGGGATTTAACTGGACTAGGATGATAGCACACAGATGAAGAATGGGTGCTATACGGTGTGAACTGCAGCTATCCAGCAGGGCAGTGCTGCTCTATGGGCAACTCAGATGCTCCTAGAGCAGCAAGGAGACTGGAGAATGTTGCAGAGATAGTTATTCTTAGGGAAATTTTAACTTGAAAGTGTTTGCATCTCTACAAGGCACTGTTAGCTGCCACTGTGTGGAGAACAGCTTAGCACAAACACTGGTCTTTTATAGAATCAGAAAAAACAAGTTTTGTAACAGCAAGACATACAGACCAAGTAGGCAAACACACAAAAAGCTTTTAGTCAGCAGCCCCAGTTCAGAAGAGTTTGCCACAGCACATTTCTGCCACAAAAGTGCAGTCAGAAAACCCTCTTAATATAAAAATGCTGGTTTTAGAGCTCAAGTGTAAGGAAACCACACAATCTAAATATTACAGTCTTGTAAAACTAGCAGACACAAAATGTAATTAAGTGTGGAAATAGATCAGCTTTGAAACTCTACTAAAGTGCAAGAAATGTAACAATTAATACAGGATTCTTATGTAATACTGTAAAAATAATTAGCAGAAGTGCAAAAAGTGTGTCATGTGGCGCCTATAAGAAAGCAAGGTTTTGGTATACTGGCCAGACATTGGGCTATCCTTGGCAGGAGATCCCTCAACATTGATATGGAAGGACATCTTTCTTGCAGACAGGGACATAATCATCCCCAAGGGAGTTCCTGGGCATCATAGTTAAGATTCTTAGAATTTTTACGAGGGATACTGTTCTGTACTAGGAGTGGTCCTGTTGGATATCTGTGTAAGCAGCACTGCAGAAGAACTGGAAAGAAAGCATTTTTACTGTCGATGATACTATATATGCAACACAATAGATATACAGATGATGTAAAGATATACTATGAGACTTTAAAAACCTAAAATAAAAAAACAAATGTTTTTAGCATAGGTTTAATGTCAAGAAATACAAGGCACTGCACCTTTAGCAAGAAAGACCCAGAAAAAAATTTGCATAGGCAGATGAAACTGTATCAACAAAGTGGAAACAACCTTGGTTTACCTGTTTCAAATGACAGAAGGCAGTTGGTTAAAGCTATGAGTGTCATGATGTGTGCAAGGTAAAATATCCAATATTAAAAAGAGAGAAGTTATTACTTCACTCTGCAGCCATGCGTGAGTCTGTAGCTTGACTACTGCATGGAGTCATGGAAGTCCTCTCTCAGCAGGGACATCAATGGGACTCAGCCTTCTGGAGTTACCAGTATGTTGCACATTGTTCCCCACAAGTTTAGGAAGAAAGGGGACAGGAATTTAACACATATACATTTATAAAATGACAAAAACAATAGGCAAACAGATACAAAACAAATTTTATTAACATGTATATCCATCAAAAAAGGAGGGATGAAGTAGATCTGACTGAGATTTTCTCCTGTGTTAAGGGACTTGGTGATAACCAAGAAGAGCAGTGCCTTTTAGAAAAGGAACCTCACAAGAAAAGGGTCTGCAGCATGTTAGCATACAGAGATGCTGGCTTGAGTGTGATGAGGAAAACAATCTTTTTCAGACAGAAGAGCATGGACACATGAAACAGATTTTTACAAAGAGTGTTTAATTAGGCCATGATTATAGATTTCAATGTGGTATGAGACTGAAATATACTATCTTGGGGAGAGTGATTAACAGTTTGATTGCAGTCTGGCAGCTTATCTGTGAAGGGGTAAGGGGCAGATTTTATGTGCTCAAGCTGTCTTCCTCTGAAGTCATTTCCTAGATTCTAGTTGCTTAAAGCTAAACAACTGACAATATTTTCCCTTGGCCCTTATTATAGGTAATGGCTGTGCACTTGTGTATATGAAGTTATGTTTGCATTAGATGTTTTCTGGGTCTGTCTCATTAGAACAGAATAATGTGTTAGAATTTTGTTGACAGTGGCACCACTGTGTTGTTTTGACTAGCATATATTTTTAATATTTTACTATTTATGGTTGTTTTGTTTTTAAAACTGGATTTATTGTTTCCTGTTTTGATTATGCCACATTTCTATTTCTATACAGAATTTACAATATTTCTCTAAGTACTGCTTTTAGGCCATAGGATGAGTAGTATAGTTAATACAAGTGTGAATGGTGTCTGCAGCATTTTACTTAGAGACAGATGGTAAGAAGCTTGTATGGCACTTTAGACTTGAACAACCCCGTGTGCCTTATTTATTTTTGTAATAATGAAATATGCAGGTTCAGAGAGTCGATGCTTAGATTTTGTAAGGCTCCTTATTATAATAGTGTAACATGCCAGTATACAATATTATATGTGATTTACAAAGGCAACAGCAAGTGCTGAAATTTACTAGACTGCCTTTAATATGAGACCCTATCCTGTACCCCAAATATGAGATACCCCCTACTAGCTATCTGTAATAACTCCAAAATTACAGTACTTTTGAACAAGGGAAATAAATCGAGTTAGGGCTGTCTTGGACTTACTGTATGTATTCTTTTCACATAGTCTTGCTGTTTTGAGGTTTACAGTTATGGCCATCTCATTTACAACAGGAGCTCGTTTTGATTGTGCTTGGTGCTATATGATCATTACCTAAAGGGATGCTATAACACAGCATTTCTCTCTCACTTCATTATCCTTCAACAGATCTTGAAAATAAAATATGCTTTTACTGAATTTAACAGAATGCAGTATCATTTTGGATAATGCAGTACATATAGTAATGTTGCTCTAAGGATAAGTATTGTGTTGCAGTAATATAATTTGGCAATCTTTTCGGTTCTAAAAGCAGAGCTCTTGTGTGGTTAATTTACCTGCTACTGTATATAAGGCAGTAAAATTAATGTGGAGGAGTAACTCAGAGTTTTATAGCTGAGGAAGAAAGATGTTATAATATTTTGTATAAATCCGTATAGTGTGCCTTGTGGAAGCCATTCCGCACAGGGAGCACATCATTATTCTTCAAGTCATTATAACAGTTAGCAGTAAAAAAAAATCCAAGGTGAATGCAACACTTCCAACTCAGAATTAATTGACTACATTTTAAGTCATTTTGCCATCCAGTATTTCTAAAAGCATCTGCTTAAAATGGTGTCTTTGTTCTTTGCACTTTGTATTTCGTTGCTTCCACAAATAAACGTTGATAGTCTTCACTTTGTGATATTGCGAGCCATTAAGATATTCATTTTGTCATGATAAAAAGGTGAAACTTGCAATTGCGTCTAAATTAACGAAGCCTTAATTTCTTTTGGATTATATTTTTAATGTATAGTCTATATTGCAAACCCACATAATAGAATACAATAATAAAAGCACATGGGGATCTTTAAAATGTCAAACATAATTTTCCAAGTAGCTGCTTCACTGGAGGAAGGAAAACAGACAGAAATATGTATAAAAGCAATATACTCATCACCCTGTATGCATAAAGGAGAAAAAATCTTATATTTGCATAGGATATTCTTGGTTTTACATGTACTGTTGAACATTCAGTTACATCTAGGGTTATTTCATGTCCCACTTTACGCAGGACAGTCCTTATTTGGATAACTATGCCCAGCATACTAATGGATAAGTTCAGTGTTGACACAGCAAATTAAAGGAGTGCTAGTTAGCACTTAGTCAAGCAGTGGAAGTTGACACATCCTTTAGATTTATGATGACAAGGAGTGCAATGTAACAGAAAAACTAGTAGGTACGGTAACAGGGGAAGCAGAACTGGTTAGTTTTGGGCAGATGAAAGAGGATCATACAGGGAAGGTAACAAGAAAATAAGAGACTACAGCCACATTATAGTAGTAGTTTTTTTTTAATAAAAGAAGTGATTTAATAAAGGGATTAATCAAGGGAAACAGCAGATTCTAATTTATTTTATTTATTTATTTTACATTTGTTAACCGGGATAGTCCGACTGGATATATGTCCATTTTTAACAGAGGCCTAGGTAGAAAAGCTCCAATGTTCATAGTACCATACACATAAAGAAACTTTTTGTAAATAGTAGTTACATACACACACATAAAGAACTTTTAGTAAATGGTAATGGAATTCCTAACAGAAGGCCAAAGTAAAATGAGCTAATACAGAAACTGCATCAGTATCTAGCAAAGCATGGCATTCTCATTTTGGTGTACTACTGTGTAATGTTGTTACTGTTCCTTCACAAGTATTCATTGTAATTTTTTGTTATTGTTTTTAAGTAAACTTGAAATAAAGGCCTATCTTCAGCTACAACCATTACAATATAATTGGAATAAATTAAGCAACGTTACTGACATATGACAACCATTCTTAAATATAGTTCAAATATAAATCATAGATTTGCATGTAGCAGTCAACTACAGTTAACCTAAGCATACCTAAATTATTATCTCAGAAAAACAAATAAAATATGTATAAAGATGAGTTTGTCAGTGTAAGGTTTGAATCTCAGTAAGGCTCTTAGGTTAGGGCAATATTTCTGCTGCAAAATATTCAAATTGAAGGTGGTTAAATATGAAATAGTCCTTTGTGCAAAAGGAAGCACGTTGAATTTTTATAAGGCACTGCAGTGGTGTGCCAATTGGGGAGACTGAACCATAAAACAACACATTCTTCAGCACCTATCAAATACATTTGGTAAGGAACCAGCTGAACTAAGAGGATAACCATACTCAATTATAACATACTGAAGTATGACAAGCTTGACACATTTACCTATAGCATTTTAGCCTCTGATACTGATAGATAACAAACTTGTAACAGGTTCCTACAAGAGTTTTGACCTTTGCTACTGTCTTATCTATGTGTATTGTAAAGGACAGGTATATATTACACTACTTGTAACAGGTTCCTAAAATAGTTTTCATCTTTGCTATTGTCTTATCAATGTCTATTGTGAAGGACAGATATATATTGTACTAGATTTTTACCTGTCTCTAGTATTCAAAGTCCCAGCTCCATTATTCATCCTGTGTGTGGCTAAAAAGTGTCATAGTAACAGCAGATGCAGCATTATCTAGCCCATCCTAAAGGATGATGAAGAAAGTAATGTTAAACTCAGACATCCAAACATCCTCTAAGTATCAAAATGGGTGATGGTAGGCTTGTGACTCACATTAATATTTATAATATTTATTACACCATAGGGTAATAAAGCCTGTTTAGTTACTCTAAAATAAGGACATGCTATGCAGGAGATAGTCTAGAGTGGTGGTGGATCAAGTAGGGTAATCTCATTGCAGACAGATAGACATGTAGTACTATCAATGCTATAATTAATAGCACCAACTTTGTCATTGATGATAGAGAAAGACTTTATCATAACAGTGCCAATATTCCCATCCTCAGTCACAACCAGAGACAAATATAAATATTTACTTGAACTTCTCAAGTTCATAGAGTTTATCTGGATCATTTCTATTCCTTAAATGCAAAAACTAAAAGATTATTCAAGAGAAAAAAATGTTGCACATTTTTGGAAAAAAGTTACCATCTGATTTTAAATAACTGTCAGACCCTCTGTAAAAATGAAGAAGTATCTGACTATATAAAAATTAGCTAAAGCATTTACAAATTTAAATAAAAATGGAGCACCTGGTACATAGCTTTGCACAATTTATTAAACAATGAACTAAGGACTTTTGTATGTATATCCGGAGACTTCTTCAGAGTTAATAAATGCAACCAACACCACCATTATGTATACATTCTTACACCAATCGGCATACAATTTTAATTAATCAAATGAGATACAGGTCTAATCAAATTTAAAGACACAGCTTAAACTATATATATATATATATATATATATATATATATATATATATATATATATATGCATATATATTTATACACACACAAACACACACACACACACACACACACACACACACACACACACACACACACACACGCACACACACACATAAAAAAAATAATAATAACCTACTACTATTTAATTCCACTAAAATATCTTAATAAACAGTACTTAAAAATTAAAAAGTACTTAATGATAACATTTCAAAGCTTGTTAGCTCTCATTTTAAGCACACTGGAGATAGAAATGTTTTCATGAAGGCCAGACAAAGTTGCATTGAGTCTCAGCTGCTAAATTAATTCTTTAAATTCTAAAAAAAATCTCTACATCATCACCTCTATCTGAGGTGGCAACTTCATCAATAATAAATTCATTCAATCAATAATAAAAACCTCAAACGTTTTAAATCCTTCACATAAAACACCGCATCTATACAACACATTAGTAGATTTACTACTTTTAACATCATAAACATGTTCTTTTATTCTCTCCTTTAACTAACTGTTGGTCTTACCAACATAAAATGTGTTGCATAAAGAACAACTGGCAAGGTATACTACTCTCATAGCATTACAGTTGCATCTTCCTGGACAAGCACTGGTTCTGTCAAATCCTTTGGATAGTTACAATTGTATTTCCAGGAAAATTTAGTTCTGTATACTCTCTAGAACAACATCTCTACCTTTCCATATACTTTGACCCCTGCTGTTCACACTTCAAGTTCTTCCTTTGTCCATCTTATCAAACTGAAATGATGCTATTATTATTATTTCACACACAGCAAAATGAATGAAGAAGAAAAATACATTAAATGTATATGATGCAAGGCTTTTTCATGCTTTTAGGGTTTTACTTGAGGTGCATGAGGCTATTTAAATGATAGACATTAATGCTGAATTAAATGTCAAGAAAATTAGAGAGAACTTGGCTGAGAGCTTTTGTAAAAAATGTCAATTTATTTCATGAATATACTTCCAGTTGTGCAGTACAACTGACAGGCCTATAACATATGGATATCATTATAAAAATAAGCTTCTAACTAACAGTATCAAAGCACATCCTGTTCATTAAAAACTAAATGTCATTTAACTTTTAGAAAAGTGGGAGTATAGAAATCAAAGCAGGGTTTTTACTCTGAACAAACTTCCTGGATATAACTATGTTTTGGAGACATTGCTGAAATATTGTTGATTGCATTTTAACAGATGTCTGGATGTTATGATATTTTCTGATCTGAGGCTAGCTTTTCCAGAAAAAAAAGTTTTATGCTGACCTTAAAGATAAAATATAACCTGTTTTCACTTTGTTCAGGAAGTGTGTGGTATGGGATTTAGCTTGACTGGGTTTTAGCATTTAAACAGTAAACCTTTTACTCCTGTATGTTTATAAATATATATATATATATATATATATATATATATATATATATATATATATATATATATATATATATATATAATATTCAGGTGGCAGGGGTACTGCAGTCTTGAATGTGCCATCTTTTGGATGTAGCATTAAACTGATGCCCCATCTTCTTGAGTTGGTAATGGCTCAGGTAGATGTAAAAAATCATACAGCACCTATCAAAATGAGCAGGGGTCCTTTATTTAACACAACATAAAGAAACATTATTTCCTTATTGAGAAAACATACATATTTACAGGCACATAGTATACACATTTCTATTTTTAACTATTTATCGTTTTTCTTACAACATCCCCATTGTTATTCTTCCTTGATTGACCCCCACTCCTATTTCTACATCTAGAATCTATTTTTTGGCAAAATGTCTGACAAAATCAATTTTTTCAATAAACATTTCATTCAGTCTTTCATTCCAAATAACCCATATTACATAAAATAAATTCTTATCTACCCTTCTTACATGAACTTTCTTCTTATTATTATACTATCCATACATAATCATATTCATATCTGTATTGTTTGTGTCATTAATATTCTCAATTTTCTTCACAAAACATTTACAGAGTTTTACCATTCTTTCACATTTCAAAAGATATGCTCTGTTGTCTCTTATTCCCTACAAAATAAACTCTTTCAAGTTTCTTTTAATATGGCATATTCCCCCATCACTGGTAGCTTGTTTGTTACCAGTCTCAATAGGAAATCTTGACACATTACTATCTTGGTACACCACTTTTTAACTTTCTTTAATTGCTTTAATAATTTCTTATGGTAAAACTTCTCATGGATTTGCATAATAATATTGGTTCATCCAATTATTATACCACATCTTTTTATCTTTCACTATATCATCAATTCTTATTTTCTATGTTAGCATTTTTCCTGAGAGTTTTTAATTTTATTTACATATTCATTTTTAACATTGTCTTCTTCCAGTTTTATCAGTTCTGAACTCCAAAGTATCATTTTTTGTTTAAATTACTACTAAAAAACAAATAGTCATTCACCAGATAAATGCCCTTCTTTTTGTTACACAGTTCCAGAAATGTTATCATCAGTCCATCAGTTTCAAATGTTAGGTCATAAAATGTCTCTGTCCCAATATGTATATAAGACCAAATTTATTGGGATTTTAAAGCCAGAACAATTACCAATTTGTCTCATATATAATATGTGTCTATTACAGTGTCATTTTTGTTCGTATTCTCATAGCAGGTCTCCTCTTCATTTTAAAACACTTTTACTTAATTTGCTGCTGCTCTCTTTTCTTGTCTGCTATCACTGCTTCAAATGTTTTAGTTATACCATTATCAGTTGCCATAAAGCCACATCTCTTCTCAGTTTTTTGCTGCTTTCCTGTTTTACTTTTGGGAAATGATGAATAAGTTTGTACTGCTGCATTCTCTGTTGCTACTTCACCTGGTTCCTTTTCCACATCCTCTGCACTTCCAAAAAATTATTAGCCATTTTACCCCATGAAACAGCAGAACTGTCAGCCAGATCATCCTGTTCAATTATTTTTAACAGAACATCATCTGCAAGCCCTCCTGATGCCAGTTCTGTTATTTACACCAATTCAACAGACTCATTTATTTCTAAGCACTGTTCACTTGTAACATCCAGACAGGAATCTTTCTTTACATTCTGAATGAGACATTTTCTTCTCCAAATTCTCACTTTCTACCTTCAAACTCTCTATAGCTTTTCTGTCCTCCTCCATGCTGCTGTTTCCCTTCAGCCTCTTCCTTGCTGCTGTAGGAGCTTTCTGGTGCGATCTAGCACTTCCAAATAGTGAGGGTACTTTATTAAATATATAACCTACAGTATTTACATTATTTACATAATATACACTGTTTACAATTGTTTACAATTTTTTTACAATTTCTACAGTCATTCTTTCATCATTTACATGGCTTCATATAACTGTACCTTACTCTTCTTATGCATTAATTTTATGACCACCCCACTCCTTTCCCCATAACCAAAATCATATATTTTTAAAATATTTCTGCCAATGTTCATTTCTCATTAAACTCGATCTTGTTCATTCATTCATTTTATGTTGTCCATATAATACAGACAATTTTTCTATCAATTTTCTTTACTTCTTCCCTTCCTTTGCTTTATTCCAACATGTTCATATTTATATACTCCACTTTTGTGATTCCTTCCAAATATATCTTCACACATTTTCCCATAATTACTTATAAACTATTGCATTTTAAAAATACATGTTCTATTGTTTCAGCTTCTCCACAATAATTACATACTCTTTCTTCTATTCTTTTGAATGGCATATTCACTTTATCTGACAACCTTTTTATTGATAATCTGTATTTCTACACCATACTGTTCTAACTTTTATCACTTTGATTTTTTTCCACAAAATTTTTCCATGGATAGACACAATAATAATTCATTATATTTAAATACAGTACTTTTCTATTTTCTCTTATCTCCCTTATCTTTATTTTCCACAATATTATTTTTTCTTGATAATATTTAATTTCCCCTCCCATTCCTTTGATTTCTCTTTTACCTCTGCTCAACATGCAGCATTTTTTAAATATTTTTCTTTACTTATTCTACTTATTAATGGTGTATTTTCCTCTTATCCATCTCAACACTTTATATAAATTGAATGATGCTGCATAAACCACTGTGTTTATTAAGCCCAGCGCTCCTTCTTTTCTGGTATACAAAATTCCTCTTTTTACTGGATTCAACCTTGACCCCCATATAAATGAAAACACAATTGATATTATTTCTTTTTTATACATTGTTGGGATCATAAACACATTTGCTAAATACGCAATTTTACTCATTAGTACTGTATTTACTAAAGACACCTTTTTTTCTGTATGATAATTTATATGTTCTCCAGAATGCACATATATTTCTTAATTTAGTTATTTCTTCCCATTATTTTTTCACCATTTTACTCCAAAATATTATACCTAATAATTTTATTTCTTTCCTGTTGAACTGAATATTCCCTATCTTGCTTTCTTCTCCTAACCCTTTACACTTATCTATATTTATACTCATACCTATAGCCTCCAAATACTCATTCAGGTACTTAATGACTTCCTTCATCTATTCATTATTCTTTGTCACTACTATTATATCATCTGCAAATGAGAACATTATTCCTACTCTAATTTTAGAATCTGATGTCTTGTATTCTGCTACTTTTAATACAGTATTAATTTTCCTAGCAACTCCATTTGTAGCTAATGCAAAAAATTGCTGCTTACTGGACAATCTTGTCTTATACCACTTTTTATGTCTATATCCTGACTTAGCCACCTATTCATTAATGCTTTTACTTTTACTTTGTTCTTTTCATATGCCATAAAAAATATGTTTTCATCCTATCACTTATTTTGCATTCTTTTATTATGTCCCATAAACTGTCATGTTGTTTCTTGTCAAAAGCTTTACTCAAATCAGCTGCCATTAATACTACTTATTTTTCCCTTTTCCTAATATCATCCACCATTTCTCTTGCTGTCATTAATAATTCTTGACTTCCTTTTCCCTTTCTACCACAGGCTGTATCTTCTAAAAATGTGTTTAATTAATCTTCCAATCTCTTTTGTATTATTTTCATACAAACTTATGGTGAGTATTATTAAGTACTATTGGTCTCCAATTTCTTATGTCTGCCTTTTCTCCCTTTCTCCATATGAATTTAACCACTATAGCACATATATATTTTTGCCTAAACCCTTCATCAAACCATTCATTTAGCACTTCCAAAAATACTGTCTTTTGACATTGTGACATATTGTTATACATATGATATTTTATACATATGATATTCTATTCCATCTGGTCCTGTCGCCAATTCAGCATTCACCATCTGTAATGTATTATTCAATTCTTCCATTGCTATTTCTTTTTCTAACTCTTTATTATCTTGTTCTTTTATTTTTTTTACTTTCCACTTTTGTTTCCTTTTTATATTACATTCATTAAAAATCTTTTTTATATATTCTTTTACTTCATTCATTTCCTGTTGTTTTATAACAATTCATCCTTTCCCATCTATTTGTTATTGTCCTTCTATTTTCCTTCACTATTCTACTCAAATATAGTGCTACTTCTCCCTTTTTCCTTTTAAAAAATACCATTGTTTAAACACTTTTTTAATTTTGTAATAATTTTTGTTCATTTCATATCTTTCTCTCTTTTGAAATAATATTTCTTATTCCTTGCCACATCTACAAATGTTTTATTACTTCTTTATTTCAACTTTCCCTCTTTTCTTTCCTTGCCTTACCATTCTAAATATCCTTTTTTATATTTATCTTTCAAATGTATTTACCTAAATGTCCATTGTATAAAATACTCTCATTCACACATGGTCTTTCCACAATTGCCTTATCAACTCTACCCCTTCCTCATCTAACTCTTCCTCATTTACTTTTTTAATTCCTTTACCTATTCATATCTATATGTTTCTTTCATGTATCTCTATCCATATGGTCTTTTCTTGCATTGTTATTCTAAATAACATTTTTTCATATCTATCTTTCAAACTTATCCACCATAACAACCAATTTCTATAAAATACTATAATTCACACATGGTCTTTCCACAATTGTCTTATCAAATCTACCCCTTCCTTGTCTAACTCTTCCACATTGACTCCTTCAGTTCCTTTACCTATTCTTATATATCTGTTTCTTTCTTATATCTCTATCCATATGGCCAAATGGTCTGATAAAAACTGTTTATTTTGTCCCTTCTTGCATTATCTTTAAACTTTCAGAAATTATACAATAATCTACCTCAGCTCTTAGACTACTTTTTTTGTATAAAAAAACAAAAAAAGTGCAGACCAAGAGATAAATACTCTGTTGCTAAATGAATGAGAATAACCTAGATAATATAACGAGTAAGCAATGGATAAACTAGGCAGGAACCAGGCAAGAAAATGCGATTACTAAAGCAAAGAAACACAGTCACTAATTCCTCCAATAGGCAAAATACTCCAACAGGAAAGTGTAGGCACTGCGGCAGGAAAACACAGTCACTAGGTCCTCCAGTGATAAAAACAGTCCGTGATATTTATTGCAACAAAAGGTAAGCGCTTTCGCAGTTAACCTTCATCAGACCAAATACAAAATGGTAAAATGCACTCCATTTAAACAAATGATAATAAAACATCACCCAATCATAGAAGCACATTAATTAAAAGTAAAAGTAGAACAATTAAAGCTGAAAGACAACATTTCCTGCAAGTACTACAGAAACAAAAAATACAGAGAATAAATATATAAAAAATATAAATATACGCTCTAACTAATCTACACTATTTGTACTCTCATATACAGAAGTAAAAGAACAAATAAAAATTAATAATAACGATGAATAACAACAACTACTATTTACTTCTGGAGTCTTCTCTTCTTTAATAAGGGCTTAATAGAAGCCCTCACATTCAGGCCTCTCCCTCTATCTGCACAGAGCATGATAATCCAATAGGTCTCCCTATGTTCTGTATGTGTAGTAATATCACCTTCCCTAACACTGGGAAAGATAGGCCTCAATGACCCTGAAGTTAAATGTATGGGATTCTCCAAATTCCAAGACATGCTTAGAGAGTGCATTGTGTGTAGAACCCTTCTTAATGTGGTAGATGTGCTCTCTCATCCTGTCACGCAACACCCTGTTGGTCTTGCCAACATAGAAGGAGTTACAGGCAACACACTCTGCTAAATAGACCACATGGGAAATCATACAATTCACATGAGCATGGAAAATATATTCTCTACAGAGGTCTGGATGGTGAAAAGTACCAGAAGTATTAATAAAAGAACAAAAATTGCAGTCACCACATGGTGTAGTGAAACCAAGGGTAGAAGCCATGGTGCTTGGTCCTTTGTCATAGCAAAGTCGCCTCTTCAAATTTTTCCTATTCTTAAATCGAAACCTGACTATACCCCCTGGCTAAGATGAGATCAATAGACATTGGTCTAATATAGATCAGTTAAGGACTACAACAGCATGTCCGTACTTTGGACCACTATGTGAGACAAGTGCAGTCAGTGGTAATGAGCCTAGTGTGGGTACAGGTGAAATTAGGATCCCCCTTTTTTATACTAGTGATCATAGAGACATCACTAGTTTGTTTGCATTGCACTGGCCCATCCTACAGGTAGATGAGGACATTGGTAATATTGTTGGTGATAAACCCAGGTTTTGATTTAAGAAGGAGGGGATATAGAAAACATTACTGAAGGTTGTGAACAAAAATGGATAATGAAACTTAACGCAGATAAATATCCAGGTCTTAATGGCACTACATCTCTGGTTCCTTTTTTGAAAGCCATACGTCTTAAACACAAATAGCTTTACATATAATATTTATTGTCTTTTATAAATTAATCTTATATGTTATTTTTTATATGCTTGGTAGAGGTCCATGCTATGTATTTATGTTAAATCGACTTATGTTCACTTTTTTGTATGTGTTTTTAAATGCTTCTTTAGGTATGACATCATTAATTATGCTAATTGGTTTCAAGAATATTTAAGCTATGAGCAGTCTCAACATTTTGTCTGAAGTAGCAACTGAGTTTTGCGAAAGCGCTTACTTCTGTTTTCTCTTGTCATTAAATTAATTTTTATTTTATTAAAGACGCTATTGTGTGTTACCTTGGTGCATTGTTTTTTATCCTTAGCTTTTGATTTTGTGCACCTTGGTTTTACCTACAGCCATTTTTGTTTGGCATTATTATAGTTAGAGCATATAGTTATATATTTTTTATATATTTATTCTCTGTATTTTTTGTTTCTGTAGTACTTGTAGGAAATGTTGTCTTTCAGCTTTAATTGTTCTACTTTTACTTTTAATTAATGTGCTTCTGTGTTTGGGTGATGTTTTATTATCATTTGTTTAAATGGGGTGCATTTTAGCATTTTGTATTTGGTCTGATGAAGCTTAACTGCGAAAGCGCTTACCTTTTATTGCAATAAATATCACGGGCTGTTTTTATCACTGGAGGACTTAGTGACTGTGTTTTTCTGCCTCAGTGCCTATACTTTCCTGTTGGAGTATTTTGCCTATTGGAGGAATTAGTGACTGTGTTTCTTTGCTTTAGTAATCACATTTTCCTGCCTGGTTCCTGCCTGGTTTATCCGTTGCTTACTTGTTATATTATCTACTTTTTTTGTATGCCCATTGTTACCCCAAATATATAATTTCCACTCCTAATCTTTTCTAACATTGCTTTTACACCTCCTTTTCTTTTCCTCATATCACAATTGAAATCACCCATTAATATTAAATATACATATTCCCACGTACATAATTTAAAAACTTATTGAACACCCCATCTTTTTTCATTGAAACATATGAATAAATTGCCATAATTTTATAAACATGACCTTTACATCTCAAATCTGCTATTGTTACTTTACCTATTACTACCAATGTAATGTCCAAAATTTCTATTGAATCCTTACACAATATTCCTATACCCAAATGTTTCTCTTCCTATATTCCAAATGATCTCCCCAACATAATTTTTCTGTTTGTAATCTCTCTTCTTCTCTTAATATTCTTATGTCTACTAGTGTAATTACATCCATATCCAGTGTTGCACACATTCTAATATACCTATTCTTTGTGTTACATTTTTTATACTATTTACATTTATTGTTAATACTCATTGTCTGATTTATTATTTCATTTTTACTTTTATTTCCCTTCTTGTTATCTTTTACCTTTTTTATTTTGTTTCAAACCTACACCTATAAATGTTCTTTTTCTATCTTTTACCCTTTTCCAATAGTATTTTTCTTCCTTTTACTACTTTCCAATTCACTTCTTCTTTACTTATTTTTGACACTCTCCCATTTTCTTTCTTTTTCTTTCCTTTTCTCTTTTATTTGCATTTCATCTATCTCAATCTTTTCTACCATTATTTGTTGGTTTTGCTCTTTTTTCTTGTACTTGTTTCATTTCTTCTTCTTCTTCTCTCTTATGTTCAATCTCTATTTCTTTAATTACTTCCTACTTATTGCCTTACAAATAAGTGTCCAGTTTTTTCTCATTTAAAACATTTCAATTCACATGCTTTTGTATCATGAGTTACTTTGCCACAAATAAAATATTTATTTTTATGACAATTATTAATTAAAGAATTGCTTTTTAAACAAAAACGTTTTTTGCCCTCAATATTTCACTGTACATTTGTTTCCATCTACATTTATCATACTTGAAATATGCATAATTTTATCCTTTTCTGTTTTTAACATGACACTTCATTCCCACCCCAGTCCTTAAACCTCTATTATCATAATTGTTTATAATGTCCATCATTTCTTTACACACAGTCTTAAAGTATTATTTTAGTATGTCTTTCAACACTTCAGTTCAAAACTGTATATATATATATATATATATATATATATACTTTTTTTTCTCTATTAAATACTTGAAACTCATATAAATTCCATGGGTTATAGTTATGCTTTTGCTCATACTGTTCCCAAAAATGTTTCCATACATTGTCCTAATTCAAATTAAATATCACCAAATGTGTCTTTATTATGATGAATAAATGTTTTTACCTCTTGTGAAGAAATGTCCAAGGGTGTTATGGCATTATCCCAGATATCTTACCGGTCCTGTACTTTTTCTTCTTTGCTACTAATTTTTCTTTTTTCAGGATTTCATCTTCTTTTCTTCTCCTCTTCCTCCCTCTATCACCATCTCCACATACAATTTCTTTTTCTACCTTACTACTTCTCCCTGCATGGATGGTTTGGGTTCTTTCCCTATGGAAAATACTTTCTTTGGATTTTGTTTTTTGCTGAAGTGCCACTTCAGTCAGGTGGGTTTGACAAAATAGTCATCAGCAAAAATTCTTTCACCAAACAACATATATATCCATGCCACTCATTTATATGTGGGTTCTAGACACTGAATTATGTACTGGACTGAGCATGATTACACATGCGCATGTGTGTGTGTGTGTGTGTGTGTGTGTGTGTGTGTGTGTGTGTGTGCCTGTGTGCATGTGTGCGTGTGTGTGGGTGTGTGTGTGTGTGTGTGTGTAGGCCTGTGCGTTTGTGTGCATGTGTGTGTGTGTGTGTGTGTGTGTGTGTGTGTGTGTGTGTGTGAGATCAATTTCTTTTTGAAATCACATTAATTTATACTCTGAGAGTGCTGGTCAGGTATTCACTTTGTGCTGTTGTTGTGCAACTCTAGGGTTGGTATCTAAAAATGGAGAGTATGAGGGGGTGCCAAACCCCTGATATGGGGGAACAGGATGCATGTAACCTGTACAAATTTTTTTTGCCTTTTCTTTTAAGTGTGTTACACCTCTTGATGCAAAATTGATGAAACATAACCCATTTAGGTGATTTGCCTAAATGTAAGGTAACCATGAGTGTGCACGTGTGTGCATACATGTGTTAAATATTTTCATAGAAAACCTGCATTAACAACAAAATCTTGACCATCAAGATCCTGAGCCTATAACATCTGAAGGTCAAAGAAGTGAAGACAACTGTATTGAACCCCAAAAATGACCCCCCGCAGGATCCATGTTTGCACTCATTTCTGAGTCTGCACTAGTAGGGAGATTCAATATTCAAGATTTTTCAAGTATTGTCACATCATAAAGTCCCAGCAGCATCCCATAAGTGGTAGAGACCAAAGCAGGCTCATGCTGGCAAATTCTGTCTATAGAGTGATTAGCTACTACTAACACAATTCCACATTATTCATAAATTATATGGTACATCCTACATTATCATTCTTTGTTGACCAGATTAGTTCCCCCTAGGCTAGTTAGCCTTTTTTCACGGGAGACTAAAGATGATATTTCGGGTCTATATCACTTTATCAAATCTCTATTTAGCAAATGCCTCTTCATCAAACAACTATTCAGTGAAAAAAATAATTATTGAACTAACTTTCCAGTGAAAACATTCTCTGGGCAAACTGATGGTAGTCCAGTTTAGCAATCGTAAAAAAAAAAAAAAAAAAAAGCTTAACACCTATGTAGGTGGGGAGGGCTATGCCCACTACACCCACACTAAATGCCAGATGGTGGCCAACCATTGTTTTGCCCTATGAAAGTTTTTGCTGAAAAGTTAGTTTGACAATTAGTGTTTTCGCTGAATAGTTGTTCAACAAAGAGGCATTCACTAAATAGTGATTCGACAAAACGATAGGGATCCAGTATTTCTACTACTAGAGGAAATTTGGCCAGGGCACTGGAGAACTTCCTCTACTCTTTTTAAAGAGTACAGAGATGCTGTGTGTGTCACTTTTGCTTTCTGTTCCAGGCTCGAAGGTGGCCTGGAAAAACTGGAAGCAAGAAGGAAGTATTAGTAGCAGAAATCAGAAAGGAAGATGTAGAGAGCAAAACAGAGTTGGAGAGCTGTTGTTCAAGAGGTGAGATTGGAGTTGAGAGGCAGGAGGAGTTGCTGGGAGATGTCATAATGAAGGAGAATGCAGATATGATGGTTAAAGAACCTTCACAGGATTCCAAGTATATTTTCCAAAAAGATCTGTTTTCTGATTCAAAATCTGAATGTGTAGTTACAACCCTTCAATTGGGAGGATTGCCGGATGAGTATTTCAAAGAAATGGTCATGCAGGGTGAACCGGAGAGTGAAGTGGTAGCATCATGGGATGATATTATGGACAAAATCCATAAAGCATAGGGGAGAGAAATTATGGAAGAGAAGAAATCTTATGCTTCAATGGTGGAAGAAGGAAATAAAATGAGAGAGAGAGAAGGAGGAAGAGAGATTCTGAAGAAAAAGTTCATTGTGCAGATGAGTGCAAAAGAAAAATAACTGGAAGGGTGCAAGGCATAGGACACAGTTATTGCACCCTTAGGAATATTACCTAAGAAGGTAAGATCATTCATTCATATAAATAGAGAAACTTACTATGACATTATATTTGAAAACTAACAATATATGGAAGGTATTCTAGGAAAATTTGAGGAAAAGAAGGAATACAATCCATGGAATACTTTTGTAGTACATACTTTTTATAGAGAAACAAAAAAAAGACAATTGATATACAGTTTCGGACTGAAGTAGGCAAGGAGGCAGTAAAAGACTTTTTAAAAACTGTAAGGAAGTACTGGATATTACAAAAGTGTATGATGGAACAGGTTTATGGACTGGGGATGGAATTGTGGATTATTATTGAAAATGGAAAATAGCAACATTATGCATATTCCAAGTATAATAATTGTTGAAGGCAGTAGAGGATATGAAAGATACAGGGGACAACCAAAACCTGCTTTTTGTGGAAAAAGTGATCAGTTAATAAGCAATTGTGATATTTTTTTTTTTGTGGGGAGTGGTACATGAAGCAAAGAAATATAAAGCTATGTGTGAAAAATATAGAAGAATGGGATACAATTCAAGTAACTGTGATGAATAATTGCATGTTGATTTAAAAGAACAGATAAAGAACAATGTGCATGATATAAAGAAAAGTATGTAAAACAAAATATTGTGAAAGAGGAAGATATTAAAAGAAAAGAAATTAAAAAAACTGAAGTAGAGCAATCAGTATTGGAAACAAGTGAAGAGGAAGATAGTAGTTGGAGGATAGTAAGAGGTAAAAAAATCAATAGGGAGAAGGGTGAAAGATAAGAAAAGAACATTTAAAAATGTGATTATGAAAGAAAATAAAAAAAAGATAAGAGTTAAGATGAAAAATATGAAATTCAAAAGAGCTTGAGGGTCTTATCAATAAATGTTAATAGGATAAAGAATATCAAAAGAGGGTTAGGAGGACTGGAATGGTATATGCTACAGTATATGCATGCAATAATTCTAGAAGATGCAAAAATTCTAGCAGAAGATTAAAGAAAACAAGTGGAAAAATTATAGGGTGGGAATATTGTATGGAACATGGGAAGAGATACATAGTCAGAAACTGCTGTATTATGCAATGAAATTATTAAAATCTTAGAGTATACTATAGTACAGTTAGGAAGAATAACCTTAGATTATACTATAGTAGAGTTAGAAAGAATAATAATATTATATATAAGATGTAACAAGGATGTATATAAAATTATCACTATATATCCATATTTTACAAAAAAATGAATAGAAGAAATGTTTAAAAATATTGAATTACTTAGGGCTAACATGGAAATAATATTGTGGGAGATTTTAATTGTGATTTATGGATAAGGAAAAAAGAACAAAATGATGTTAAAGTGATATATGAAATAATAAAAATCAGATAGTGTATATATATATATATATATATATATATATATATATATATATATATATATATATACTGGATGTATAAAAGAAATTAAATTAAAACAAAAATTGATTACTTTATATGATCTAATACCTTGAGAGTCATAAAGAAATGTACAAAAGAGACAGTTTTTTTCAGATAATTTAGCCATATGGATAGAAATAAAAGAAAAAGAAAGATACATAAAGATAGGTAAAGGAATTAAAAGGGTGAATAAAATGGCTATAAATGATGATGAGAAAAAGAATTTGATCTATTATGGAAATGCCATGTAAAATAAGAATGTTCTATAAGAATTGGACTGATTGGTGGATAAGTCTCAAAGGGGAATATAAAGAAATGTTTTTTAGAGTGTCAAATGAGGAGAAGAGAGAAAAAAAGCAAAATATAGGATAAGAAAAACAGTATTCAGAGAGATACTAAGAGATAATAGAAACTTTGGTGAAAAGGAGAAAGAAATATATGAAAAAATCAAAAGAAAATTAAGAAAATGATTTATATATATATATATATATATATATATATATATATATATATATATATAAGTAGAGATACTTTTTACAAGGGAAAATAAAGAAGTAGTTCCATAATTTATCAAAATTATGAAAGAAAATGAGAGAGTAATAAGAGGACTGAAAAACAGTGATCAAAATGGTGAAAGAAAATGAGAGAGTAATAAGAGAATTGGAAAACAGTGATGGAAAAAGAGTAAATACACAAAAGAAATACATGAAGTAAAAGTATATAAAATTACAGTTAAGAAGAAAGAGATTAAAGAGAAATAAATATGGGAAGTAAGTAAGCTAAGTAAAAATGAGCATGAGATTATGGAAAGAAGTATAAATATAGGAGAATCTGATGAAGTTTTAAAATACTTGAATAAAGAAAAAGCAACAGGCCCAGATAGAATTGAGTATCATATGTATTATAATATGAACAATTGGCAGAAGTTATGTTTCGTGTAGGTACTAAATGAATGGTTAGAAGAATGGATGCATTAATATGAGATTTGTATTGGAACTATGAAATTTATGTGAAAGAAATAGGATATTAGGAATTGGAGACCAATAGTATTACATAATGTGATCCACAAAATATGTATGAGAGTAATAGGGAAAAGATTAAATAAAGGTATGGATAGAGTGAACCTATGATTTTTGAAAGAAAAGTAAAATGAAGTCAAGATTTATTATGGGTGTGAAGAGAAGTAATAGATGATATTATAAATAAAAAGTGGATGCCAAAATATTGATCAAAGTTATAAACAAAGCTTTTGATAGAATACAATATGATAATTTATGGAGTATATTAAAGGATTGTAATGTAAGTGACAAAATAATAAAAGTCATTATATTGGTATATGAGAATAATATTATTAAACTAATACTAAATGGATGGTTATGTAAAGAAATAAGATTAGAATGTGGCATAAGACAAGGCTGCCCAGCAAGTAGTACTTTAGTCATGTTAGTAATAAATGTGATTGTAAGTGCAATTAACAAAAACATGGAAATAGCAAGATATGGGATGATAGAGAGTATTTATATACCAGTGATCTTTACTTATGCAGATGATATACTCTTACATACTAAAGATAAGAAATGGATGAAAATAGGAATTAAGAAATTAAAAAAATACTAAAAAATACTTGGTTTGAGTATAAACAAGGACACAAGTAAAGGACTTGGATCATTAGATGATATAGAATATATTAAGGTTAACAAAGAAGAAGTGGGAATATTAGGAATAACTTTTGGGAATAACATAAAAAAATGAGGAACAATGGGAGAGACTGTTACAAAAATTTAGAGAAATGTATATATTTTGGCAGATGTATAGATTATCATATAAAAAGTGTATTTAATAAATTCTTTCTTAATAGGTAAGATTGCCTACTGAGCAGTTATATATAAGATTCCAGCAAAATATGATAAAGCATTGTTATTGAGCATATTTTCATTTACATGGGATCAAGATTGAACCTGGTGAGAAGAGGAATCTTGTGTGTGCAAGAAAAAGAGGGAGGATTAGGATTAGTAAAGCTAATAGTACATGTGGCTTCATTTAATCTGCATGAAGTGTTGAAAGGATTAAAAAAGAAAGTAGAAATATAGTAAATTATATAACAAAATGTAAATATGAAGATGTTTGGACAAACCTAAGGCATGGGAAAAGATGCAAGACTGTTATTAATAATGAGGTTAAAAATAATCAAAATAAGATATTACTATGGAACTTAAAAATGGAAAATGTAGAAAAAGACAGGAAAGAATGGTATGAAAATGTATTGAGGGAATGTTATTATATCTATCCATGTAAAATTTTAGATACTGAAAAAGCTTTTTTGGAGTAGAAAATGTATAAATACAAAGATTTTATGTGCAGATGAATGATAACTAAATTGCCTGTTAAAGCAAATATGCCATATTAAAGAATTCAGGAAAAGAATATGTAATTATTAGAGTGAACTTTAGACAACCTAACATTTGTTCTTGAATAATAGAAGAATTGAAAAAATATGGAAAAAGATAAATGAAATTAAAATATTCAATGATGATAATACTGTAAAATATAAATATGAATATGATATAATATGGATATTATGGTTATAAAAGAACAGAAGAAGCAAAATAAATTGTTAAAAATGTATTCTATGTTTGGTGGGTTATATGGAATGAAATATTTCATTATATTAAATATAATGGAAAATGGGTATTAGCTGAAGTTTTGAAAAAATACATTTATGGTTGTGGAAAAAAGAGTTGGGGAAATAATTAAAATGATTAATGTATAAAGATACAAAATGTTTAAATGTAAACTAATGAAAATAATGTACATATTGTAAATAATGTAAATAATGTAAATAAGCTGTATTGAATAAAGAACCCCTACTTGTGTTTGTATGAGTAAGGGACTCTGAATGTTGTAGCACTTCTGGCTTCCATTATGGGTGCAGTGGCAGCCCAGAGAAGCAAGAAGAAAGCATGCTCAAACCATTGGGCAATAGTGGCAGTGATACTGAAGCTCTACAGGCATTTGATCCTGTGAAACATCGTAATAAGGATACAAAAGTTGGAGGAGGAAAATTTGAAGACCATTATGTCTTCATAACTAATGGGATATAATGGTGATGATTTTAATGCTATGTGGAACACCTTCAGAAGTTAACAGTTGATTTATAGAGAGCAGCAACCAGCAGAAGAAGGAATTCCTGCCTTCAGAGTTGCAGGAAAAGGCAGAGGATGTAAAGAAAGTGAAGGTAGTTGAGTCTTACAGGGATTCAGAAGATTTATTTCAGCATCAGATGTTTGAGGAGAATACATGAATGAATGAATGATGTGTTATTGTAAACCGCCAACTGGGATGGTTGCAGAATGATTTATTAAGGAACATGCTTCCAGCAAGCAAGCTGGAAAGTGGTAGAGAGTCATTAGGGGGATATTATAGACAAAAAGCAACAAAAAGAAGCACTGAAGATAAAAGGAAAAAATAAAACAAACAAGAAAAACAGTTGTGCAGGTACAGTGAAGAAGATGATTGAAAAGAAAGGTGAAAACTAATTCTGATAGTAAGCAGAAAAAGACGTACATTATGCAGATTTATAATAAAACAGAAAAAGCACTAGAAAGATATGAGGTATGGGACAATGTTATTTTACCTTTGAGCACAAAGGTAAATGAGGTAAGAGCATTTATTCATTTGAAAAAGGACACTTTTGTGACATTATTTTTGAAAATGGATATGTAATGGAAATTTTTTTGAGAGAAAACAAAAAAAGAAAAGACTGCCATCCTTAGAATTTGTATGTCTTTAAGATATTTAACAGACAAGCTAAAAAGAAATCATATATTCAGTTCAGAACAGATGTAGAAAAAGAACCCTTAAAAAGAAATTTAGAAAATAAATGCAAAAATATGTTGGTTATTGCTAAAGTATATGATAATAGAGGATTATGGACTGGAGGATGGGACTGTGTGGTTGTTTTGAAAATGGAAAATGAAAATGTTTTGCATATACTAAGTGCTATAATTGATGAAGGTGAAAAAGGTAGGTAGTAAAATATTGGGGAAAGCCTAAGGCATGTTTTTATTGTGATAAATTGGGTCATTTAATTGAGAAGTGCATCAAAAAATTTAATATTTCTGGGGAAACTGGGTATAATGCTAAAAATGTGTAATGAAATGTTATAAGTTTAATATTATAGGATATTTATGGATGGATTGTGAACAAAACAAGATTGGAGATGGAAGAGAATTAATCCTCAAGATATACTAAGATCAGTACAAGACAAAAAAGGAGGACACTACAGAAAAAGATAAGAAAGAACATTTAGAAAATGGTAATGAAAATATTATAAATACTATACAGGAGAAGAAAATGGAAGAAGGTTCAGAATGAAAGTGATACGGAAGATGGTAGACTCTAGTAATAGAAAAAAGAATTCCATAGTTAAAAGAGTAAGAGAGAGGAAAAGAAAATTTATAGAAATAAACACAAAAGAATAAAAGAAAGGTAAAGGATGAAAATAGCATAAGCATTGGTATAAAATATTACCACAAAAGATAAGAGGAGTGTAATGTAGAACTGTAGCCATGAATGTAAACAGTATAAAGAATACAGTTAGGAAATAAATATTTTAGAATGTTGCAAAAAGCATGATTCTGATATTGTACTTAGGAAGATATAAAATTTTGACGAATGCATAGGTTCATAGGTTCATAGGTAGATACTAGGCTATCTGCCCTAGGGCATTTGTAAGCCTAGCCAGAGTGTATTTGGCTTCCGCCTCCCTATTAGATTAGCCTACTGTGCCTCTGTAAAGTAGATCACAGAAGGTACCCTTTTAAGATTAGTTTGCTGTGTCTCTGTCGAGCAGGGACACAGAAGAATTCCCAGGGGTGAATTTGCGATTTCCCATCTACGCGTCCAGGTTTCGCTTGAAGAGGGTCAGCGAGGGGCTATGTCTAACATAAATTGGGATTCTATTCCAGAGTGAGGGGAGCCTCTGGGAAATGAATCTGTCCCTCCAGCATGTCCTATTTATTTTTGTGTTGAGGTTTAGGTCCCTGGAGCATGTAGCTCTAAGGGACTTGGATTTTTTGAGGTGGAGCATGTCCATTAATTCTGGGTTTGACATGGCTTTGTACGTCAGGCATAGATCGCCTCTGAGTAGGTGGTAAGCAACTGAGTAGAGCTGGAGTTTCTTTAGTCGAGCTGCATAGGACATCTGTTTGTAGCCCATGATCCTCCTGGTGAAGTACTTTTGGCGTCTCTCCAGTTGCTGCAGGTGTCGGGTAAGGTACATCCCAAAAGGGGCATTGTATTCAATTATGGCCTGATGAGTGATGAGTAGAGGAGCACAATGACCTCTCTTGATCTAGATGCGAACCCTTTCATGATAAGATGGGCTATATAGAAGGTCTTTCTAACCACTTTGGCAACATGATTATCAAAGGAGAGATTACTATCTACGTTGGTCCCAAAATCTCTAATTACTTCTTCCGTACTTAATGGATTACCACTTATGTGGTAATTTGTGGGCACCTTGTTTTTCCCAAAGGGGATGACTATGCACTTTTTAGCATTTAGCTTGAGGCTGTGGCTCTGGCACCAAGCATCCATCTCTGTAAGACACAGAGTGGGACACCGTCCAGTCCCATAGATGCTGTGTTTTTTGCTTTGGAGAGGGCAGCTTTCATCTGTGCATCTGTGATGTCAGAGAGGTTACATTCAGTTGGGATAGGCATTTGCTCCTTTGGGGGGGGGGGAGTTTGCGCTGAATCTGTCTGCCAGGATGTTGGCTATGTCTGCAGGTTCGGTATATTTTGTACCGTTACACAACAATTCAGTGCATATCTGGGAGTTTACGCCCATGTTCCTGACATAACTAAAGAAGGCCTTGTGATTATCTTTAGTGTCTAGGGCAATTTTTCTTTCGAAGCTGGCCTTTGATGATTTTATGAGGAATCGAAGTTTCTTGCTAATACTGATCAGAGATGCCTTCCCTTTCTGGGATTTTGCTCTGTCATGTAGTAGCTTCCTCCTTCTGTTGTATAGCTTATTTATGGCCGGGGTCCTCCAGACCGGTCTCCTGTTTTTGGAGGAGTGAGACTTGGTTTTATTTGGGATAGCACGATCCATGCATTTCTGCAGGTGCTCATAGAATGCATTTGTAAAGGATTCTGCGGATTGGACTGTATTATACTCTGGCCCAGGGGCTTTGAAGGATTCCACCTCAGTCTTGAGAAGTGCAAAGTTGGCTTTTGAGAAATTCTTTACAGTGATTTCCTTGGCTGGAGGTGGGGACGGGATATGGACGTCCAGGGAAATTTGTTTATGGTCTGATCTTACCAATGAGGGGTTTACCTCTGGTGTGGAACATAGAGTCCCCATGTTGGTGATGACCAGGTCCAATATGTTGTTCTCTCTTGTGGGAGTGGTGACCAGTTGTTCCATTGCGTTAGAGTTTATAAATTCAAGGAACCATTGGGCGAGGGTGTTTGGGCTTGAGTAGTTTTCCCAGTCAATGCTTGGGTAGTTGAAGTCACCCAATAACATAGTGTCTGGAGATACCTTCATATTCTCCAGTGTTCTCAGGAATGCCAAGTGGGGTTCCTGTAATAGGGAGGGTGTTCTGTAGCAGGCTACAAACTGAAAGGCAGTTTTGCCTGCTGTTAGTTGCACATGGATGGTTTCCGATGCTTCGTGCAGTGCCACTAACCTGGAGGTGTAGGTATCTTTGATGAATATAGATACTCCCCCTCCTTTTGTGCTTCGGTCCGAGTTTTGGGGCCGAAACGCATGGTATGAGTTATAACCTGGTAGTGCTGGGGTGCTCTCAGGAGCCTTGAACCAGGTTTCTGTTACTGCACAGACATCTATTTTCTCCATACTGAGGAGAGCCTCAAGTGCATGCATTTTGAGGTTTAGACTTCTGGCATTGAGTAGCATTACCTTTAGTTTTTTTATCCTTGGGTTGTCTATGGAGGTGGGTTTGTCCTTGAAGCCTTGCCTAAAAAAGGCACTATAGGGGTGGCAAGAGCCTTGGCCAGTATACGAAAGCCTAAGGGTGACAGGTACAAGCCGTCCCTAGTGAAGCAACGTGGCTTGTCGAGTATGTCATCCCAGGCTGACAGACACTGGATTCCCATTGAATGACACCAATACTTTAGCCAATTGTTAAAACTGATCACTTTGTCGTTATACTGTGGCATCATTCTTGGTGAGGGCAAGATGCTACTCAAGGTCAGCGTCATACCAGCCTGGGCTACATGGTCAGAGAGCTCCTCTATGTCTCTTTTCATGTAGTCCAGGGAGGTACGTCTCAGGTCATTCACACCGGCATGGACAATGACAGAGTCATACTTGTACTTGCTTTGGAGTGACCTGAGTGCTTGTGTTATGTGGCAGATACTGGCACCCGATAGGCAGCTTACAGTGACCTTCTCCTTGTTCAGTCTGGTGAGCGGGATGTCAGTGTGCCAGACAATAGAGTCCCCTATAACAAGTGTATTTGGTGTGTTGTTTGGCCTTAAGGGCTGTGACTGTGAGGCACACTGATTTTGTGAGATATGTGATTCGTGGGTATTGTTGAGGGGTGGCTGTTGCTTGGATATCTGCTTAGGATGTCTTTGCTGTTTAGGCAGATTTTTATTTAGAGCCTCCGAGTATGTTTTTGTGCGCTTATGTATTGGGTATGCAGATGCAATAGGTCTGTGTGAGACTGGATTTGTGGTGTGGGTGGTTACCTTTTCCTCCTGACTGACTGTGCCAGTCTTGGGTTGAGAGAGCTCTGCCTCCAGTTTGGCTGTGTAACTGCATCTCTCACATGTATTAGTGTTTGTTGGAAGGAGGAGAGGGTTGTTTGTGTACATAAGGCAATTGTAACATTGCCTCAAAATTCCCAGATTCACCAGCTGGACTGGAGAGTAACCTTGAAACTGACCCTTGGACATACCAGATTAGTATAGGGAACTGTTTTTTTACTGCTCAGATTAGGGAAGGGAACTGATTTTTCACTTGATCAGGAAGGACCAATCGGGAGCCTAATACTTATGAGAAGTCAAGGAGGGTGTAGTGCTTTTGTTAGTTAGTGTTTCCTTATAAGAGCTGAGCAAGTGCAGGGCTTTAGAAAGAGAATAGAGTGATTACTTTGAGAGTTTGAACAGTTCTAAGGGAAAAAGTGAAGAACAGATAGGTTACAAATTGAATTATTGTGCGGAGGTAACATTGCATGGAATTTAGGTAAAGAAACATGCTCTGGAATTGGGATTCTTTGTAAAATTTCTATTAAAGTATTGCTATGACATTGCTTGTAATGGAAAGGATGACAGCTTTAGATTTTAGATGAAAGAATAAAGTATATCGAATGATTGCAATGTATACTTGTATTACAAGTAAAGAGAGAGAAATGTAGTTACAAGCTTATTGGATTATGTAATTTTAATATGCATGCTATAATGATAGGATATTTTAATTGTAATCTTAGGAAAAAGAATAAAAAGAATTGCGATGTGATGTGCATAAAATAAAGGAGATAATTAAGTACGGACAATTAAATATTTGGAAAATTGATAAATGGACGTATAGTAGAGGTGAGTTGAAGACTAAAACTGATTATTTCCTGATATCTGTAGGATTACAAATTAAAAAAGAAGGAATAGTAGAAAAAGGATTTTCAGATCATAGGGCAATTTGGATAGAGTTCAGTAAAAAAGAATACACAAATATAGGCAAAGACATTAAAAGAATAAATGGAAAAAGAATGGGATGGAGTATGCAAGATGATGATAAATGAATTATGGAAAGATCATTTGAGCATGAGATATTATTACAATAATTGATCAGAATGGTGGATAATATTTACAGGAAAATATAAGAAATGTTATATAGAATGGCAAATGGATAAGAGAAAAAGAACAAAGATCAGATCAAAATAAAGAATAGGCTTGTTAAAACATAGTTTATCAAACAACTAAAAATTCCTTGGCCTCTTCTTCTTTTTCTTCTTTCCGGTTAAGGGTTGCCATAGCAGATCACCTGTCTGTTCATGATTGGCAGTGGAGTTTTACGGTGTTGAGTTGCCAGCCTGGCGCCCAACCTTCCACAGAAGGCACACATGCACACACTCATGCCTAGGGCCAATTTAGAGTGTCCAATCCACCTTCAGCATGTCTTTGGGATGTGGGAGGAAACCGGAGCACCCGGAGGAAACCCATGCAACCACAGGGAGGACATGCAGACTCTGCACAGAAGGCACCCCAGTCGAGAATCGAACTGGAGAACCTCTTGCTGTGAGGCAGCAACACTAACCACTGCACCACCCCTATATAACTGACTGTCACTGTCATATTTGAACAACAATTGATAATACACTTGTATGTATATTTGCAGTGTCAAAAAAAAGCAAAACAATGAAAAGCCAAGGTGTGAGGAAAAGCATGTATGAATCCCATACACAAGTGGTGTCATATGTCAGTGAGAATGTCAGTTGTGTACGTTGTTGCTGTCACACTATGGAATGTATGTATTATGTTCATGTGAAGTATATTCATTGGCTCTGCCTACAGAAAAACATGGCATGACAAACACAGGTATGCTGTTCCATGTATAACTGTGCAACCAGTTGTGTCAAACAACAGGAACATGTGTATCAGTAATGACATATGTAATAAAAATGACATACTGACTGCATGTGATATGCACAAAAAAAATTTGTAGTATAGAGTTAAACATGCTAGTCATAAAATCATGTACACCACAATATCATATATGCTGTTCATTGACATGTCAACAGAAAATGTCAAATATGTGAACAGATATATGTGTCATTTAAAATGGATGGACATGCTTTGAGTGAAATATTACAAAGGTAGTATTACTGTGGCATTAGACATGTCAAAGATGACTGACATGAATAGTGTGATATGGTCAACATAGCAATCATCATTACCATGTGTACAGTGTGATGCACGAACAGATGTGGAATACCTGGCATGGTGACACTGATGTAGATAAGGTCACTTACTCTGTAGGTTTGTACCATGTATTTGGTCAACCCTGCCACACAAGGAAACTTCTGCCACATGGAATATACTACAAATCTGGTGGTGGTGCCCTGTCTAGTGTGTGACATAGTAGGACTCTATACAGTGGTAAGTGATATGTGCCATGTGGTATGCTATGTAGCATGTCAATTTGGGTCTGAGCATGATGAACTGCAATAACTGTATGTCTACATTTGCAGCACAGGCACTATGGATGTATGAGTGTGGTGGGTATGGCATGCAGGAAGAGTGTCCTTCAACCATATGCTGGAACACTGATAATATAGGGCAGCCATATATTTTGTGGGTAAGACTATTGTACCTCTTATGCAAAGCTTATACAAGCTGCTCTATAGAGAATGCCATTGATGCCACACAGTCTCAATGTTCAGTCAGTACTGTCATGACCTTGCCATGCCTGTGCTTCTAACTCTCTTGTAACACACAGATCTGGTGTGCCACATGGTCAGCTACATAAATAAATAACACATAATTCTTGTGATGGTGCTGCTGTGACCAATCACATGCTTCTAACTGCAGGCATACATCTTTTGACACACACACATCCATGCATTACTGCCTCTTGGGCAAGTGCTGTCCTATGGACATATACTATTAATTGTGGAGGTGCTTCAGCACCACTGTCAGAATCAGAATTTGGCCAAGATATTCTTCCTAACCAGTAGCTGATGCTTTACTGCCAGCAGGCTGGCCAGGTCCACTGTTCTCTAGGGCATAGAACTGTTGCCATAAGGGATAAACAAGGTAAATCCAAGTGCAGTGTGTAATTAGCTCTGCTGCCTTTCTATTCCACATCATAGGCTGTTTCAGGATCAGTAGACAGGTAAGAAATAGAAAGACTGCAAGCAGAGAGACAAAATTACAAGTGCAGATTACATATGTTCACATAAAAAAGACTTATGGTAAGTATGTCACATGATATTCCACAGCAATGTAAGCCTATACATACCTAGTCATCCTGCCTATGGCTTGACAGTATGTTAAGGGCCTGCATCATAGGGCATGTGAACACAAAGGCAAGTAAGGAACTAGAAATGTATACTGGTTTGACAGCTAGGTGAACACATACCTGGCATGTTGTCATGAGTGGAGACATGATCACTCCTACTGGAATGTGAAGCTGAAGAAAGACAATATGCGACTGATGTTAATGTGTCTACAGTCTAACATGTTAGGTGGCTTAATGAATGAATTACCATCTAGGCAGGCCAGTCAGTTTGTCAGTTTGGCTCTAACAGAGATGGTAGTGTAATGCCAAAAACAATGGCATGCTTGTCAGGGGTGGAATTGTAGGTCTGTGGAATCACATTGCCATCTGTAGTGACTGACACATTAAGCAGTATGAAGAGCCATGCTGCAGCATTGATACTGACATTACCATGGAGTCAAGTTTTTCCTGCCTACAGCATTGACCATGCTGGTAGTATCATTCCATGCTATGTGCCTCCAGACCACATCACCTATCCTTCTCAGCAGATTTCTGCCATGGTCCTATATGGTATCAATAATGATTTCATTTTCATGGAAGGAGAAATTATCCTTCATGGAACATGATGGGCTCATCCAGAACATACAAAAATGTGTGTGTCAAGAGTATGAACATCATTTGTGGTACACCTATGTAGTGATTACTTGTAGGATAAAGGCAAATATACATGCATGGGAAAAAGTATTATAATGTCACTTTATGGTAAGGTACTTCATTTCCTATACTCAAAGGAGTAGACACTGTCACTTCAGTAATATGGATGCTATGTATTGGCACTGGAAAACATATGATATGATAAACACTATGCAAAGAATTTCATGCAAAATTACACAGCCACACATGAATAGCACACAATCATAGTTGTAGGGTTCAAACCCCAAAACTATGATAATCTACACCGTAAAAGGCTTTGAATTAAACTGCTGCACCAGCCTTACTATGTTACTGAAAATATTTTTTGAGGAATGGATACAGACATGTATATCTAAGTAATAAATGGATTAGTTCAGACAACAATCAGCAGGGTGAATATCAAAGAAATAAGTAGCAGGACATACACCTGCAATATATAATTAAAATAGGAAAACAATTATGCACACATATAGAATGACACCCAAAATGTTTAAAGTCAGAAATAACATACCCAAATACTGTATGCATATGCTGTGAATATCTGTACAATATGCAGGAAATATTGGGGTCATCCTCACTTTAATAAATATTTCAGGCCAACAGAACAGAAACAAAGAACAGTATTGTACTCCAATAACATCTTTAGCAATTGTTCGCAAACACTACTCAAAAAATAGCCATAATACAGTGTCATGTACACAATTATATGTAATGACTTTCATTTTAAGGAGCGTGTACAAATACAGTTAACCACTATACATTTGGATATACTTGCAGATTCTGTTGGAATCCAAAGTATTCCATATAAATTTATGAGCATAATAAACACATACAATACAGCAAATAAAGTGAACTTGTCAAGAGACATCCTGCTGGAAAGTGCACAACTTCTGAAGAAGTTTGGAACAGTGGAATCTTTGTTGTTTGAAGTGCTATCACAGTCAAGGGACAGTCATTTTGATTTCCCATATTTCTTTTAATGGTAATAACTCCCTCATTGTTACCAATGTCATCCAATTGATTTGAACAGGAAGCCCTAGTTAGTTTAAGTAAACACAAGCATTTACACTTTATGAAAACAGACATGGGGAATGACATTGTAGTAATGAACAACAGTAAATGTGAAGAAGAAATTTTTAAGTTGTTAAATGATAAAAAGCATTATTCAAAAGTTAGCAAAGAGCATGTTAGAAAATGTTTTGATAAAGTGGACAAATGTCATTTTGAGTTGTTCAATCAAGGGTACATTGATTTTGAAATTTATGAATTTTTAAAAGTAGAACAACCAAAAATAGGGAAAATATTCTGTATCCCCACAGTTCACAAGAACACTGTTTGTCAACCATTTAGACCAATTGTATCTTTGCCTTGACATAAAACTGTCACCTTGTCACATTATTTGGACTACATATTAAATCCAGTAGTTCAAAAAAGTAAATACTATCTTAAAGACTCCTGTATTTTTTTTAACCACTTGAAAGTTTTCTGTTTCAGCGGTGATGAGAATATTATGGCAACAGTATATGTAGTTCTCTTTACACCAATATAGATCAGGAAGAAGGCATAGAATTCACCAAACTATATCTTAATAAAATTTGCCACTTTGAAAAGATCACTATTAACTGTGTTTGCACTATGTTAGATTTGGTTCTTAAAAACAACTTCTTTTTATTTGAAGATGGAATTTTCCAAGAAAAGATTGGAGTGACATTGGGGGCTAAAGTAACACCTGCCTTTGCTAACATCATTACGTGTTGGTGGGACTCTTCCATTCTAGTTGACTTTCCATTATTTCAATGTTAGGTTTTACAAAAGATACATAGATGACCTTTTCTTTAGTTTTGATGCTAGTGACACACTTTTTGATCACTTTTTAAATTAAATAAATTTGAGTAGTTCTGGCTGAAGTTTACCCTAAGTAGTAAAGGGTCTAAAGTCAACATTTTAGATTAAATATTGTAATGGATGAGAAGACACAACATTTTGAAAGTCAGGTGTACAGAAATGCTACATTCACCAACAACTATTTACATTTCAACAGTCATCATCCCCAATTAATGAAGCTAAATGTCTTTCATGGTCAGGTCATTTGGTTAAGTAGGATTACAAGTGATGAAAATGTATTTTTGAGTGAAATTAGGAGGAACATGTTTATGGATAGAGGATCTCCAGCTCAAGAACTTTTTGTCATTAGTCAAGAAGTTATACATAAATGTTGGTCTGCATTTCCACCTATACTACTGAAAGGTTTTATTGCTAAAAGCAGTGTTATAGACAAGACTACAAACAATGTACATTTTTCCACACAGGTTAGTGATAGCAAAGAGTGTGCATTCCCAGTACTTATCAGTGTGGATGTGGGGATGGAAATAACATTAGAAAAGTAATTTCTACAAACTAGAAGATAATTTTGGGAAACACAGAGTTAGCAAAAATTTTAGAGGAGATGCAGTTGTTCTTGTTTAAGAAAGCAGCTAATTTTAAACAGATTTTAGAAAGAGATTTGACTCAAGAACAAATGATGTTCTGATGAACTTTTGGGATTTTGTATCCACAGTGTATAATCATTACCAACACTAGTTGTGTCTCCTTTGAACAATTAAATAAAACTTTTAAAGCTAAAAATATATTTAACTGTCAAAGTGAATGAATTGTGTACATTGCTATATGTAGCAACTGCCCACATTTTTATGTGGGGAAAAGTATTAGGAAAATTAGAGTCAGGATAAGAGAACACAACAAAACATTCAAAGACAAAGATTGTAGAGACTCCTTGAAAAACAAATGTGCAGGGTTTCAGAAGTTGCATTTTTATGTTTACAGCAAATTAATAACTGGAGGTTTGTGTACAGTTGTAATAAAATATCAGAATCTGGGGAACTAAAATGGCAAGTTATGTCAAAAGCTGACAGGGTTCCCAGACTTAATGAAGTCATCCATGTTAAAGGTTTGTTAAAACTTAAATTTATTTAAAATTTGACAATATATTTTAATGTGTTTATATATGTATATATATATATACACACACACACATATATATATATATATATATGTACACACACACACACACACACACACACACACATACATGTGTGTGTGTGTGTGTGTGTGTGAGAGAGATTGTGTGTGTGTGTGTGTGTGTGTGTGTGTGTGTGTGTGTGTCTGTGTGTGTGTCTGTGTGTGTGTGTGTCTGCATGTGTGCATCTTTGCAGGGCAAGAATGAAGTTGGGTGAGTGTGTGTGTGTGTGTGTGTGTGTGTGTGTGTGTGTGTGTGTGTGTGTGTGTGTGTGTGTGTGAGTGTGTGTGTCTGTGTGAAAGAGAGCCAGAGAGAGAGAAAATGAGCTACAAAGTAGGGGCAGATTTTGCAGTGTGTATTTTTTTGCATATGTGCATGTCTGTACAGGCAAGAATGAAGTTGGGTGAGTGTATATGTTAGTTTATGTATGTATGTGGAAATATATATGCATGTCTGTAGGGGCAAGAATGAAGCTGGGTGGTGTGCTGTGTGTGTGTGTGTGTGTGTGTGTGTGTGTGTGTGTGTGTGTGTGTGTGTGTGTGTGTGTGTGTGTGTGAGCCATACTTCTGAACTTTACAGATTTTCACGGAATGTCCAGATTTTTGTCTCATATTTTTGGTCTGTTCCTCATAAAACATGTGGCTTTCTGGCTAATCACTCAGGATAGCCACTAAATGTTTCAGACTTTATATCCTTCAGAAAATGCATGCTAACATAAATCATTTTGCTCTAGCAACTTTCTGTTTAAGAGCAACATTTAAAATCTGTCCCTATTTTTGGGCCTTTGTCCCCCATTTATTTTAGGGTTTGCTGAAATTTCTTGCACTAAGAGGTTGAGAGGTACGGTGATGAGACTGTTTTTGCCTGGGTTGACGCACTAGGGGAAATTAGACAGGGACCTGTGAGTCTAGATGTGTGTGTGTGTGTGTGTGTGTGTGTGTGTGTGTGTGTGTGTGTGTGTGTGTGTATGTGTATGGGTAAATGGGTGATTGGGTCCACAAGTCCAAGTGACTGTTGGGGGGAGCTTGCTTGATGGTATGTGGTGTGTGTATGTGTTAGATAATGCCCTGAGAAGTAGGGAGAGATTTTTCAGCGTGTTTTTTCCATCATCTATCGGCACTTCTGATCTTTACTTGTAAGCTCAACGAATATGGCTTAGCTATATGTTAATTATGCACTGCATCTCATTTATGTATTGCACTGCTTAGTGTGTTTCTTGCACCAAATGTAAGTACATTCTGTGGCAGTACACTTATCTCTTGTAATCCAGCCTAATAGGTCCTATTGTTTTACCCAAGGTGTTGACCAAGCACATGGATTGATTTCCTGTATCTAGTTTTTATTTTTGAAAGATAATAGTCAATGGATTTACCTGCCTTTGCCTGAGTACAAACTAGCTAAGTTTAAAATAGTTAAAGTCTTTTCCTAGATTCAGATCTCTCCAGTTAGCTTTTCAATATGAAGTCACTGCCAGTGCAATTTCTGTGTGTGTACCTGTAGTGATTTAAAGTTTCTGAGGTTATTTTATTGATTTTTACAGTTGTGTGACCATGAAGTTAGTAGGCTTTACTGGAAAAGCTCACCCAGACTCTGCTGCAACTTGTTGTGAGGCAAACGTTAGTTTGCCTTTACTTTCATATTGCCTTCTTCTATTTTGTATATTATGACTTGTTTTCTTTACACAATGTTTTACTTGTATTCTGATTTTAATTGCATATTAAAACTAGGAAAGACACCACAGCTGCATTTCTTGTGAGTCACACAGAAATTGTTCTTATCCTCCACCACCCTTGTGTTCATTGTTCTTAACTTTTTTATAGTTGCCTGCCCCCGCTGTTAATTTGATACATACTCTCCTTCCTCTCCTTCCCCATTGGCTGTTGGCCGAGGTAATTACAGTATTGTAAAATCCTGAAATCAACTATAATTTTTGTTTACCCTTTTTTATTCCATTGACCATCCAGACAGTGAACTTGCTTCGTCCACCCCCTTTCAATCTTAATTTGTGTTTTAAAAAATTTGGCTATTAACTTAGACAGCAAAGTTTAAGTTTTAATTACTTTGCACACTGCAGTGCCAGATATACACTTTTTTTTGTGATGTATAACCAATTTTCACATGTTATGTTTAAAATCTAAATTGTCTTGCAAGAACATCAATTATTGCAGTATATATTGCCGCCTCCTAGTAGTCATCTTGGATTATCTGAGAATGAAGGGCCTAGAGACTGAAAGAGAAGGAGACTGTGAATCCTAGTTTCTGAGACTGCTGTTTTCAAGGTGTTAACTTGGATTTATTTGTAGGTGACAGCAGATAGTGAGCCTGATATTCTGCTCCTGGTGAGAGAAGTTTGCAATTGATTCTTGGGCAGACTGTTTCTAGTTAGGCATTGAGTGTGGTCTATTGTTGACATAGACCATGTCCTGGCTATAAGCTATAACACATCTATTTGGAATAGGCTATAACAAGCCTATCTACCAACAGGCAATTTGGGACAAGGCAGGATCAGATTTTGATTAATGGTGCTTCTGTTGAGAGAGATTGAGAGAAGAAATTAATACAGAGTGAGAGAAGAAAGAGTGAAAGCGATGTGAATATAGTAGGAGGAAGCTGTGGAGAGAGAATTCATTTTCATCCAGAGGAGTAGCCATTCATGCAACCCCAGTTTTTTCATTGTTCACAAGCTAAGTCTTTGTTTTGTTTCTAAATACATTTGATTTGTTTCTATTCTTAACTTTCTGTCTGCAGTCAAGTTTCTATTTCTGCTCTGGTAAAACACACCCATTCTCCTTCCTCGGTTTTTCAGTTTTGATTTAAAGAGACAGGCACCATCTGATTGACAGCTTTTACCAAAAAATCATTGCATTTGATTCAATTTTCCTAGTTGGACAAAACAGGATAGTTTGCAGTGACAAACATGCACCCAAGAGTTGCAAATGGGATATAAAACACATCTGTTGTCAATGTCATAAAACTGTCTAATCAATGTCGGTATCCAGCTTTCTGGATCCAACTATCCATTATCTTCGTTATCCTATTGGTGGGGATACAAATCTGATATGAACAATGTAGAAATTGCAAAATGTTTGAGAACAACTAAACAAAATGGTCAAACAAGTGAAATGTATAAATAGGAGATGTGGGAAAGCAAGCTGTCAAAGTATAAAGTATGCTACATGTATCACTCCTAATGTCAATAAGATAAACCCATGCTACCCTGAGGCAATCACATGTAAACCTTCAACAACATAAACCCTAGATGATTACACACCTTAAATACCCTCAGAAACAGAAAAAAGACCGGCCAAAACTACAAACACCATCTAGAACACATGCACCCAAGATACTGCTTCTAAGCCCATAAAGCAAGCTGCCACACAATCCAACATTATGGTCATTGGGTGACTCCATTGTGAGATACACTGATGTCCCTATCACCAGGCTGTGTAAGGAGAAAGTCACACTCAGTTGCTTATCAGTGGCTAGGATCCACCACATTTAGCACACACTCAGGTCATTGAACCACAAGTACCAGTATGACTCAGTCATAGTCCATATGGATGTAAATGACCTGAGACATACCTCTCTAGACTAAATGAATTTTTATCATATAAATATGATTTTAGAGAGTCTCAAACAAAAATCTCAGCAGTATCATCAATTAAATTTATGCTTATAAAGGACTGAATTTCTTTATTTAAAAATTTCTTAAATTCTACCAAGTTAGTTATATATGATGGGATTCTAGTGATGTAAATGTTGTTTTTAGTATTTGTCATTACTTAAAAAATGATTGCATTATGATCTGATAGTGGACATGTAATAACTTTTACTTTATCAAGTTTTGTTACTAAATCACTTGAAATACATATTCTATCAATCCTAAATTGAGTACTGTGTCTATGTGAAAAATGCATGAAAAATAGTGAATTAACTTCTGAAAATCTGTCAATATCTTTAACATTAAACATATCTATAAAGTCAATTAATGCTTTGCATGATGCTGTTTTCCTGCATTTATTTGCTGTATTAGTATCACTATCTTCTAAAATGCAATTAAATTCTCGCCAGCTAAAATAATACTTCCCTTAGAATAGTGTAAAATCTCTTCAGATTGTTGCTTAACTGCTTTAACACCTAACCCAGGAATCCAATAAACATTAATTAAAATGCATAGTTTCCCTTTTATTTCCAAAGTTACTAAACAAATCATCCCTGTATTATCATTATAAGTATTTAGTATTTTGAGCATTAGAACTGTATTTTTCCATAAAATTGTTACACCTCTTTTCTTTTTTCTTTACAACTACTGTATAATAATTTTGTATTAAGTCTATCAATGTCCTCTTACAATAGATGTGTCTCTTGTACGAATAAAAGTGAGTATTCAACACATTTGGGTATTTATATAAGCTAGCTCTCTTACAGCTATTATTCAAGCCATTTACATTGATAGAAGTACACTTCATGAATGATGAATTTATGGACATATAGCTAGTCATGTAGTTTCAATAGAAAATTAAGTAAAAAAAAAAAAACAGAGGGAAAATGAAACATATCTCTTTGTTTAAGTTACTCATGAATATGGAAGAAAACTGGAATGGACCCGAGGCGGCAACCAAAACTGGAAGGAAATCAGAAACACAAAAAACACCAAACACCAACAGTAGATTGAACTCTGAAATTTCTTAATATGTTAAAAAAAACCCAATAAATATTTCAATTTAATTACTCTATCCAAGTTCTTAAAGTGCCCATTGCAATCAAACAGTAAAACCAATGAACAAGTTTTAGTAAAAAGCATACAATATGACTTAGTATGAACTTAAAAAGTTATTAATTGTACTTATACTTTTGATAATGATAGACACCAAAATTCGCATGCTTATAAAACAAGATACTAAACATTGAAATAAATTATAACTCATCCAGTTCTTGAGCTTATCCCCCCTTGCTTGAATACATCACTATTCAAACATGCCTTCTAACTTCCTTATAAAAAGCAAATCCTCTGCAAATATTTGACTATTAAACTGACATAAATGGTAATTCACTAAAGTACTTTAGCTAATGAATTTAAATACTAAGCATTGTTTTATACGTGTATGTGAAAATATAAACATATACTGGAAAAGGTTTGTTTGAAATAACCAACTTGTTCTATTTATATTCTATTGCATGACCCCCTTGTATATCAGTTGAAAGATATAAAAACTGAAGTATCAGCATCCTTGTCAAACTAATATAAAACAGTCAATTATTACTTCCAAAAATTAAACAACTAATCAGATACTTATATCCCCCTTTATTATTATCTTTGTTATAACCCAATTCTAAATCATATAAAATTTAAATAATAATCACAATATGGTGTTTAATATTATCAAATTTAAGACATAACATATATATTTCTACAAAAAAGAATGACGTTATAATCGTATGACTTTTTTGATAGTTCTCTTTGCATCAATAAACCTGACTTAACAGCATTGTTGTAAAATCATCATATTATGTCAAATATGTAATATCTACACTTTCAAGTGCTGACAAGTGACATATTTCAACAATTTGATTAATTCACATTCCAACACTTAGTAATACCACTTAAGATATCTACTATTACGTAGTATTACTTCTTATTTAATTATTTTAGTCAAAATTATAGATGACAGGAGTGGTATATGTGTGGTTAACTTTAGTTCTAATATTTACATTTCTTCTTAGATATTCTTCTTATATATTCATCTATTAATATACATAAATTAATAATACAAATATAAAAGTAGCTGAAAATTATTTGTACATATTATTAACTTAAAACAATGAATGCTGCAGCATGTAATAAATAAATGTCTCAGCAAGACACAAAACAAGTATAGGACAGTAGAAGAAAGCATTGTATGCTCATGTGTTCTATCAGTTACTTCTCATATGTGACCATACATTTAACACTATTACTTCCACTAGTATCACAAACTCATCTAACCCTCTAAGAATATTTGCTTTAGATACACATAACTTGCCTGTACAGAAAAATATATATATATATATATATATATATATATATATATATATATATATATATATATATATATATGATACTGAATGGGGAGTCCAGTTTAAATGCTGTCACTATTCAAGCCCACTTTGACAAATAATACTCATCCAACAACAATCAAATCAATAGTATATGAGTTATTCTGGTATGTTATTCCACAAGAGAATCTGCAGGTCTGGAACTTCACATTTAAAATTAAATACTTAGTAAGCACAGAAAATATGAACATTAAATACCAACAGTCTCATTCTCTCTTTACCTCTGTGTAACCATGTATTGTATTGCAGAGTAATCATTATTTTACTTTTAGTTAAGTTTATTTAATTCAAGTTATTTTAAAAAATACTAACAACCCCCCCCCCATAATGACACATAGGTTTCAGAACTTTTGTAAAATAATTAATGTATTAGTTTAATTTTCACTGTGGAAAAACTCAAAAAGCAGCTGAAGACTGTATATCTGACAAAAATAATTTATTAACTACTAACTGTATTAGTACAGACACTGGCAGTATCCTCCATCAGTTATAAATGCTTATATTCACTATTACATTTATGCTTTTACTCAATAATTAATCTTTTAGCTACAGGTATGTATCAATCCATTTACTAATTTACTATTGAGTTTTCAATCAGTCATTAATAGAATATGTCAACAGGAATCTTCCCTTAGTCAAATATCATGATTTAGTTGAAATTAAACAAATTTATTGACTGTTTAACTGTCGTAGAACTTCTTTAGGCCTTGGTGCTATTTACATTTTATATCATAGCGGAAACAAGTAAACAGCCTAGGAATTTGCATTCTTCCATTAGTGTTATAATAGTATTGCATAAAAAGCTTCAGAACACCATAAATTAACAAATAAATCAATAAAAGACGTAGTCGAGTAAAATTAATTAAGATGCTGTTTAAGCAGTGATTTAAAGCTATTACGTTTGTTGAAGAGTATGATTTGTGTTGTGATACTATTCCAGAGTTTAGCTACATATTGGGAGTAGAGCAAATCTCCTGCAATATTATTTGCCTTATTTGTGAGTAGTAATAATTTGTTACTGGAATGGAAGCCCCTTGCTGGATAGTAGGGCAGTAATAAATGTTGTAGTGCAGGGCATTTTTCTGGGTGATGACTGTGTTTGTGTGCTGTGGTCAGTTGTGAAAATGTTAGGTAGTTGTGCAGTTCAAGCCACTTTAATTGCTTTGGCCTATGACAGTGATAGGTCCTATGAGGGAGACTGATGGTAAATTTAACTATTTTATTGTAGCAGGAGACAAGTTTCTTTCTTTGAGTATTGTTTAAGTTTATTAGGATAGGAGCAGCATATAAGAGAATTGTCAATAAGAAAGTGGTGGCTAGAGTTTTTCTTGCAGTATCTGTAAGAAATCCATTTGTGTACAATATATGCAAGTCATATTTGAGATTGTCTTCTATTATAATGCCTAGAAGTTTACTGTGAGTTACAGTTTCAATGACAGTATTATTGGCTGACTCAGTAGTAAAAGATTGCTTTTGATTTTGGCAACTTCTTGAGGTAAAAAGGATTAACTTTGTTTTCTTGGGATTGAGTAGGAGGTTTGATTCTTTGAGCCAGGTTTCTACAGAAGAGAAAGATATTTGGGTAATGTCTTGGAACTTATTTATTCTTGAGGCCACACATATTAATGTTGCGTCATCTGCTAATACCAATAATCACTAATAGCTTTAACCCCATTTGTATTAATTAATTTAATTTCAGATGAATCAAGGAAAGGAGTAATGCTAATCACTTGACTGTACCCAACATTTACAACATAAATAGAGCTGGTGTTAATTGAAACCACATGTCCACCACTGAAAATGGGCAGAAGCATGAGCGGAAGCTTCCCCTTTAATAATCGAAGACTGTAACAACCATATCATTACCATAGCCTGGCACTAGCCAGTGGTCATGCTGGCAAAGTATGCCCCCCCCCCAAAAAAAAAATCTGACTGCCAAGGAACAGCTGCAGTAGTGATTTGGTTGTTGGGAAGTTGTACCCTGTGGGATATCACTATAAGTATGCAAGACAGCATTAAGTTAAGATGTCTTAAAATGACTGTACATTGAAGCAATCTAAATAGTATTGTCAGGAGAATGTCTACATGCCTGAAACAGAACACTGTTAAACAGTAGTTGATTGTTAAGTTTAGGACAAATGGTATTTCAAAGGTTGGAAAGATCATTTCCATGACTGGAATGATCAGTCGGTGAGTGTAAAGTGTATGGTCTTTACAAAAGAATGTGTGCTGCTGTAGACATTAACCAACACCACTAAATAGTTCCTCAAAGATAGGGGGCAGTAGAAATCTGCTGAAACTGTAGGCCAGTATTCTTCAGGCCAAGAAGACATCTATATGGCACTGTACAATGAGACTTCAACATACTATGACAGGGTACACAGCCCTAAACTAATGTCTCCACTTGGTCAACAATGCCTATAAACTATTATTTGTCTCTGAGCAGTGGCTTAGCCTGAACAGTTTCTAGACATCTCTCATGAGCTAGCTATAGAAAAGCAGGCTACATACAGATCAGTGTAACAAAGACAGAAGCTTTGAGTACCAGCTTTTTGTCAGGCTTCACTGACAGTTTGTGTCTGAAATGCAGGTAAGGTTTTAATGCTGTTAAGTCATTCTCTGTCACACCTCTCAAATGTCCAGATTTTTGCATCATACTTTTGGTCTGCTTCTCATAAAATTGTGTTTTTCTGGCTAATTGCTGGAAAATTGTTGAGGATTAAATTCAGAAAATAATGCTAGATATTTGAGTTTCAGATCTCATACCCATCTGAAAATTCACACTACTACAAAACCTGTTATTCTAACAACTTTCTAAGTTTGTAAGAGCAGTATTTAAAAAGTGTCCCTATTTTGTGGCCTTTGTCCCCCTGTTATTTATGGTTTTGCATGGATTTCTTGCTAAGAGGTTGAGAGGTATGTTCTCTGTGGGTTTAAAGGCTGCAATGGAACACTGCAAAACAGTGGACACTGACTCTCCAGAAGGGAGTCTTATAAAGCTACTAACCTAAAGTCTTAAATAGTCAATGTTTTGTGGTTAGATGTTTTATTTACAAAACTGATATATGCTTATGCAGCTAGATATTGTTCAGAGGTATGGCTTGAGTTGAGACATAACCGATGCCTAGATATATAGACAGCAGTGTTGTTAGATCTCACTTGATGCTGGACTTAAACTCTGCATGCCTGCAAATAGAGGATGCACCATTCATTTCTTACTAGGGGTCTTGATGCAGGATTTTTCCATATTAAAACAAAAACCTGTGTGAGCTGGCATCCATAAAAAGGCAAGTCAACATGCTCATATTCCCAGAGTATTGCTAAAGCTTCTTTTTCAGTTTCTGAATAGTGCCATTTGATTACCAGTGAGCAGCTAGCACAGGTAACACCTTACAATTTGGAGTCATATTATAGTAACATGACAGCACCCAGTCACAGTGGACTGCATCAGCAATTAGTTTTGTCAGCCTGTGACAATCAAAGCAAGCCTCGGTGGCATGTCAGTGAGTTGATTACTGTGTTGTTGAAATGCATGTTCTAGCACTGGACTCCAGTGCTATTTGGATTTTTTTCTTTGTTATCTGATACAGATGAGCAACAATCATGGCAAAAACTGGAATGAAACATACAACAGGCTTGCCAGTTTTGCAGGGCTGACAAATATTTTCTGTTTGGCACACTGCAGTAACTTTCTCTGCATAAAAATGACATACCAGCACCAAGGAATTAAATTAAAACATAAAAATTCCAAGCACCTATTTTAAACTCACACTTCTGCTTTGTCAAAGCAAGTCCTGAGTCACTAGGGCTTTGAAACAACTTGCAGCTCTCCTTGTGTTACTTCTGATTTTGTCAAGAAGCTGATGTAGCAACATTGCTGTGCTGAGAAACATTCTAAAAGAATTCAGCAGTGGACAAGGTTCCAAAACTCAGACCAGTATTCATTGTTCAGGGCTTTTCATTTTTGTAGTGGTGATCAGCGAAGAGCAGCACTATGTGGATATGCAAACCTTGGACTTGCAGGATGAATACATAGATAGAGACATCTTTTTATCAACACGCCTCCCTATCACAAACATGAAATATGCTTAAGGCATACACCATTGGCAAGCAGCTGATGCACAGATAAGGGGCGTTACACATTTGTGTATCAGTGGAACTCATAGAGATGAATCTAAAATTAATTAATTTGCACACCAAATGTGTAAATGGCTCTGTATTTTTGCCATTATGCAACAATTGTACAGAATAATACAGAAATGTGAGAGAAAGGGAAAAGGTTTCATTCTGATGTGTGGGACATGTTTCTGCATACATGGGCAGACTACTATGGAAATGTTTCATTTTGATGTCAGGGATGTGCTTGTGCATACATAGGCAGTCTCCTGAAGGCACTGTTGGGGAAATGTTTCATTTTGATGTCAAGGACCTGCTTCTGCATACCTGGACATACTGCTGAAGGGATCGGTGGTGGAACTGTTTCATTTTGGTGCTTTTGTATATTTGAACATCCCACTGAAGGGCTCAGAGGAAAAGTTTCACTTTGATGGTTGTGCATACTTGGACATACTGTAGAAGAGATTGGTAGGGAAGTGTTTCACATTGATGCTTGAGCATATTTGGACAGATTGCTGAAGAGACCAGTGGAGGAAACTTTTTTTGTTTTGGTGCTTGTGCATACTTGGGCATATTGCTGATCTGTGGTGGAAATGTTTCACTTCTATGCTTGAGCATACTTGGACATATTGCTGAAGGGATAAGTGGGAGAAGTGTTTCACTTTGATGCTTAGGCATACTTGGACATACTGCTGAAGGGATCATTGGGGACTGTTTTCATGTTGATGCTTGTGCATACTTGGACATATTGTTGAAAGAATTAGTGGGGAAGTGTTTTATTGTAGTGCTTGTGCATACTTTAAAAACTACTGAAGGGGTGGCTGGGAGCATGATTGTGGATTGCACACTCAGTTATGAAAGGCAAAGCACAGCACTGAATTATGTATGTTCATACCACATGGATATTCAACTATGAACTGCAAGAATACTCCATTAGCATGCATGCTTTACAAAATTCCTCACTTGCATCTCATTACACCTAAGACCTTTCACATTACTGTAAATGACCTCTATGAATCGCACCTTTGCTATATTCATTTGAAAACATCAGAGAAACACCTAGCAAATTTGTACAAATGGCTATGAATACCTGCCCCAGTCACCTATTACATCTGAGAGTGAGATGCATGCTGGAACTTGTGATATAGCAATTGACAGGGTGCAATTTCAGTTGGTGGTATCCTGAAATTCTTAGATCCCAATTTGAGTATGTCTTGGTACCACTTAGACTGGTAAGGATATCTTCTGTGGAGGGGAGATGACACATTTTTCTTTCTGAATAGCCAAGTCTACATTGTGCATATTGATACAAATTGTGATCAGAACTGGACATTTTGATGAAGGATGACCTCCTCAGTGCAGGGTCTGTTACTCCTCTAATAATTTCAGACCATTTTGGTGTTGCAAGTTGCTCCTTGACCTTTTAACATAAATGGAGTAGGACTTTTCCACATGGCTATCTAGTGGGTGACATATGAAAAATGTGCAGGCAGACCTTATATTCATTCTGTTTCTCAATGCCATTTTGAAGATTAGGTAGTGCTGTACCAAACAATTAGACAAGTCAGACAGCATGTAAATAAATTCATTAAGTCCCACTGTGCTGCTTTGCTATATCTTAAAAGTGAGCACCCTAGACCATTAGTGCCATGACAAGTGACAGGGACTGTTCTGTACTGACAGGAACAATGCAAGGAAACAGGTTGCATAAATATAAAAACAGCAGTAAACTGTAAGCAAATATTTTATGTTGCAAACAGTGTGCAGTGGTTCATTTACTCATTTACTGAGCAATCGGAGTGCAGCACAAAAATCTGTTAAAAGAGTCTGATATGTTTTAATAGAGACCATTATATGTGGTGATTAACACAAAAAGAAATCTGAAATGTGAAGGACTTTATTTCTGTTTCAAATACATACAACAAACTACCCTCTCAGTAAAGATGTCTAGTTTAAGAAGTATCAGTAATAAAGATAATTTAATGTGATTTAATTATACTATGAACCTATTAAGCCTTTCTCCTCCAAAAAACATAATATAATACAAAATGTTGACATAGTATGAGTGCTGGCCCTGTGGTACAGAGAGATGATTCTCACACTGCAGCTCATATGACCCATGTTCAATTACCATCATGGGAATCTGAATTGCTGGGTGGGGCAAGTTTAGCTTGAGTGGCTGATGCTAGCTCACTCATCATGGGGGAGAGGCTTCTTGGCCCAGGACATTGGAGACACTTATAGGGTGAAATGGCTGGGTATATCACCCACATATAGTGCCTGGCTTGGCTTACTCTCAGTGTAGCACCATGAGATGTAGAGCCAGGGAAGTATGTATGGAAGCATGCATGTCTCCTCCTCCTTCTTTTCTTATTTAGGCAGCAATTATGAGTCAGTAACCACTTGTGGTAGGAGGGATGGTTAGACAGCTCTTTGGGACTTGAGGCTGCTTCCTACCACTCATCTCTCATGAAGGGGGAGGGGGAGTGAATGGGCTGATTAGGTTTCTTTGACAGAAACAAATAGGTTGTAGGGCTCCCATCTAACATGTAATACCTGCCTACTGCACTGCCCCTAGCAGAACAAATGGCCTGACTGGAAGCAGGTACAAGAGCTATTGGGCAAGTCTTACGGAGGTTGGATGGGGTCAGTAAATAAAGATAATATAATGCAATAAGGAATGATGGTCAAGATATATATATATATATATATATATATATATATATATATATATATATATATATATATATATATATATATATATATATATATATATAAGGATACACTCTGTGCATGCATACATCAAAGATTAAGTAAATAAATCCTATAACAATACAAGTTTGCAAATTTATACACAATCATATATAAATATAATAATGTACATTGGCACATTATGAGGGCAATAACATATAATAAAATTGAAAGGTATACCTAAAATAAATATTTCATTAATGACTTATAATTTCATTGCCTGTTTTTCAAAGTGTCCACAGCTTTGCAGATGAAAGTCATAGCAGTCACTGCTTGACATGAGTCTACATCAATATTTGTAGCAGTAGGGACAACATGAAAATGTAATGAATTCCAAGGCATGATGCCAGTGCTGACATGACAGGAGAGTGATTTGCTGTACCACTTGAGTGTTGCACTCTCTGACATGTGATAACACCATTTCACAAAATAATTAAGCTTGCTTGGTTTGTATGTAGCTGTCAGTGTTTACTAATATGTGAATGATCTACCAAAGAATTGGCATGTTGAGCTTTTAGGGGATACCTGCACCGAAGTGAGTGGGTTGACAAAGGGCTTAGACCTGCATCAAGCTGTATACGTTCTCAGTTATCTTTGTATGTTGTTGATTGTATTAGTAGTCAGTTTGTTCCATGCCAGCCATATACAGTTGACTTGTCAAAGGATTAATCAATAGTCCAACATATTTCACAAGGAAAACTCATTTTTTTCTGTATACCCCATGTCACAAACAATTTAAAATACAAATTTGTCATATATTATAACATTTCTTCATCAACATCTTGAAATTCAACTAAATGTCAGCATTTTGAGATTTGTGTAGCATGCATAGGTTCAGATGGTATTTTCGTAGCTCTTTTGAAAGTAGAAATCACAAAATGAGTGTCCTTTTGGGTTCAAAATAAGCAGTTAGCTTTAATATCTGCATACTTATGAGAACCAACAACAAAATTATCATGCATTTCATGAACTCTGCCTTCAGCCAAGTGAAGCAGAAGGACTTTGACACTGGCATCCACAGCTATACTTATTACAAGTACATCATATTCATGCCTTCACAGAGAGTTGAGCCATTCATGGCTCAATTTATTTGTATCAACCTTTGAATCAGTGAATAGCATAACAAGGGATTCACATTCATTGATGCCACTGTAATATCTGTAACATTTAAAAATGACTGGATGATAGAGGCTGATACTACACAGGCTTTTGCTCATTAGAAACACTGCAGTGCTTATTACAAAACTATGCAGCACAAACTGTATCCAGCTGACAGCGGTCACACACATGCATGTCGTTGACATTTATTATAATGGGTAGAGGTACTGGAACAGTGAGCCAGAGCAGATCATGAATAGCATCTGCATGTAATAAATATTCATACAGCATGGAAATTACAGCAGGGATCCACCCCCACACACTAAAACCCCAGGCAAGTCCAGCTAAGGTCTGCTCTATTGATTTAGTTTTTTTTTTCTGTTTTTAAACTGATATCCTATTTTGATTTTGCACTGGGAATTTGAGGAACAGAGAAAGCAGAGATTGACACCTATGCCATTAAAGGGGAAATTAGGGATCTTCACCTACATTAAAAAAAAAAAAAAATATTTGGCTTATCTCTGACTGAACTGCTGAACTCCAGTCCACTTTATGGAACTTTCTTTCCTGCTTGCAAACTAAGATTGTATGTTGATTGAAGAACAGAGGAAGTAAACACGGCACTAGTAATTGTTACATTATTACTCATGTTAGGCCAAAAAAAGGACATTGTTATGGTCTTTGAAAAACTTGCTTGGAAACAGGAAGAGTTGTCCTGTTAATCCCATCTCATGTTAAATAATGGGCAGATAGGTAAGACTACAGGAGAAAGGCAGATGAAATACTCTTGTTTGTGAAATCCTGGAGGAGGGCGTTTAAGAACAGGTAGGAAGGTTTGATTCTGAGGGACATTTAAGCAGGACAAATTGTCCTGACCTCTTCCCATATGAATCTGGTAAAGTAAGCAGTTCTTGCTTCACCAGCAGCTGGAGTAGAAAAATAATAAAACCTCATGTGACCAGTTAGGCCTCGAGGTATGTTACTAGTGTAAGCAGGTAAATTGAAGAGACTCAGTGGATTCTTTTTGGGACTAAATCAGCTAGCACTAAGTAGAAAGTGTGAAATTATATAAAATAATAATAATATTGTAAACTTTGGGATGGGTGGATAATATAGGGTAGTAAATCATAAGGATGGAAGATTTTACATTTATATATATATATATATATATATATATATATATATATATATATATACATATATATCAGATATAAAGAGAGAAACATTCTGCTATTGTTTTATTGCTTAAAATAAACCGATAAAATGGACTAAGCTGGAAAGATAATGGTTTCAGCTGAGAATGTTGTAGTATAATTTTGTGTTACTGTATATTGGTGTTGGGTGGAACAGTCATAAGTAAAAAATATTTGCTCAGATTTTACTGCAGTGTATATGTCTTAGCTGACGTTGCTTCCATGTGCAGTGTTTAGTTGCATGTTGCTTTAATTTGGTATGCTGCTAAAGTTATAACTGGTATTCTACCACAGAGCCACGTCAGGAGGGTTGGCTGAACTTGCAAATCCAAATCAATAAGTCCAGTAAAATCTTTTATAATAAAAACTTTTAATTGTGAGCACTTTCGTTCACATAGGATAAATAAACTTCATTAGACAATTAAAAATCTTCCAAACAAATGTTTCAATACACATTAATTGATGACATCACAAAACCCTCCCCTTTTTTTACTAGATAAGTAGATTAACATATTTTAAAAACACATTTAAAGTTTCTATATATGCTAATCTGTCAACTTGTATTGTTACTTGATGGTGCTATGTATAAGATTATAAAGAATGCATTATATATATAAGGTGTAATAATATTATCTCGTAAAGGCAAGAAAGTGTTACCTTAGAATGATTTTAACTTTAGAATACATTTTAAGGAACAATAGTCATTTAATACTGGAAATGAGCATGCATTAAGCTTTAATTGCCACAGAGGCTCTTGCTCCTCCAGCTTTGGACCCACCCCTAATATATATAACTGGTATTCGCGGTAGTGGTGCTGCGGTAGCATTGTCACCTCACAGTAAGACACTGTCCGGTTCGATTCTCAGCTAAAGCGTCTTCTGCATGGAGACATGCGTGAATGAGCGTACCTTCGTTGAAGGCTGGGCGTCAGGGCTGGTAACTCACCACATAAAAATCAACTACCAATCATTAGCGGACCGGAGTTCTGCTGTGGCGACCCCTAACCGGGAAAAGCCGAAAGACACAACAACAACATTCTAATGTCTAATGTTTTGGAGGAATGTTTAGCAGGTTGTAAAAGCATTAGCATTAAGTTACAGCTGCTGTAATGCTTAATGATTTGAAACAATGTGATTAGTTGCCTGTTCTGTATAGTCCCCTTTGTTGTAATAGTTTTCATGGCAGTATAAGTCACAGCAGTTTTGAGTTAACAAAAAGGAAAAAGTTAATAAAACAATAAAAATGACAGAAATTTTCTTGGAGAATCTGAAAGAATCCCAGCTGCACAAGGTAAGAGCTGAGGTAAAAAGTCTTTGTTTCTGCAATGTGGTATGTTCTGGTTTTGAGACACATTAGTCACAATAAGGAAAGACCTCATTATCAGCTAATTAACATGTCTCTGAATTGCTGTTAACTACTATGAGTGCAGATCAGTATTTTCTTGTGGCAGTTAACAACGGTGGCAGCTGCATCATGTTAGCACAGGCACTGTCATCTCACTTTTCCATATACAATTAGTACATTCAAACACATTCACAGTGTTCTTGAACATCATATCTAGCACTGTGTTGTGAGGACATCTTCGATGCCTCCTTTTTCCTGCCCTCATACATTACAGATGATTAAAGTCAGTCATTAAAACCAGACATTACATTTTCACACTTCTCATCCTTCAGTAAATCTGTTGTAGTACAACAGCTGTTATACTACTGACTGTTTAAGTTTATTCCTTTCCTGATTTTGTCCCACCTTTAATCTTGGCTTTGTCCTGATTTCTTGCACTAAGATTGAGAGGTATGCCTAATGTTCTCTAACCTTCTCCCTTGTAAGCCACAAACTGTTGCAGGCATTGAATAATGCACAAGATCCTCATTATATGTTAACAATTCCCTTCTTCACTAACTTCACAATTATAATTAGCTCAGTGGGTTAATGCAGAGATGTCTTGAAACAAGGATGCAGGTTTTGAAGCCTTTGCATTTTGCATTTTTTAAAATTCTTCTGGTGTTTTGCATTAGATTCCTGTTATCTAGCAATGGTGAAGATGACCATTGATAATTGGTGAGATGGTGAGAGGGTACAAAACTGGAATCCCTTTTAGTGCCTTTAAGGCATGCTACTTATAATATCCCTGGTGTCTAGTGATTTCCTGCACAATGCTTTGTTTTTTTATTAAATTGTTCATGGTTTCTAGTGCCCCCCCACACACACACATCTTCAGAGCTCTCTCCAGTGTCTAGTGGTTTCCTGAATCCTGTTAAGTCTTATCACCATTAAGGCACAATAGTATAAAGTTATCCCTGTTGACTAGTGTTCTCCAAGTCCCTAAATATGTTAAGGCAGGTAGTCAAAGAGTCATCTCCAGTGGCTAGTGGTTCTGTGCTCTACTATTCTATTTTATAATTAAATGCCTTTAAATTACACAATATAGAGTACCCTTGGTGTCTGATGTTCCTTTGACCCATGTTACATGTTAGTATTATTAAGGCACATGATTACAGTGTAATCCCTGGTGGGTAGTGCTCCCTCTCATCCCATATCTTCCATCATATCCCTGGTGAATAGTGTTCCCATTCTTCAATTCTGTATCCATATCCTGAGTGACCAATGTTCCTACACCCCACATCTGCAGTTATATCCCTAGTAGTTAGCATCCCCCCTACCCATTGTTATAGGCTTTGCCCATTAGTCTAGGTGTGCAGAAGGATGACAGCCAGTCCACACACACACACACACACACACACACACACACACACACACACACACACACACACACACACACACACACAAACACACACACACACACACACACACACACACACACACACACCTAACCTATCTCCAGGTAGACACAGTCACTTATGCACTCCTCATATGCGCACATACACTCACACACACCCTAACACTGCCTGACCATTAACTTCCCAGCACTTCCCACTACCATGATGGATGAACACAGCAGTTGGCCGTTTTTATTAGTGCAAGCTAGCAGGAGCAGCCATACTACGACATCTAGCATGTCGACAGAGACAGACCACCACTGTGCTGCATTTCTTGGTGCAAAAGCACTGGGTAGGGTTGTCTCTGAATACAAAAAGGTTACTGCTAGATGTCCACATCCATAACCTTATGGCCACTTAGTGCATTTTTCATCAGTGGAGTTAAGTGGAAGCTCTTCAGATTTTTAAAATGCAGTGGTCACAGTTAAGATTTTGGCAAAGTATTTCCATGTCGTTCTGTGACTGTAAATGTTGAGGTACATTGCCCATCTGTATATATATATATATATATATATATATATATATATATATATATATATAGACTGCAGTGGTGGTGCTGCAGTAGCTTTGTTGCCTCACTGTAAGACGCTGTCTGGTTCGATTCTCAGCTAGAGCGTCTTCTGCGTAGAGACATGCATGAATGGGCGTACCTTCATTGAAGGTTGTGCATCAGGGCTGGCAACTCGGCATGTAAAAATCAACTGCCAATCATTAGCGGACCGGAGTTCCACTGTGGCGACCCTTAACTGGGAAAAGCCGAAAGACAAATATATATATATATATATATATATATATATATATATATAGATAGATATATATATATATATATATATATATATATATATATATATATATATATATATATATATATATATATATATATATGTGTGTGTGTGTGTGTGTGTGTGTGTGTGTGTGTGTGTGTGTGCATGTGTGTGTGTGTGTGTATCTATCTATAAATACATATATCTATATGCAGGTATGTTTACATATAGTGAGATAACTCTACTGTGACTGTACTACACAATGGGAGATCAGTTCTGGGGCCTAGAAAATTTTAAAAAGGTCACTGAAATGAAACTAGTAAATAAAAGATAAAATAATAATAATAATAATAATACAAATTGACTAAACATAACCATTTGCTAACACTCAGAGAGCCTTATAATAGTTGTACGTATACATATATATGTGCGTGTGTGGAAACTATGTATTTTGTTGAATGCTTGTTTGGCTGAAGCAGTGAGTCAGTTAAACAAGTCTTTGAATCACTGTTTTATCAAAATTTATCCAAGTGATGGTATAGCTAGGGTGGGGCTATGGGAGAAGGCATTCTGGATGCAAAGTGTTAGGAGGTACAATCAGCAGATGTTGATCAGTTTTCACTGCATTATTGGCATTCAGAAATGAATGCTGGCATTGCATTTATGATCAGAATTTAATCACTTTAGCACTCTGTGTGTGGCATGTAGTATAGCAGATCCTTGCAACAGGTGTAGTAAGTGGCTTGCTATAGTCTGAAAGGAAAGAATAACTTTTTGTGTCTTGCAAGTATTTTTTTTGTTCTTCATTCAGTTTAAATTGGGAGGAACACCAGATTGACTCACATAGTGCTAAAATAGGTAGCTACACCTCTGTGTCCTTATATGGCTATGCACATCACAGTAAAGTGGGATTTGGTTTTGTTGTTTTATTCATTGTTATGCAGGCTCAGAGTTGGTATATTTAAATTTGTAGTAATGTAAGGGAGAAGCCCCCAAAAGGAAGTTGAAGGGGGCACACACCTGTGAAAACATATGTTTTTTTTCTTTTGCATTTGGTTTGTATACTGTAGGTTCATCATCATATACTTTTGTTTTTGGGTTGATAGATCTCAATAGAGTGGGTATTTTTAAGTTCAGGGTTGTGTGTGTGTTTTTTTGTTATTTGGGGATTTGACGGGTCTGTGATGTTATATTCAGATTTTGTGGGGATGTGGCATTTTAGGTTTGATACATCGATTCTCAATAAGACATGCATTTGTTATAATTCCACAGTTCCATATAGATAGATACATAGGTAGGTAGATAGATAGGTAGGTCAGTAGATAGACAGGTAAGTAGATAGGTAGATAGGTAGATTGAGAAGCATGATGACAAGGCTGTCAGCACTGCTGTTGTGCAGTGTGGACCTAAATGAGGGCACAAACAAATTGTAGTAGGAAAACATGTAACAGACAAATATAATGTGAATCACTTGCTGCAGTTCTGTTCAAAAGCAAGGTATGTACATCAAAATGGCAGAGACCTTTGCCTCTCATAGAAATGTATTTCTCAAAAACAAGAGCAATGATTTGTGGGAGAGCCTTGATATACTAAGGATTTATCTGTGGAATATCAAAGACTTTTAAATTGGATGCAAATTGAGAATTAGTATTATAAGCAAAATGTGTGATTGCTTTCATTATGTGTTGAAAAGAGAACCTTATTTTAGTTATGGCACTGTAAATAAACTGGTTAAGCTAATGAGATTTTCTCCTGTCTGTAAGACTTGTTACATTAGTGGCTGTGGTTGGCAACAGGCTCAGCATGACCATCAATTCCCTTTTTTTCTATTCTGTACATGGGGTTGGGGTGTAACATCGACAGTGAACATCATATCAACCCAATATTCAGAATAGTGGGTGGCAGGCATAGTTTGTTCTTTTTATACCAAATTGCACTCATTTTCACTCCTGCTCAAATATTTGGAGTTAGTTTGTTAAGGAGAGATTTAATTGTAGTAATTGGGACTGGTTGGAAAGAAAAAGCATTGGGGAGACGTTTGTTATAGGGTAGTGGAGTTGTTGAGTGAGACGTATTGTTTTGTGTATTAAGTGTGAGGTTTTGAATAGTTTCTATGAAATAGTTGTTAAGGAGGGAATCAGTTTCAGAAGTAGCACTGTTTGGAAAGGGGTTGGGAGTAGTGAGGTTACCTCACTAGAGTAGGTTGTTGATAGTGGTCCAGAATATTTGTGGATTTTTGTGTGGGCTACTTTGGTTAGAAGATAAAAAAAGCTCTCTTGTCTTTGTTGACAAGTTTTTTAGCCAGGTTTCTGAGCTCTCTGTATGTCTGCAGTAAGAGAGGGGACTTGTTTTTAACCCAGGCTTTCCCAGGAAGAATCTCTTTTGTGCATGATTGAGCAAGTTTAATTTGTTAGACAGGGGGTGTAATTGGATTTAATTCTGATTTTTCTGAATGGAGCAACAGAATCAAGTGTGTCAAGGAAAATCTTATTGAAGGAATTTACTGCCTCATTGAGAGGGAGGCAATAGAGGAAGGGCCAATTAATGCCAGATAGTTTGGAGTTAAAATTGTCTGGGTCGAAGTGGGTAAGGTTTCGGCATACCCTGTAAGTAGGGTCTATAGGTGAGGGTTAGTTGAATCTGTGTATGAAGGTTGGAGAGTGGTCACTCAATGAGTTGGGAAGTATACCAGGATTATGATAGTGGTGAGGAACTGAAGTAAGGATCCAGTCAAGGATAGGTCTGGATGAGGAGTTTTTATTTATTATAGTAGGGGTGGAGATGTGTTGGGAAAAACCATGAAGGTTAAGACTATGAGTATGGGATGAGGAAGACAGTTTGGTCCAGTTTATATTAGTGTCTCCAAGTATGATAGTTTCATAAGGGATATGGTGAGTAATCCAGCATGAAGTTCTCTAGGATGGGAATATTATCACCAGGGGGAATGCATTTAGAGACTATGGTAAATTTTTTGTGAGGGTTGAGGTGACAATTTACGATGAATATTTCAGCAGGTGAGAAGCAGGAAGCAGGGATATAGAGGGGGAGAGGTTAAGTAGCTCAGAGTAGAGAATATCAACCCTTCCTCCCCATTTATTGGTTCTGTCTGAGCGAAAGTTGTTATAACCTGGAGGTAGGATTTCTGTGTTAAAGATGTGAGGTTTCAGCCAAGTTTCTGATAGAGCAAGAATGTGAGGAGATGTGTTAGATATCCAGGAGTGCAGGTCTGTTACTCTATTTACAATACTTTGAATATTTAGAGAGAAGACTTTTAGATATTTGGAAGGGGAATTACTGGTAGGAAGGGGTAAGTGAGGGGGAGGGGTATGAGTAGTGATATTGTGCAAAGAAGATGTGGGAGGTCCTGGGTCGGGTGGATGTCTCCATCCAAAGAAGAGTGTCAAAGAAAGTGAGAGGAGAAGAGAGTAAGTTCATGGTAATAGGAAATCTGGGTTTCTGACCAGAGGAGAGAGATGAGTTAGAGCAAGAAGGAACTTTGAAGATGTTAGATGGTGAAATAGGGAAGAGAGATGGTGAGATTAATTGGGGTAAGAGATAGTATCAGTGTTAGGAGTATAGGGGTGAGTAGGTGAAGGGGATTGATAGAGTGGGGAATGGTAAGAGGTTGTTAGAGAGAAGAAGAAGAGAAAGGTGGAAAAGAGATAGATATATAGTCTAGGGAGAGTGAAGAGTGGTAGATGAGTCAAGAATGCAGTGACTAAAAGTAGTGAAAGCAGAGGAAGCAGAGGGAGTGCGATTAGAAATGAAAAGTAAGAGCTAGTGAGGAGGGAAAGGTGGAGTAGTGTGAATGTAAGGGAGAAGAGATAGATGGGAGTGGCTATAGGAGTGAAGCAGGTGTTAGATTAGTTAAAGTGGGTGATTGGTTGGATAGGAGGAAGGGGTATG
>NC_056737.1:1855698257-1855858257 GCF_019279795.1 Protopterus annectens
GAATGCTTTAAATGTAATGAGTTTTAGATCTGCTAACAGCGAATTATATTTTACAGAAGTTTTGAATACATTAGAGACCTTGGCACAAAGGAGTCTCTGAATTAGCCATTGTCACTTAGCACGACATCTGACAAATGCACTATTGCTTTACCTTTGAGTATGCATGTATTACAGGGGCTAGGCATCAGATTTAAAAGTCATGAAGATTTATACTTGTTTGCTGACGAAGCAACCTAGCAAGGTTGACTTTTTGGCACTACTGAAACTAAGATTAGACACAGGGGTACAGGCAAAGTATGATATGTCTGATTCCATTTGAATTATGTATTTTTCCTGACTTCTACACTATGGTACAGACATGTATATAGAAAACTATTTACGGACCTCTTTTTTTCAATGTATCACACGAGGTAAGTAAATTGTCCCTAAAATGTAAATAGTTTCAGCAGAAGGGATTAGCAAAATATGTTTCTCAATCAATCATAGCACTTCATCTGCATATCTGATGTGAAATGTGGCTTATGCTCTGAATGTAGATATTCTTATAACTCAGGAATGAGGTACCCTAGGAAGCAAGTATCCAGTTAGAAATAATAAGGTTACAATAACAGGCATAGGAAGTCAAATACTGGTTTTGTTTTCCCTTTCTTCCTCTTTCTCTGAAACACAGCCGTAGGCTGATTAAATCTGAATATGTTAGATTCAATTACAAAGTTACAATTAATGCCTGAGTTTACATTTTGCAGTCCTGTGAAGCACTTTGATTGGATGCTCTTGTGGAGCTGCAACTTGATCAAATTTGTGTGGTTGCAGACAACTTCAAAGCAAAGCCCATCTGTAAATGAAAGCTCCTGCAAGCAGAAGTTCCCAGAAACATAGGCTTTACTTGTGGGTTTTGGTTCTGTACTCACTGCATCTTATTAAATAAAATAAACTCTGAGGTCACTGCACTTTGGGGAAAAGTGAAAACTGATAAAAAGGGACTTGTACAGCAGGTAGAGGACAGCTGAGCTATGAAGAAACAAATATATGACTCCAAACAAAATGATAAAGGTTCTATACCACTAAGCATATGAAGAAATAACCAAAGAGAGATTATAAATGAGATTAAGTCATATACCCTAGACGAAAAAAGGACCAAGGAGAACAGCAACTCATCTTGTTTGTGAGACATCACTGACTGACATTCTTATGTGAAGTCATAAATATGTTACAATTATTTATTTTTATAAACGCTTTATTTCAGAAGTTCCATATTCCACATTACATAATCCTCATGCTTGACAAGTTTCACATCTACACTGATAATGAGTGGTTTCTGTTATCATGCTTTATGTTTCTTTCTTTCTATTATTTATTTATTTATATACTCACCCAGTCTGAGCAGTTACATACTTTCTAATTTTATACATCATGTTAACATTTCACCACATGCAATTAATATGCTTAATTCTGACTTTTCACACATGTACAGAATGTTATCTTAAACTACGTATATACGTATATATAACAATTATTTTGTGTACCTTCCCCATTTAGCTTCCCTCGATTTTGTTTTTGTTATGAGTTTCTCCTGTTTTCTACTTACTTGCTATTCATTGCCCTTGCTGACAGCCCTGTCCTCCTTCCCTCCAGGCCACCGTCCGTGCTCTGACCCTTTGTTGTGTCATATCCACTACAGTGCAATCAGTTGCTCTTAGGGTCTCCTATTTTGCTTGCCAACTCAACTTCGATTCTAACCATTATTTCCATCTTCCGCTTCGTCTTTCTTCTTTAATCTCTTTTTGTAATTTTGTTTTCTCTCATCTAGTTTCCTTCTTATTTCTCTTTGGTTTGTATTCCAGTCTATTTCCCATGCTAGTTGCTTCCTCTCCCACATTTTATATGCTATTCCTGTTAAATCAGTTTCTTTCCTTAATTTAGGGGATTTTCTTTATTCAGCTTCCATCTCCCCTTCCTTTTCCAGTTTATATGGAAGTCTTGCTTTCTTCTCCTCATCTTTCATCTAAATTCTTCTGCCTTCATCAGCGGTTCATAAATGTCTTAGTATATGCTCAGTACACAGAAAGTATCATTGCACATTTTTCATTGTCAGACTGTTATTATCACACATTTTGTTTTTATTTCTCACTTGTTATGGCAGGCTACTTGACTTGTTCCCTTGTGTGGCTATTGCTTCACTGATTAAAGGACTCGCCTTTGACTTTTTAGAGCTGGGTTACTATTTTGTTTTATATTACTAATATTTGTTATATTTTTCATTGCTACTATGTTTTTAATACACTGCATTTTTCTTCTCCTCCCCATGTTACCTGCCATGATCCTTACCAAGGCTGTTGCCTCACAGATTAAAGAGACCGCTCTTTACTTTTGAGCATTATGTTTCTCTTTTGTCTTCTTAATTGCAATGGTTGATTCTTTTTCTTCTTTTTGGAATTTTTGATTTTGGTAAGATGTTTTTTTTTTTTAAATGAAAGAATCAGTCTTTTGTGTTTCAGTGCTTTTGCATTTCATTTGTCATGCAGCATCATTTGTTTTACAACTGCTTATATTAAAGTCTTTTTCTAACATTTTTTTTTAATTCCTAATCTTATTTTGAGAAAATGCAGGACGTTTCTCTATAGTATAGCATAATGACTGATTAGCCCTTAAAAAATTCCAGTTGTCTGTTATTATATCCCTAATACGCTCGTTGCCTACAGAATAATGCAAAAATATTCTACAGCTATTCTACAGCTATTCTTTCCTTATATTTTTCCATATCATATCTATTCTCATCCGTTTCCTTTTCCATCTGACCCATTATTTGCAATGCGTAACCCCTCTTTTTAAACTTTTTTCATACTTGGTTTTAGCATTCTGATATGCCACATATTTGGCAGTGAGCCTTGAAACCATTATAAAGATATTCAGTTATATTTTAACCATCCTGGATGTGTAACTCCGATAATGCAAAAACTATTATTTGAAATCTTTTTTCTAAAATTTTAATTATCTCAGTTCCTACTTGTTCAACGTCCTCATCAAAAACATATTTTTATACTCCTATAGTCATTTTAAGTTCTAAATATGTGTATGAATTATTCACCAGATATAAAAAAGTTGTCAATAAAACAATAAAACTTGATGTTACTTTCAAAATCTGAACAGCAAAACTTTGTGTCTGAGTAGCACCCAGGCAAAAACTTTGTTCCATTAACAGCAGTCATGGCTACTTCCTTCTTGGTCTGAATTCAGAAAGGTTACTATGAGGTGAACACACAGTGCACACCTCACCATAACCATTTCTGATTCATAGACAGCCTAACCATGGTGTCATAGCACACATTTGTATGCAGTACCACAGTAGGCTGTCTGAGCTGTCATGCTAAATGCTAATGAGGTATTCTGTGCACAAGGGATATGCTAATTAGCCATGTCCTCTCCCTCAGAAATGCCTATGGTAGGGCATTTATTTATCTGAATGATTCAGAGGATTGTTCATCTGTGTAAAGTAACATGGCTACTTGTGTTAATGAACATGGTCAAAAGTTCATGTTCACTCATCATGACAAAGATAAATGCCAATAAATATAGTATACAGGTAGTGTTGACAGTTTATGCATCTGTGTATGTGTGGAACTGCACAAGTGAGTGTATGTGCAAGAGTGTGTCTGCCTGAGAGGTCACAGTAGGGTGTTTGTTAGGGGGTAAGGTAGGTTTATGTGTGTGTGTGTGTTTGTGTGCATGTGTATCTCTCTCTCTCTCTCTCTCTATATATATATATATATATATACATGAATGTGTGAATACACATGTGTGTGTGTGTGTGTGTGTGTGTGTGTGTGTTGGGGGGTGTCATACCTCCACATTTTGTAGATTAAGGAGCAAAGCCTACAGCATGAGGAAGAATAACAGATACCAGGAAGAAGTCTTTATATCATGCCTGACACTAGACTGTTATAATTATGTACAATATGCCTTAAAGACTCAGGAAAACAAAATTTTTGCAGCACAAAATGCACTGTTTGTGGAAACACTTGACATCAGGGATAATTCTGTACTTGTCTAAAAGGCACTTAAAAAGATTCAAGGTCTGTAGCCAAACACCTACATAGTGGGATGTTAGTCCTCAGTGTTACCACTAGACACCAGTGATACATTACAAACACTGCCTAAATCTTTTACAAAAAAAAAAGTAAAATAAAAAGGGAAAAGGTCTTGAACCCTGTACCTCCATGCACTGACTGATTAGTTAATATAACACAGTTTTTTCATGAAATAAGAAATATGAAACTTTGGTCCCTGACATTGTTTAGTGACTACAACAATAGTACATAAGTTATGATGGACAGGGCAACTAGAGGAGGCAATAGTCGTAGCTTCCTGTTAAATCGGGGAAAGACAGTTGAGAGGAATGGATATGTGTTTGTGTTGGTGGAGCAGAATTCAGGAAAAACACTAAATGACTGTGACAAAAGGAGATACTGCTGGCACAGCTAACTGGAATTTTATAAATAATTATGTCATTGGTGAATATCGAAATGATTTATACAAAATGTTTGTGTTACAAATGTATGTCATGTTTATATCAAACTGCATGAACAGATGTGTGTGTTGAAAATGTATTTCTAGAGTGCTGTGTTTGAAATGTAACCACAATGTGCTGAACTGGAAGAGAACAGAAATGTACATGCACTATTGTAACTGTTTAAATATATATATTTTAACAGTGGAAACTAGAATACAGGAGGTTAACCTCAGTCCAGCAGACGTTAGAAAAAATATCCAAAATTAAATTACTTTATAGGCTACATTATAAAGAGGCTATCTCTCAAGTTTTCAATGCAGCTAAAGACACAATGTCTGTACTAGGAAGCTTTCTGTATTGTCCTTGGAGTGAACTAATTGCTACTTTTGAGGCATGAAAGAATGCAATTGCTTTATGACATCCATCATCTGCCAAAGATCTGAGCAAAAGCCCTTGTCTGTATATTTTTACAGGTAGATGCTAAATGCTGCTAGCTTCTAGCAATGGGGGTTATGGCCTGGGAACTAGAAGTAAGATAACCAGATATGATGTTATTCTGCAAGCTATCCCAGCAGTAATATTTTAGATATTAATTTGAGAAGTCTCTTTGACAGAGCATTCTGTATTCAGTCTTGGACCTGCAAGAACCATTCACTACAACATTTGCCTTGCAATAATAGCAAGTTACTAGGGAACAACGTAAATCTCTAAGATACAATTAGGAATGTAGTGAAGCTTAATTTAGATGATTTTTCTTTATTTGTGTGAGCCTGTACTGCAATGTTATTTTAAATATTTCCTGTGGTTTTGAACTCTGATGTTACTGTGAATATATATTTAGTATTGCCTTGTTCTTTTATTATTTATTATTGAATATATTTAAACCTTTCATTGTGACTGATTTGTGTAGAGATATTTAAATTTTGAGAGCACTTGCATATTTATTTGGTGACACTGTGTTGGCCACTCCTAACAGCCTTGCTCTTGGTCAAACTACCATTTGTATTAGTATTAATATTACACAGTAAGATTGGACACCCTTTGTTAAGGGCCCTAAAGTAGCTGATAAGGAGTGACTGCTGGCAGTGGAAACTACCTTATAGTCTGGGCAGAAGGACACCATATCCCTCAATCGTACTGAATTCCTCGGTGTTTCCCAGTTTTGAGGGCAAAATAGTGGGGTGCCAAAAATTCCTGAGTGGCCCCTTCAAATCACGATTTATTTTATTTACAGTTTTCAGTTACCACTGACGTCAGTGTCGTGAGACAGGGCCTGACTGTAAATGCACCATGCAAGCAGCAGACATGAAGTAATTGCAACCACTCTAAGAATTGCTCTGCTACTCAGTTCTTCAGCCCAAAATTAGCCAACAGGGGACAACAGGAATCAGTTCACAGGGTTGTCACACAAAATGCTTCATGACATGATAAATCCTCCAACAGCAGATAATCCAAATACCATCTTTTAAATTTGTATATTTTAGAAATGTTAAGGTAGGTGGATACTGAACATCAATAAAATCAAATCAAATACAGTTTGTAGTCCATTAGGGTTCAATTTATTTTTAATCCAGAAAATACTTAAAGTTGGTTCTCTCCTTGCCAAGCCACATTTCCACATTCTGATGTTACTCAGCAAACTTACACAATCAAAAGGTGAAGCTATTCGAAATTACTACAAAAAATGATCAATGGGACAACATGGAATACATCTTTAAGAAACACAGTCAAAAAGATCAGGACAGTAAATGCATCCTTATAAAAATAAACACATTACAATTACAAAACACTTCTATTACAAAATAAAATCACAATATAAAAACAGGAAAAGAGACTGGAAGGGTACCTAAAATGGGGGACATTCAACTTCCCACTCCAGTCCAAGCAAAATGAATGTATAAATATCACAAAATAATATTACACTAATTAATGCAATACTTAACTGGTCAATATCTGAACCATCACTCTGATCTGAATCCTAGTAGCAACATCTGTGCTGAAATGCCTAGCAAAGGTTAAATCAACAGTCTATGTAAAATGTGATATCCTGGTTACCAGTGGTCTGATCGTCTGAGAAGTCTGACTGTGAAAAAAAATACACAATCAGAAATCACACACACTTCTATATTAGATGGTAGCCACACCCCAGCATCTCTCAGGCTCCATATGCTTCACAAATATAGGCAAGAGCAGCTGCAGCAATGCTTTGCATTTTTCTACAGCTAAAGAATGGTCTTCACAAGCAGAATTTTTTATAATTTTACAAAATATCCGAAACCTCTGCTCTCTTCACCACTGTTAAAGCTAGGGTCCTCTGCAACGATAATACCAGTCAGAAGTACTAAGACATAGTTACTACAAGTGGTTTTATTTTCTAGCTTGCAAAACCCACCCAAATTCTAACGCTAAGAGTTTGGGACACTGGCGTGGTGCCTTGTGATTATACAATGTCTCAACCCTCTGCCCACGTGCCCGAGCACCTCTAGTGATCTGTTTTTGAAAAAAAAAAGTGAAATTGGCTGTTTACATTATTCTGTCACCTCATTAACACCAAGAAAATACTTTTGAGAGCAACAGGTGAAACATATCGGAAAAGAAAATGGGAATAGTTAATAATATACTGTATTTTGGCCTACGGTTCATTTATAGGAAGTCAGTGATAGTTGTATAATACAAGAAACCAACAAACCAAAGACATGAAAGGTAACAGCATGCATACATCATGATTAGTTTCACTGAGTCAGTATTAACAGAATGTCTTTGCCTTGTTTTACTGGTTCCACTCAAGCTACAGTGAGTTTGTGTGTGGTCCTATGCAATTGGGGATAATTAAAATTTATCCAGATTTTCTGCTAATGTAATGCACATGAGTCAACCGCTTAGAGAAAGGAATCTGGACAAAAACTGAAATAATGGGGGGGGGGGGTCAAAAGTCCAAAAAGAGGGAAAGATTTTAAATACTGCTTTTAAAAAGTTAGAAAGTTACTAGAATAGCAAGATTTAGGTTTGCATGCTTTTTGTGATGGAATTAAAGTCTGAATCTGTTCTTAGTTACCCACCCACACACCCATCCCTTCCACTCCACCTCCTATGCTCAGTAGGGATTGTAGGGCGATGAAGAGCTCACATGATGGTTGAACAATCACTTGAGAGCTATAATATGTTTGACTTAGATGGGGAACTGTAGACATTAGTTTTGATGGTAAAAACATACCAACGTGACAGTGAAATGAAAAATAAGTGCTACGCAGCAGAATGGATTTATAAAACATGAAACTGCATTGCAAACTAATTTAAGTAGATCCATGAATGGGACAACTTAAAGTAATAGTGGTTGTTATTTTATGTGTTTTCACTGTATGGTGTGACAGTTTTAATTAGCCAAACTTTGCAGTTTTTTTGGAGGGGGGGTGAAATGGGATGAATGAAAGGTGAATGCTGCTTAGTATGACTTGTACTAGGATGCAGATGATAACTGTATATTTAGAAGAATGGCACCACAAAGTTGCTGACTTTTATGTACAGTGCATATCTCTCAGTCTCTCAGAGAAAGAAATCAGGAATGCTCTACAAAAGCAGCATTTTTTATAAATTTATAAAGTACCCAAATCTGGACAAATCCAAAAATAATGGTGGAAAAAAGACCCACATGTATGTACCTACAAAGTGATAAGAGATCTGGGATCACAAGTAGATTGCGACCTTAACTTTAACCACCATGTGTCTACTGTAGTAAGGAAGGATTTTTATGTAGCACACTTGATTAGCAAAGGCATCCCCTCTAGAGCAAAGGAGGTTATAACTCCTCTATACTTGTCACTAATCAGGCACATAATTGAGTATAACACCCCTTTCGGCATGTACAGTACAAAGCACCTGCTGCAATTAAAGAGATCTCAGATGTCTCTAACTAAGAAGATCAAGGGACTCCAGCACGTGCCTTTCACAGACCAAAGTCCCTGTCACTGCACTCAGTATCATATAGACTTTCTAAGGGAGACATGCCTGGCTCACAAAGCAATTTCTGATCCAAACCTAATGAATTTGCTGCACATCTGTAAATGAAACAGGACTAGAGCTACACATTCCATTGACCTAAATATGGCTTGCAACTTGAATAGGATGTGCTGAAGGGACAGATTTCTCACCCAGTGACTGCTGCATCTTTGGAATAGGCTGCCAATTCATGTGAAGCAGACCACCTCTATGACACTGTTCAAAAGGAACCTGGACAAGTGGATGGGTCACCACAAATTCTTACCAGAGATAGCACCCACAACCCTCCTGGACATGGGCAGTCATTAATAAATACAATTCTGGGTATTGACTAGAGTATCTGTGGTATTACATTGAGATGAAACCGCTAGGCTTGAAATGATCTCTGAGTTGACAGCCTAGTAGCCTCCTGACCCTATGACCCCATATAGTAATATAAGAAAATGGATACTCCAAATTGATCCCAAGAAGTCTGATAATCTAGTAACTTCATTAGAACATTTATGAGTTAATAACACAATGCTTAAAATCAATTGCCTGCTTCTTATGCCAAAACTGCTGTAAAACTGTCCTTTTTCCTGTGAAGTTGGTGTCATGTTTTCAAAATTTTGTGCTACTAAGGATAATGTTACTGACAGGGCCAACTTTAGGTAAACTTGTGCCCTAGGCAAAAATGCTCTGTGCCACTCCCCCCAACCACCACTCTCCAACTCATCTGGCCCTCACATTATCCAGATTACTTTTTTTCTCCCTTTTTCTCAGTTTGTCTTACTCTTTATTTTTTAATGCAGCTATTAATTCAATATGTTCTTTCTAAGCAAGAGTTCACTCTGATAACTGTAGAGGAAATGGGTCTATATTAGAACATCAACAAAGCCGTTAATCAAACAGTTTTATAATCAAAAATGCCAGTAATAGAACTCCATTTTGTGGGGAGCTGCTCCCCCACACCCCCCCCGCTAATTATATAAACCAACTCCAAGATCGCACTACAATGAGGAAATGGCAAATTTTCTGATCTTCACTGTACCGTGATCTCACAAAACACACTTTTATTATCGGCATTTTCGAGTATAAAGCCATTCGATTAACGGCTTTGTCGATGTTCTAATACAGACCCGAGGAAATAACTGCAATAAGCCAAAGGCCTGGGGGCTGCAAAGCCTCCAGATGCTATGGTGGTTATTGATACTCTGAGGTGCATTTCATTGTTTTTTAAGCAAACTTTTTAATCCAGTGATTGCCTAAACAAAAAACATGAACAAAGAAAGAAATTTAGCTTTACTTTTCAGCTTTGTTTTTTCCTGCATCCCTTCAGCTCATCTTAACTGACCAAGGCAACACTATAGTAATTGTAATGGAAATAACTGTATTAAGCAAGGGGTCTGGAGGCCATTAAGTAGCCAGAAGGCATGGGGTTATGGATGCATTGAGGTGCATTTTAAAGGTTTTATTCAATTTTTGATCCAGTGATGGCCTAAAGAAAACTCATGTATACAGAAAATAAATTCATTTTTTTTTTATTTCAAGGAAGAAATAGATATGTTGTATCCAAGTTTTAGTGCTCAAAGCTGTCTAAACAGCAGTACACAATGAAATGAGAAGACAAATACTTGTGAGTTTACATATATCATATCTGGAATTAGAGAATGGGTGACTTGTAGATTGCACCCTGATTGGAAAATGAACATGCTCCAGCAGGGTGTTAATCTACAGATAACACTCACTGAAAAAAAGAGACTGCCACATATCAAGCTGCCATGGAACTCGGACTGAAAAAACTTAATGAACACCATTATTTTACATTCGCTGAGCAGCTCTTTTGCTGTTTAAACAGTGTAAAAAAATAAATGAAATAGAAAAAGTGTGTGTGTGTGTGTATGTGTGTGTGTGTGTGTGTGTGTGTGTGTGTGTGTGTGTGTGTGTGTGTGTGTGTGTGTGTGTGCGTGTGTGTGTGTCTGTCTGTCTGTCTGTCTACATGTGTGAATGAATGTGTGTATAAAAGAACAGACTGTGTGTGTGGGTGTGTGTGTTTATGTCTGTCTGCATGTGTGAGTGAGTGTGCATAAAAGCAGATGAGACTGTGTGTGAAACTGGGTGTGGGTGTTGGTGTCTTTGTGTGTGAGAGACAGAGAGAGTAAGAGTGAAGAGAGACAGCCAAAGCAATTGAGTGATCCCTGGCAGCAGTTAAGAGGTGTGTGCACCTCTCGGCCTCTTTGCACATCATATCTGGATAAATGGGGAACAGAGGCTCAAAACTGGAACATATTTTAAATGCTGCTGTCACACAATCACAAAGTTACTCGAGTATTAGGATTTGTCTTACCATGCATTTTCTGAAGCAGAGGTGTGTGTGTGTGTGTGTGTGTGTGTGTGTGTGTGTGTGTGTGTGTGTGTGTGTGTGTGTGTGTGTGTGTTTATGCTTCTGTAGGCATGTGTGAGTGAATGAGTGAATGCATGCATAAAATCAGAAGAGACTGTGTATGTGTGTGTGTGTGTGTGTGTGTGTGTGTGTGTGTATCTGTGTGTGTGTTTATGTCTATGTTTGCATGCATGAGTGTCATGACTGCGTGCATAAAAGCAGATGAGACTGTGTGTGTGTGTGTGTGTGTGTGTGTGTGTGTGTGTGTGTGTGTGTGTGTGTGTGTGTGTGTGTGTGTGTGTGTTTATGCTTCTGTCAGCATGTGTGAGTGAATGAGTGAATGCATGCATAAAATCAGAAGAGACTGTGTGTGTGTGTGTGTGTGTGTGTGTGTGTGTGTGTGTGTGTGTGTGTGTGTGTGTGTGTGTGTGTGTGTGTGTGTGAGTGACAGAGAGATAGAGTGAAGAGTGAGAGCAAAAGCTATTGAGTGATCCCTGGCAGCAGTTAAGAGGTCTGTGTACTTCTCAACCTTTTTAATCATCATATCTGGATAAGCTTAAAATAAATGGGGGACAAAGGCTCAAAAGAGGAACATATTTTGAATGCTGCTGTCACACAATCACAGAGTTACTTGAGTATTAGGATTTGTGTTAACATGAATTTTCTGAAGGAAATAAAAGTCTGAAACTCAAATATATGTCATTAATTAGTAACTTCAATCTTCAATGACTGGCAACAAACCAAAGGTTTTATGAGTAAGGGAATAAAAAAAATCTAGATATTTACTGTTGTTTTTTTTGAAGTGCTATATTTTAGATGCCAAATGCCTGCAGACATTGGGAGTCAGAACACCCCTGGTTGGGTGTTATTTCCACAATAACACACACTCTGCTAGGTCAACAAAAACATAAGAGGTGGACCCTGGGATTTAAGATTGGAAGAATGTGAATTATTATGGTAGCTAAGGACTAATGCCTATGCCCCACCTGGGATCAATGAATATTGTTCTATCAAATGTATCTTGAAGTTAAAATCTTTGGAAGGATAGCATATGAGGGATATTTTCCCATTTTTTTCAGTTTGATTTGCTTTATAATCTTGTAATATGTATTTTCAAAAAAAACTTTTTTCTATTATTTTATCTATTTTATTGTGCTTGTATTCTAATATAGGGTGGAAGCAGCTTTTGATACAAGCTGTATTGGAATTTTAAAGGAATATTTATTTTAAATAATTGAATTCTTAATTGCATAATTGGCAGGCTTATATAATTGGGAAGAATTTTGGGTGATGTTGTCTGATGAAGGTCATTGTGTATTTTGGATGAATGAAAGTACTAACAACAACAAATTTCTGAGTGTTTTTGGAGCTGTCTTCTGGCATAATTTGTGCTATTAATATCCTGGAAGGTGCTTGCCTTCTTAAGATGAAGGCACTGTGGGACAGACATTTGCTAACAAAGATCAAGAAAGCATCATGCAATATTATATGGGAGGGCAAATGAAAGAAAACAAAAGAGGAAATTCTCATTACTCCTCAAAATAGAGGGGATTTGGGTTTCTATGATATGGGAGTCCCTACCCAATCCTTTACTTGCCAACCCGTTTAAAGGCAAATTGATCTATCTATCTATCTATCTATCTATCTATCTATCTATCTATCTATCTATCTATCTATCTAGCTGTATCAGCAGTGCAATCCATTGGTTTGACTGACATTTGACAAATCATATCTTCAACTGGTGTATTAGTCTGTCCACACACACACACACACACACACACACACACACACACACACACACACACACACACACACACCTGTAACTGGTGTATTAGTCTGTGCACACACACACACACACACACACATATCTGCAACTGGTGTATTAGTCTGCACACACACACACACACACACACACACACACACACACACACACACACACACACACACACACACACACACACACACACACACACACACACACACAAGTTCTGGATTAATTTAAAAAAAAATCACTGCTCTTTTTAACTTTTGAGTCATTGCAATGTGCCTCAGTGTAAGCATCCAATGTTTTGGATATGTAGAAGGTGTATATGGTGGTGGGATTTTGAATGCAAAGAAATTCTTAAATTCACAGGGTTACAGCAGCAGCTAGAGAAGAGAGAGGTGCTATTTTTGTGTAGTTGAACAAAAAAATACATAGTACACCAGTCGGAAGCTATCTTCAAATTTGCCATGCTGTTTACCACTCCCTGTTTAAACCTCTCATTGGTTCAGCTGCTTGTTCAATCACATGTCACTTAGCAGATGCCATACAGCCCCTTACCACCACTTCCACAATAAAAACTGGTCATCTGGATATTTCTAATTTGCCAGTCTATTGATGCCTTACATGAGAGTGTCTTAGAATTCATTTGATGATATGGCCCTTACCGCATCATCAGTATGTGTTTATGCCTTAGCTAAGATTGTGCCTAGTTTTCTGCAAAACACTGGTATTTACACAGGACATTTTTTTATTCATGTTGGCTATTGGACACTTCTTTGCAGTCAGGAGCTTGGATACTGATCCCATGCAAGTTGCTAGGGTTGTGATGCTAAGATAGCTAACTCAAAGATACAAAATTTGTGACTGGTCTTGGGAACAGCACTTTAGAAGCACAGTTTCTTGCTAATATTTAAAGTTTTAAATGTTCAGTTTCCTTGCTCTGTAGATGTATGTATCTTACCCCCCCTGAAAGCATAATTGATAGGCTGATGACATTTATTAAGCTTCAGCTGAAGTTTGTAACCCTGTCCATCTAAAATATTTTGCAAATAATGAATTCATTAGTGAACTTATCCCTCACCTGCAACTCTCTTTTGTCGAGCAAATGACCTAGGAATCACTGATATAGAAATGTGTAGCTGTAATTCTGTGTGACAGCAATTTTAACTTAATCCATAGTCTAACTTATACTAGGTATAGTGCTCCATTAGCTATGTTCACTACGAACATAATGTCAAGCACTTCTTATATATTTGTTACTTTAGTATTATTGATATAACATTACATCATTGTTGAGTTGTTTTGGTAGTTATTAATAACCCAGTATTTGGGGAAAAATGAAGACAGAATGGTTTTGAGGATAATGTCTTCATATAGCCCCTATGGGATCACTGGACACAGCACTTGGAAAGGGCTATACTACACTTATTATGACAAGAAGGCTGCAATGCAGACTTCTGTTGCATAGCCTCTAATCATACTGTGATATCGTGCTCTATATGTAATGACAGATGTCAGCACTAAATTGCAAATAGTTTTGTTGCTAGCATTAAAAACAGATCTCAGCTGCTGTAGAAGGAAACAGAAGAGAGTGAATACATAATTTTCATTAGCACAATCTTGTTGGCCTAAGCCAACCGTTGTGCCTTTGGATACTGTAAATACGTTGGTGTCTCTAAATATGCAACATGTTCTTGACCATACCTCCTAAATGTCCAAATTTTTGCAGAATGTCTAGACTTTTGCCCCATATTTCTAAACTGTTCCTCATAAAATTTGTGGTTTTCTGGAAAATCAACGAGGACTGAAGTGATTAAATAATCACAGACATTTGAGTTTCAGACTTCACATCCTTCAGAAAATATGTGCTAATACAAAACCTGCTATTCTAGCAACTTTCTAATTTTATATAAGCAATATTTAAAGTCTGTCCCATTTTTGAGCTTTTATGCCACATTATGTTTGGCTTTGTCCAGATTTCTTATGCTAAGAGGTTTAGAAGTATGATCCCTGCTCTCAAGCATTTTATTTTCTTTCTGTGACTAAGCATTTCCAGAGGCTCAGTAATTATCTGTGCTGACTGAGCAATCAGATTGGCACGTCTCACTCCCATCTGTGAAAGAAGTTTCCACTTCTGTTCTCAGTGACCTCTGATCTAACATTTTTATGTTGCTAAGTGTGATTTATGCCCAGTTACATTCCTTAATGGACATTTTGTAGGCCTTTAGCAGCTATGTGCAAGGTCAATTCCACACTGCAGCAGTGGAAAATGAAGCTATTGCAAGAGGGAGTTCCAACACAAATCAACTCCTTGTATATTTTTGAATTGCTTTAAATTATGACTTTTATGCATGTATAGCTTATGACTTTGAGATGTTATTAGGAACAAGATCCCATAAACATCAATGAAATTAAACCATCTTCTGTGCTGTCATGAGATGAAGCAACGTGGAGATGTCTGGGTTTGTTTAAGGATATATTGCCCAAGCAAGAAGATTAACAGTAGCATAGAATCACCCATCTGTGCCAAAATACATACCTTTCATGTTTAAATGACACTGAATTTTAAGCATTTCACATGATTTGCAGTAGCTAGTTTGACAGTATGTGAGCCATTATTCGGATACATGCTCTGTTTCTATGGTACAGAGGTCCAAGCAAATGGAATACATAGGTTCAGAAAAAAAAAAGGTATTCATTTCTTATATCTTTGACATTTTTATGAACTGCCCAGCATGATATATGTTTTTAGAAATTCATTTTTATCCACATACTTCTCAGGTGCTCTTGAAATGTAACTTATGTGCCAAGATGCAGTTCCTCACCAAAAGGATGAACCTATGAACCTATGAACATATGTTATGCATATAACAATTTAAAGGAAGCAGCAGTAGGTAATTTACTTAGTAACACAGTAGATACATAAGGAAACAAAATACTTCTTTAATGTATCTGTGCATATTTACAGGTTCTGCTAGTTTAAGATGTTATCCTTCTCATTTTGTATACCTTCTTCTCTGTTTTATGCATAACTTTAAATTTCTCAGGGTTTGTATGTAAAGATTTTGATAGCAATTATATCCAGAGTTTTAATGCCCTTGCCAGAAATAAAATCTTGATACTGACATGAAGATTTTGGCTTCTAGTCCTGTAGCAAAATGTCTCATTCATGTTTCATGCCTTTTCTGTGGAAAATGTCCCTGCTGCATTTAATTTACACGTATATTTCATTTCTGTAATCCCACTGCATTTTTGTCTTCCTTCTGTGTTCAGGAATCATAAGATAACCTCTCTGAGATTGGCACCATAATTTATGCATTGCCTTCATCACTACATCTTCATAGCCTTTCTCAGTACCATCTTGTCTGTTTCAGGATTTTTGCTTAATGAAACTGCTTACTGAGCTGAAAACTAAACAGAGTATTCTGTTCATTGCAAGTTTACATTGTTATTTCCCTTCATCTGAAAGTAACTTCCGAATTAGAGTATCCATTGGTAAACATTAGGAGTCCTTCTTCATTCAATCCCATAGTACCTCTTTCTACCCACATTAACATGCACCACTTGAAACTTTGCTTGATGTACTTGCAGCTTTTTTAGAATTTAATATGTGTTATTAAAGTGTTTCAAAAACAACAAAGCAAATAAGGGCAAATCTCAATAAAATATGTCTTTTTTCAGTTACAAGTACTTTATACAACTGTGTAAACTCCCTGGTACATTAAGTCAAATATTCTTACCTTCAAAACACTTGTTAGAGTGAAAAATGTTTGTTTTAAAATGGTACTATAAATAAGCTGGCAGTCAGTTACATGGATTACTTGAGCTTTTCTCACACTTACTTGATTATAGTAATTCAAGTGTTAAGTTCCATGCAGTGGTGATGCTTGAGAGACATAGGAGTGAGATGCTGGTACTTGTAAATAACTTCTTTTTAGGCAGGTCAATCTTTCAGACTCTTAGAGAAAGATAGCCACAGGGTTTATACTACCTGACAGTGAATACTCCTTCTGTGAGGTGCAGTGATGGGGGGGGGAGGGGGGCGAAGGGGGTTTCCTCTCACATGGGGGATGCACAGGGGCTTATCCCACTGCAGACTGATTTTTTTTATGATTGATTAAACAGATTTCATAGAGAACATTTGGTCCTGCTTGTAACTCTCGGAGAAAAAGTCTAGTGCATATAGCCTGAACTTCATCTTCCCTTCCAGCTGCTCTATCCTCCCAAAGAGGGGGAGATATCATTGTGTTCTTACTGGCTAAGATGACAAGGTAGTGAGAAGTATGAGTGAACAAGGAAGCTTTCATTTATAAGGGGAAATAGTAGCTTCACAGCAGCCTAAACAGGGTGGACCTCTTTAATGGAAATGCCTCCCACATGGTAAAATCCATGGCATGTAAACCTACTACTGTATAAAAATATGATGTGGTGTCAGAAGTAGAACATCTGGCACCCTAAGCACTTCCCAGAGGAAAAAATACCCAGAAAGCTCTTCTGCTTCACCACACACCATGACAGCAAATGAAGTGTGGCCTACCTACCGAAACAGTTTTATTTGTCACTGCCTTGTATCTACTGGCTGAAAATTCTGTGGTCCATTCCTTCATGAACTGACAGGTTAGAGGTCAGATTAACAGACAATGTGTTGCCAGAAACAAGACAAATGGACAGAGATGTGACCCTGGAAAAGCAATGAATATGGCAATATAGTTTAAGGAAGTCAAAAGCAAAGTGACGTAAGATGCAATATTGTTGGGCCTAAACAAATCATATAAATCCATAAAGAAGACAGCCACAGAGCTTAGGCAAAACAGATGGCCTTCAGAGAAGTCCAGCTTTAGGTGTGAGAAGTCAGGTCACCTGAAGTGGCAGTGGATAACAAAAAGAGTCATCTGCTAGCTTTTCTTAAGAAGAGGTGTTTCATGAAAATCTGCAAGTCAGACAGAAAGGTGCATGCTGATCATAAAGTAAAATTCAGGTGCTGACATGAGAGTCACCTCCCAGCATACTTATAAGGCCACTGAAAAGAAAATACCTTTGCCATCTCATTAAAGCAAAAACAAAAAATGCCAAATGGCCTGAATGAAAACCATAATTAAGGAAAGAAATTAATTCTTCCTCTTCACATTGCTTTTTCCTGCATCCTTTCAACATATCATAACTCATCAAGACTACCCTGTAATAACAAAATTAAGCTGGGGGTTTGCAGAGCACTAGGTTTCTAGAAGCTATGGGGTTGCAGAATTTCTGAAGTGCAACTATTCAAATCATCTAAGGTGACACTGCCCCTCTGTTCACAATTTTAAATGAGCTATCCTACTGTGGGGAGCTCAGGGTGTGGAAGCATCCTAATGTACATTAAACTGACTGTCTTTTTAGTCTCTTGTCTCCTAAAACATAATAATAATAGGACATAATAATAATAATAATAATAATAATAATAATTATGTGAATAAACTGTCTTGTAAGTGGGTGTCAGTCACCCTGAATCCTTGCTACCTTGTTTCTGACCACATCATACAGGGGACACCGCTTACTACTGCATTTTCTGGTGTGTCCAAAAGTAAACAATCACCAGAAATTCAGTCTCAGTTTTTACTTCAAGGAAGAAATAAGTTGTATACAACTTTTAATGCTCAAAACTTACCAAACACCAGTTCACAACAAACTGAGAAGAGAGATGCTTGTGAAGATCCATATATTATATCTGGGAAGAGCACCTGCCCCCAATCCCCACCTCAAAATGGGTACTCATTTTCTGTGTATGCCCGTTTGATGTTAAACCAGGATTAGAATTAAGGCACAGATGTCTACAGTCATATTTCAAGCTGCTGCTGCTGTCATATTTATGTACAGCATTCCTGCTCACCCCCTATTCCCCATAGGATAGCCAACTTCTATGTACCCTTTTCATGTATATGAAAAACCTGAAAAAAACAAACAAACTGAGCATAACATATTTGGTGTCAGACATGTGCATGAAGTTTGTGAAGAATGTTAAAGAAATGATGACCGCAATGTCCCCATCCCGACACAAGATATAGTGTTCTCTAAGGTTTAGGAGCAATGTTAAAGACATAATGACTTTGCCCCAGCCTCTACACAAGTACAGTGATCTTCTCTGTACAACTATGAGAAGGACTGGTTTTAGACTTGGTGGTGCTCAGGGCAGAGGTGATTACTCAGCCTATGCCCAAATCCACTTGTACAACTTTGCTGTGTGGGGGCCACCAGTCACCAGAAATCCTGAAACTCTGGGTATTCTGTGATGCATTTATCCCTTTTTTCAGACACGACTGTTAAATTAAACAAGTGAAAGCAGGGTCAGTTACCTTCATCCAAGCAACCCCCACCAAGCAATTATAATCATTTTTATGTACAATTGAGACATCTGATTGTGATAAAAGACAATGACACTGTAATGTGTTTCACCTTTGTTTCAAGCAGTTGCCACACAATAAAATATTGTCATTGCTTCACATAATCACATTAGTCATGAAGAAGCCAAAATAATAAGCAAACAGAAGCAGGCAGCTAATCATTTTCCTCCAGAGAAGCAGTCACAACAATTGTGCCTAGTCTGTCTGTGCATATTAGGTTGTCCATCTTACTTCTCATAAATGCACACTAGTCCTGCAAAGCCAGATAGTGATTATTTTAAACTGAGGAAATGACAAGAGAGCCAACTACTTTTATTCAATTAATCACAACTCCTATCCTAACAGTTATATCCATGACATTTTATGGTTATGAAATATTCTTTCACCTTCACAGTCCACAGAAACAAGTTGTCATATGTAAAAGTATTTCAACCAAGTTGATGTCCCACTCACCAGGCTGAACAAGGAGAAAATTACAGTCAGCTGCCTGTCAGGTGCCAGGATCCGCCACATAAAGCATGCACTCAAGTCACTCCACAACAAGTACAAATATGACTCTGTCATTGTCCATGTTGGAGTGAATGACTTGAAACGTACCTCCCTGGACTACATGAAAAGAGACATGGAAGAGCTCTCGGATTATGTGGCCCAGGCAGGTATGACCCTAGCCCTGGGTAGCATCCTGTCTTTGTCCAGAATGATACCACAGTATAAGGACAAAATGATTGCCATCAACAATTGACTAAGCTTCTGGTGTCATTCAAAGGGGATCCAGTATCTGTCTGCCTGGGATGACATGATCAACAAACCACGATGCTTTGCCAGAGATGGTCTGTACCTGTCGCCCCTGGGATTCAGGTTACTGGCTAAAGCTCTTGCCACCCCTATACTGCCTTTTTTAGGCAAGGTTCAAAGGACAAAACCACCACTGTAACAGATACAACCATGCAAAATCTGAAGGTAATGCTACTCAATGGTAGAAGTTTAAACCTCAAAATGCACTCTCTTGAGGCACTCCTAAAAATGGAGAACATCGATATCTGTGCAGTAACTGAGACCTGGTTCAAGGCTTGGGAGATCACCCCTGCAATACCAGGCAACAACTCTTACCACACTTTTCGGCCACCAAACCAAGACCAAAACACTAAAGGTGGAGGAGTGTCTATATTCACCAAGGATACTCACACCTCCAGGCTAGTTGCCCAACACAATGCATTTGAAAATCTTCAGATGCGGGGGCATGGCTGGGATGCTGAACTGATAGCTGCACTTCATTTCAGCTCTCTTACCTCATTGCTATTCCTGACAGGAATTTTACCAAAAAAATATTTAATTTGAAGAAATATTTACTACTAACTTATTCTTAACAACTTTGAGCATCTACAGGAGAATTTTCATTGTCAGAACTTTAATAATTCCTGTCAAATTAATTACTGGCAAATCAGCACCAATATCAGCTTTACAATATGAGTCATCTTAGGAATTCAGCCCAAGACTCTTCTCTCAAAAAGGATCTACAATCTCTTATAACAAATACACAGGAACTCACAATTAAAATTGACAAGATAGACAATAAAATAGATACTTTTAAAGAAAAGTGCTCACAACTAGAACAACTTCAGGAAATGTTTACTCAGCAGAAAGGACAGATATCACTTATTGAACAGTCACTAAATGACATTGACACCAGAGTCCAAATAGAAGAACAACAAACTTATTACAACAGAATACATATTTACTAGAAAAGATTGATGATATGGAAAATCGAACAAGAAGAAATAATATCTGAATATATTGTCTACCAGAAAAATCTGAAAGGGACAATATGATAAACTTTCTTACCACTTGGATACCAAATGTAGTAAAATTACCTGAAGCTCTTTCATATGGTAGAGAACATGCACATAGATCACTAGCACCACCTGGAAATACTTCTTCTCCAAATAAGAACAAACAGATGTCCATAACTATGAGACTTTTTTCTACACAAGATAAAGATCTGATATTAAGAAATGCTTGGGCAAATTCTCCCATCAAATACAATGATACATTAATCAGATTTGACAACAATTACTCTATAAAGGTAATTTAAAAAAGAAAGGAATTTCTACCAATAATAAAAGCCTTGAGGAAGAAGCAATTAAAAACCCATCTTTTATTTCCAGCAAGACAGAGAATTTTCCTACCAAATGGAATAAAAGTCTTTGAAACAGTAGAGTCAGCAATAAAATACCTTACCAACAATAACATCCTTACACAAGAGGAATCTATGGACTGGGCAATTAGTACTCCAAAGAGAAATGCTGAAGTAAACAACTGGAAGACTGTTGAACAAAAGAAAAAAAAACTAAAGGAAAAATTATTTTATATGTTTTATATTCTGTAAAAGTTTAAATAATAATACAAACAACAAAAGAAAAGTTCTTTATGTCTTCAACTCAATCTGAAACAGGTACTGTTTTCTATTATACTTTAAATGTTAAAGTTAATATAAATTCAAGTACATTTAAATCAATCACTCAAGTATATTAAGCATAATTTAAATATTACTTCATTTTTTATTATTTATCCATCTAATATATTCATTTTCTTAAACAGATTTATCAACACATAGCAAAGTTCTCAATATTTTTATGTATGTTTTCTTCTCTCTTACATATAAAGTCTTCATTAACATACAATGTTCTATTTAGTTCATAGTTGTATTCCTTAATAAATATAGTAAGTCCTGTTGTAAGCTTTGTTATCAGTTATATCTCTGACTACATATTTTTCTAAAAGGCAAAAGTGTTCTTGTTTTGGTAAACAGAGATGGGAGGGAATGTGTCATGATTAATACGAAGTGTTTCAGTTTGGCATTATCATAAGACTAATTTAAATAGTCTTAAAACTGTTTTGTTTTGGTTCATTTGTCTATGTTGATGTAGAGTAAGGCAGAATTTGCTATCCGTGGTGTTTTGTGGCTTCAAGCCAAATATGATATGGTTCTGGACATCTGGAGTTCAGTGACAGTTCTGCCGATGTTTAAATGTCCTGTTATGTTCTGCTCTGTGATAGTGTATATCATAGTATGCTTGAAATGCATTTTATGTAATGTGAAATCTATAGAGCAGGCTAGAGCAGTCGTGTGAATAGTAGTTAATCTTGCCAGAATTAAAAGGAAAGAAAAAAAAAATAAAAAATAAAACACATACCCTTTCCCGCTTGGTTCTCGAGACAGCCTTACAGTCACGAATGGTATTAGAAGCACAAGCTCCGTATATTGTTGACGTTTTTCACATTTTTGCTTATGTGCGTCATCCCCTGGCTTTATCTAACTGATGCTCATCCAGGAAGCATGCTCATTTCATATTTTAAAATAACATGACCATTATTTATACACCTACGACCACAAGACATTCCTTGGTGCTTTTCCGTTGTTGGGGCAACAATATAGTTGTGGCGCTGAAAATTATCAGGAACCACATTGTTTTTATGTATTTCATGTTTATATTAAGTACTTTCTACCTTATTTTACAAACACAGAGATGCACTAATTTCTTAACTGCACAGAGAACAGCATTTTGAGAGAAGTATGCAGTTTTAAAACAAACACAGAGATATATACATTAGTAAGACAATAAATTTTTAAACTACAATCTTGATCTTCATAAATTAGCATTTCCTTAAGCCTTTCTTGAATTGTCCATGTCCTGGATGACACTAATATTGCATTCTCTCTGCATACATTCATTTTAAACTCCACCCTTATTCACCACCCAGATCGTGTGTTCATAGTATACATGTTCCTTTCTCCTCTATTTTTTAATATATATATATATATATATATATATATATATATATATATATATATATATATATATATATAACTTTTTATCACAAAATTGGTCTGCTAGTTGCCATAACATTTTTATCCCCTCTATTCCCTTTCCCCTAAATTGCCTCAGTAGTTATCACAAAGTTGCAATAGGCGTATATGCATACAAGAACACCTGAGGGATACACAATTCATTCTGTTGCTGTAAGATGCTGTAAATGTTTTACTTCACCAATATAGAGAATTAAAGCAATCTTCACTGACACTAGATATGGGGGTGAATGATGGGTTTATTAAATGAACCTGAGAAGCAAATTAAAAGCTGATGACTTTCTGTGTAGCTCATTTTACACAGAAAAGCAACAGAAATTTAATGTCACTCAGCAGAAAGGAACTTACTGTTGGCTTGTATATGAAATAACAAAAAAGTAGATTTCACTGGTTACCAATGAATAATATATACATCTTTATTTATTTATTTGTGTTTTGTTAATTAATAACAAATAAGGTTTTAGTTAGTTATGTATATATGTATGCATCTATGTTTGTATATTTATATTGCTTTTTTGACAGTGAAATTCTGAATGGGTAAACCCCCCCCCCTCCTTTTTCAATGATGAAAAAAAAAAACTATGATTTGACTATCACTGATTGTTGGAGTCTGCTAGGTCTTTTCTTCAGATGACCAGTTTAGCAAATTCAGTTTAGTTACAGGAGTTGAATGGGTGATAACTCAACTGCCTTCTTCTTTCATATGTCCCAAACATTCAAAAAATAAATTCTCATGCTAATAACATGACTATAAAATGTTGTATTTGCCTTCATCCAAGATGCTCTGATGACACGTTCATTAAGGAACATCCTTTTCTCCAGACATGATATTTGTTAAGCACAGTGTATGACTTGCACAATAGATATCTGGAAATTCAGCACTGGTGTGCAAATCCTGGGGACTACTTCTCCCTTTTATACATTAAACATACTCTCCTTACCTAATGGTGATGTGGTTAAATCCAAAAGATGAAAATATAATGGGGGCATTGCAGGCTTTTGTTATGGGCTCATTCCATGCCAGCCACACTATTTTTTTCATAAAGCTAAATAACTCATAACCTTGCTATCATTCCTCTTCCTCCAATTTTAGAACATTAATTAAACCTTGCTTAATTTATTTTGTAGTCAGAGACTCATTTATCTGTCAATTGTGCAGATTTTCACAGAGTGTATAATTATATATATATATATATATATATATATATATATATATAGATATATATATATATATATATTTTTTTTTGTAAAAAATATTGTTGAATATGAGAAAATATTTATTAATACTCAAAACTATTTTGAAATTATATTACCTTAGTCTGAATGTTTTGTACCTTTTTGAAACCTGATTAGAAACAAGTATTACTGAATTACAATAATATAAAGAGAAAAAGAATATACTTATATATTTTAGCTGATTATATTATTTTCATATATTAAGTGTCTTTATTTAAAACTAAGTGGATAAGAGAAACTGATCCAAATATTATTTGTGAGGGTAGAAAGTTTGTTTGGTTAGATTCACTAACCAAACAAAGAGGTATATGACCTCATAGTGATAGGGAATGGTTTTAAAGGTTAGGAATTGCAAGTTCAGAAGTTTTATTGTTTTTAATTATCACTTTGGTGTCAGTCAGAAACATGCAAACACTATACAGTAAAAACATTTTTAAATTCTTCATCCAAGATAGAATAAAAAATAAACAATATTTACATAAAATCACATATAAAACAAACTCAAAACTAGGAAATGAAATGTTTATCCATAAATGTTAATGGTCTGAACAATAGTAATAAAAGAATAAGCCTATTCAAATACACAAATTTACATAAACCACAAGTAGTCTTTTTACAAGAGACACGCTTATTAGATAGAGATATAAACAACTTAAATATCAATAATTACACAGTATTAATAAGTTCTCAATATAAAACAAACAAAAAGAGACGAGTAGCTATACTACTTCGCAATACAACTATAACACCTAAAATAATTACTACTCATCAAGATACATCAGGTATGTTTTGTCTAGCTTTAATAGAGTTAAATAAGAGAATCTATACTTTAGTAAATCTATATTGGATTCCAGGACTAGGATTAAGAACAGTTAAACAGCATTTTGAAGAGATAATTCATCTAACTAAGGGTAGCCTGATACTGGCAAGAGACTTCAACTGTATAATAAATGACAAAGATACAGATTCTAAATCTAAAAGAAGAACACAACCTATCTCCAAGGTGCTTTTAAAATTTATAGATACACTATATTTAAAATATATAAATGAATTTACAGAACCAGACTCACTAATCTTTTCATTTTATTCTCATAGATATAGAACTAACTCTGGAATAGATAGAATATATGTCACCAATGACCTAATAACAAAAACTGACAAAGTCAAAATTATAAATTGTCCCTTATCTGATCATAATGCCATAGTCTTTGAGATAGAGTTTACTCCTTTTCATTCAAATCTCATTACTAGGATACCTTCCTATATCACAACATTGACAGAATTTAAAGAATTTTATGAAGAAACAATCAAAAACTTTCTAGAAATAAACTGCACAGAGGATATTTCAGAATTATATGTCTGGGATTCATTAAAGGTAGTTACATATGGGAAAATATTATCCTAGTACATAAATAAAAGGAAGTCATGGAATAAAGATATGCTAGACTTACAAAACAAAGCAGATGAATTGAAACTGGAAATACAAAAGGGCAATGCTACTCAAGTTCAAGAACTTACACAAATCAATAAGAAGTATGCAGAATTGTTACATCATAAGATTATGATTAACTTAGAAAAGATAAAAATAAACTCATACTCTACTAATCCAGCACACCTGAGACACTTAACTAATAGAACAAAAAAAAAATCAAATCTAAACAAATAAAATAAATATTTATTCCTAATACTAACAAAAGAGTTACGGCTCTAAATGATATTTTAGAAGCATTCAGACTTCAATTTAACTTTGATAATTCTCTAAACACCCAAGATACACCTACCAAGGATATAAAAAATACTTAGAAAATAATATTCATACTAAATTAACACAAGAACAAATAGACATTATAAACAAACCAATCAATATGACAGAATTAAAATCACAAATTAAAAAGCTCAAGACAAATAAAGCACCTGGCCCAGACAATATGCTACCAGAAATGTATAAATTAATACCCAATCAAGCCATATCCGTACTATTAAACTATATGATATAGCCAAAAAAGATTTGAACATACCACCCTCTTGGAAATATTAATTGATATCTCCAATTATCAAACCAGATAAAGATGAGAGGCAGTGCTCTTCATATAGACCAATATCATTACTCAATATAGATTATAAGATGTTTATGGCTATATATGCGGATAGGATCAAACACTTTCTTCCTTTCTTAATTCACAAAGATCAAACAGGTTTTATTAAAGGAAGAAACACTTCAGATAATATTAAAAGAATGCTAACATTAATAGACTATAGTAAACACAGAGTCCTAGATTTAAATGTAATCTCATTAGATATTAATAAAGCTTTTGATTCTGTTAACTGGAACTTTCTTTCACTAGTTTTAAAAGAATATAACTTTCCTTCTAATTTTAATAACCTTATCCAAATACTATATGAAAAATCTACTGCATATGTTAAACTAGGATCACATAGATCAGGCCCTATAACAATTAAAAAGGGAACTAAACAAGGTTGCCCTTTATCACTATTGTTATTTGCATTACTCATAGAACCCTGTGCAAATCAAATCAGATCAAGCAATAACATAAAGGGCATATGTATTAATAAAATGTTAAACCTTAAAATCCAACTCTTTGCTGATGACATACTTTTAACTCTCTCAGATGCCAATGAGTCTTTGAATGCTCTATTTAACTCCATGAATAAATTTCAAAATATTTCAGGCCTAAAATTTAATGAAAACAAAAAATTATGCCTTGTAACTGTAAAAAAATATATAAACAAAAGATTTTCCAAATATATAATAACAGAAAATAAATTAGTATAGCTGGGAATAAATCTACTCAATGAATTAACAGATTATCTAATATTTAACTATAATAAAATACTAGACAATAGAGCAAACACATGGTTACTGGAATAAATACATCTTTTCAACAGCAGACAGATTATATCTTATCCAAGCAATCATATTTCTCAAAATATTATACTTAATACAAAACTTTTCATTGCCACCTCCCAAATATATTATTCAAAGATACAATAAATTAATTTTAAATTTTCTATGGTTTCCAAATAAACCCCATATAGCCTTAAATAAACATTTACCAGATTGGGAAGATGGTAGAATTCATTTACCGGATATTGATTTATATATTGCCTTCTCTGTTATTAAAAATATAACACTATGGTTAAATAATCCATACACACCTATATGGAAACAAGCACATGAGCAGATTTACATAGAATTTAATTACAATCATATACAAGACAATTTAACTGTAATATCATCACCCCTTATATGGATGTTAAAAGATTATTTTTTAGGGAAAAAGAATAATATCAATAAATTACCATCAAACTATATAGGCTCTACACTATCAGTGTTCAACACATATATAAACAAAATATCAAATATTAATTCTTGGATTTTTCTTATTTTCCCTATAGCTTTTTCACCCACTATTCTAGACACATCCCAAATCCCTAAAATGAATATACTCAAGAAAGAATCATTACTCTTTTGGCATCAACATATAGAAAAAAGGGAAAATACTAACAAATGAACAGATAACTTACAATTATAATATAAATAAAGACTACTGGTTGCTTTTACAAAATCTAAGACATTTTCTTATAAATAAAGTAGAACAGATGCAACCTTCATTTAGACATGAAGCTCCAAAACTCATTGAATACCTTATTCTTATTACAAAACAACCTTATCAAGGTACAGGTTACTTATCTAATATCTGTAAAATTGTTAAAAAAACAAAAGATTATCATGAAAAATCATACTGGGATTATTATACTTTAATAAACAACCATCCTCCAGTTGAAGAAGAAAAAAGTAATATTCTAAAATCTTCCAAATTTTCTACATTATCAAAATACTGGCAATTATTCACTTGGAGAAATCTACACAGAAATGTCTATACACCACATAGGCTAGCCAAAATGTTTCCTAGTGAAGATCAATGTTGGAGATGCCAAATCAAGATAAAAGCAGATTGGCAGCATGTTTTTTATGAATGTATATGTCTCAATATGTACTGGAAGTCTATTAACTATTTTTTCAGACTGTTTATAATGATAATTTTCAATTAACAAAGTCTATAATTTTATTCAATTCTCCTATTCCAAACTGTGTACCAAAAAAGACACTAAAATCCTATGGTCACTATTGGCAATTTCACGTAAAATCAAAACTATACACTGGAAAAATGAGGCTTCTCCTACGTTCAAGAAATTTAAGAATTTAACATCAACAGTTGCTCACATGGAAATATTAACAGTGAAGAACAGAACTAAAAGATCTACTTTATACTATTATTCTTGGATGAAAGTACTGGAAATACTCGAAAGGATCGATGAAGATATATCATCTGATGTTTCTAACTTTATATAATATAGAATTTCAATGTTATTTGCATAGACACCAATGTAAATAGTTATACAATGGTTTGAAGTTAGTAATGTTTTAGAATTGTAAATATGATATTTATCTATATTTCATGTAATGTTTCTTAAGACATCCTATTTGAAATAATAAAAAAAATATTTAGTGAGAAAATCTTCTGGTGCAACTAACACTAGGTAAGACTGCAATCCAAATTGTAGCTTGCTGCAGATCCCCCACTATGCCCCAAGATTCTCACTACACCTTTCTAAACATACTGGAAAATATTAAGATGCAACCAAACACCCTAATACTGGGTGATTTCAACTACCCTACCATTAACTGGGAAAACTACTTAGGTACCAACAACTGTTCCCAACGGTTCTTGGAATTCATAAATTCCAACGCCCTGAATCAACTAATCCATAGTCCCACCAGGGGCTCCAATATCCTAGACCTGGTCATTACCAACATGGGAGATAGATGCTCCACACCAGTGGTCACCCCCTCATTGTTCAGGTCTGACCATAAGCAAATCACCCTTGACATCCATCCCACCCCCATCCCCCAGTAAGGAAACCTCCATAAAAAACTTCTCCAAAGCCAGCTTCATGCTACTCAGGTCAGACGTGACAAACTTCATGACACCCATGCAGACGGGAGCTGAAAGTTTGACTGCTGAATCCTATACTAAGGCACTGTTTGAGCACATCCACTCATGTATGAATTGTGCTATACCAAATAGAACCAGTTCCCTCACTATGCCCCAAGGTTCCCTCTCCTCATTTCTTGATGCACTGGAAAATATTATGGTACAACCCAACACCCTAATAATGGGCGATTTCAACTACCCCACCATTAACTGGGAAAACTACTCATGTACCAACTCTTTTGCTCAACATTTTCTGGAATACATAAATTCCAATGCCTTGGATCAATTTATCCACACCCCCACCAGGGGTAGCAATATCCTAGACCTGGTTATTACCAACATGGGTGACCAGTGTTCTGCACCAGAGGTCAATTCCTCATTGGTCAGATCCGACCACAAGCTAATCACCCTAGACATCCACATCCCGTCCCCACCCCCCATTAGGGAAACCAGCATAAAACATTTCTCCAAAGCCAACTGCATGCTTCTTAAGACAGAAGTGGCAAACTTCATTACACCCATGCAGATGAACAATAGAGGTATGACTGTTGAATCCTACACAAAAGCACTTTATAAGCACTTACACGAGTGCATGGGTTGTGCTATCCCTAACAGAACCAAGATTTTATCCTCCAAAAAAGGAAGCCAATCTGGTGATCCCCTGCCATAAACAAACTATACAACAGAAGGAAGAAACTTTTGCAGAAAAGAGTAAACTCCTAGGATGCAAAAAACTCCCTTACCAGCCTCAGTAAGAAGCTGAGATCCCTCATAAAATCCTCCAAAGCTAGTTACAAAAATAAAATTCCCAAAGATTTCAAAGACAACCACAAGGCATTCTATAGTTATGTCAAGAATTTAAATGGTAATGCTCAGATCTGCTCTGAGCTACAACAGAATGGCATTAAATATACTGATCCCAAGGACATTGCCACTATCCTGGCAGATCGATTCAGTGCCAAATTCACCCCCCCCCTCACCCCCTAAAGGGCCCATCTCAATACCAAAAAAGATTGCCAAATTCCAGTAATCACGACCACACAGGTAGAAACCGCACTCTCCAAAGCTAAGAATACAGCATCCATAAGACCAGACGACATCCTTGGTTGTGTACTACATGAACTACAAAATGAACTGGCACCTCAGCTAAGTGTCATGTTTAATCATAGCCTCACCTCAGACTTCATGAGCACTGAGTGGCGCACAGCTACAGTTATCCCACTCCACAAGGGGGGATCCATCTTGGATCCCAGGAACTACTGTCCCATCAGTCTGACGAGCCTGATCTGCAAGGGAATGGAATGCATTATCACGGAACTTATAAACAAAGACATTGGCAACCTTCAAACACTGGACCCCACCCAGTTTGGGTTTGTGAAGGGCCAATCTTGTCTCCTGAACCTGATTGACTTCTTCAAATCAGTCTCCAGAGATGTGGATGAGGGTATGACAGTCCACACAGCCTATCTGGACCTTGCCAAGGCTTTCAACACCATCCCCCACTCTAGAATCATAGACAAACTTACTAAGCTGGACATAAATCCCTACGTCACTCAATGGGTTGCTAAATGGCTTACTGACAGAACCCAGAATGTAAAAGTAGCCTACTCCAAATCCAGCTCCAGCCAAGTGACAAGTGGAGTGCCTCAGGGTTCAGTCCTGGGACCGCTCTTGTTTGGCATCTACTTCTCTGAAGTAAGGCCAACACTAAGGGACTCTGGCTAACAAAGTTCACAGATGGCTGCATTATTGAATCCCCAAATGATGTGGATAGTCTACAAAAGGGCCTTACAGAAACAAATGCTTGGTACCAGAGCCATGGGCTCACACTTAATACCAAGAAATGTATAGTTATCCCCTTTGGGAAAAAAACATGTGTCCATGAATTACCACATAGGTGGCAGTACACTAAACACCGAAAGTGTGATGATAAACTTAGGGTCACAGGTGGACAGTGGTGAGGTATTAAGGTGCGTGGGGATGCTGCCTTTGTTGTTTATCCAAGGTGAGAAGGGTACGCTGCCTTTATCTTTAGTTATTTGTATATATGGGTAAGCGGGGATGCTGCCTGTATGTTGATTTAATTGATGTTTGATACAGTTTTGTTGTTGTTCCATTAGCTAATTGTATTCAAGGGGTGGCAGGAATGCTGCCCATATGTTTGTTATGTTTGTTATGTTTTACTAAAGTAATGTTATTAAGCAAATTTATCACAATAAAGGTCATCAAACATCTGTGGGTGTTTGTGTATTAGGACCATGACAAAAAGAATTCTCTGTTTGTATAAATTCTTTACATCTGTGTTCTAAAGAAAAGTTGACCATAGCTGAAAATTGTTGTACACCCTCATGCAAAAAGGTGGGACAAAGTCACTGGAACATTTTACAGATGTAGTGTCAGGATAGTAGTAACCATTTAACTCATCTATATCAGAAGAACACAAATAAAAAACTGTCATCTGTATCTGAAATATCTTCAGTAGAAATTATAATGTCATTAATGCCAGCATCTGTATTATTTCTAGAGAAATAGTTAAGCAAATGTAACTTTCTGTACATTCTATATACTTCAAGTTTGAACATATAGGGTCTAGGCATCACAGTAGTCAAAGATTTGAAATGCTGGTAAGGATAGAGGATGCATAGAGTAATGTGGGTAGTAATAGAGTTTGGGCTATATTTAGCTGTGGTATTTCTGTTATTCAGGGTTTTGATTTGTACAACATACCCAACTTTTTGATATACCAAAACATTTGGCATGAAAGACCCGTTCAGTTGGTATGTTATTTTGTGAAGTAATTGAGATTTTACTGGACACAAATATAAGCAGCTTAATTTTATTGACATTTAATTAAAGATCGAAGTCTTTAAGCCAATATTCCAGACTTTTAAGTTTAAGCTTTGTGGAATGCTATAAGTAACTGAGGGAATTAGCAATACAGATAACAGTGGAGTCGTCAGTGCACTGTACTAATGTGGCATAAGGAATCTTGGTGTACATGTCATTTACAAAAATACTGAACAGAACCAGTCGAAGTTTTGAGCCTTGTGGATTACCTGCATTATTATTGGCCCAACGAGCCTGGTCTGCAAGGCCATGGATCGTAGCAGTCACCAAAGCCGTGGATGAGGGTAAGGTGGTTCACACAGCCTATCTTGACCTCGTCAAGGCTTTTGACACCATCCCCCATTCTGGAATTATAGCTAAACTCACTAAACTAGGTATAAATCCCTACGTCACAAGATGGGTTGCCAACTGGCTCACTGACAGAAACGACACTGTAAAAGTTGCAGACTCCAAATCTGACCTCAAAGCAGTGACAAGTGGAGTACCACAGGGTTCCATCCTGGGACCATTCCTGTTTGGTATCTACCTTTCTGAAGTACAAGCTAACACAGAAGGCCTCTGGCTAATGAAGTTCGCAGATGACTGCAAACTAGGAGCCATAGTCAAGTCCCCAAATGATGTGGATATCCTACAGAAGGGCGTCACTGAGACAGATGCCTGGTGTCAGAGCCATGGCCTCTAGCTCAATGCCAAAAAGTGCAGTGTCATCCCCTTTGGTAAAAACTCTGTACCCATGAACTACCACATAGGCAGCAATGTACTTAACACCAAATGTGTGAGAAGAGACCTTGGGACCCAGGTGGACAGTAGTCTCTCTTTTAATAGTCACATCGCCACAGTAGTCAGGAAGTCTTTCTATGTGGCACACCTCATCATAAAAGGGTTCTCATCCAGGAAAAAAGAGGTCATTGTTCCCCTCTACTTGACACTCATTAGACCCATTATAGAGTACAACGCCCCTTTTGGAATGTACCTCATAAGACATCTGCAGCAGCTGGAAAGGCCACAGAAGTACCTCACAAAGAGGATTACTGGCCTCAAACAAATGCCCTACACTGACCGCCTCAAAAAACTCCAGCTTTACTCCGTAGCATATCACCTACTCCGAGGTGATCTCTGCCTAACATATAAAGCTATGTCAAACCCAGAGCTGTTGGACATGCTACACCTAAAGAAACCCCAATCCCGCCGAGCTGCACACTCTAGGGACCTAAACCTTGTCACCACAATAAACTGGACATGCTGGAGGGATAGATTCCTGTCCCAGAGACTTCCTATACTCTGGAACAAGCTACCCATCTATGTCAAGCAAAGTTCTTCATTAGCACTCTTCAAGAAAAATCTTGATGAATGGATGGGAAATAGGAAATACACCTCGGGGATCACTTCTGTGTCTCTGCTGGACAGTGGCACAGGAAAATAACTTTCTTGGGTGGCATAAGCTATGGTACCTTGCTGGCAAGGCTTATGTAGGCCCTTGGGCCGACAGCCTAGTACCTACCTATGAACCTATGAACCTATGAAAAGTTGAAACTGAGTGAGCCCATTTTACTGCATGTAAATGATTAGAAAGATAACTTTTGAACCATTCTAATGTGTTGTTTGCCAGCTCCATATTATCCAGCTTTTTTAAAAGAAGAGTGTGAGACAAGGTATCAAAGGCCTTAGGCTAGTCTAAGAGAGTGGTAGAAAGACTCTTGATTCACCTGCCTTCTTCACCTTAGTAATACATGCTATATGCACGTTAACATGCATCTTAACTTAGAAAAAGCCCTTCCCATAACACTACCACTGCACAGGACTGCTTGGACATTTACCACACACACACACACACACACACACACACACACACACACACACACACACACACACACACACACACACACACAAACATCTAGTATTTATTCCACTTACCTTTTTTGACAAAACAAACATCTGACAAAACATCTATTCAATAAACCAGATGTTTGAACTTGCAACCATGCACTTCCACCTGTCAATCAATGCAACAGTCAGTCAAACACATTGCACTTCATTTTTCATTGGTACTCAATCCCGCTAATCATTTGTTTAAGAGAGGGAGAAGAAGCAAAGTGTGGTGCGTCTTTCAAGAAGAGGTATTGTATAAGCGACCTAAGTGTGCAGATGGATGGGAGTTGGACATCAGGGATGTCATGACCCATGGAATTGTTGCGTTACCTTACCATTCTTCTTTTTTGCGACTTGTAAGAAGAACCCAGGGCATTATGAGGAGAGTATAAAGCATTAACTGACAATACAAAGGACCAAAGAAGATATCAAGTGATCTAGATAGCTAAATGAGAGTATTTCAGACTCATCCATTCCTCGCCAGTCTGCTGTTCAACACTCATCCATGGTCAGATAGAGTGGTGCATTGAACTAGTCAAAGGGGTTACATTTATAAAGTTGATGTAGAGTTTTAATAGAATGTTAATTAAAAAAATGTCAGGAGAAAAGAAAAATGCTCACAAAAGAATATACATATCTCTCAAGGTTTGTAGAACGTTATGATCAGCTTTATGAAAGCAAAAGGCAGTAATAATATCAGTGCCTTTTGTTTCTATGAAAGGCAGTTGTGTAATACGGTTCATGACATGCAAAGTATAGGTCATGGCTGGCTAGGGTCAAGTTTTGGTGGGCTGAAACTAGTGCTGTTTCTGTTTAATGTTGCTGGAAATAAATCCAACCAAAGACTTCGTACCCCTGTCATAGTAACGAATCCTTTACAAGACAAGAGGCATGGCATCACCTTCAACACCCATTCAGGATTCAATAACTTAAAAATGATTTGCATTTACATGTTTTCATCATTTTAAATGGTCTATGTCCTTTGGGTTTTGCCGTTAGCAACTTATTTACTTTGAAAAGAAGAATGTGCTTATGTTTTGCTTATGTCATATTCTGTCAAGATTAATGACATTATGATGTTATGTTGTTTATGGATGTTTTTGTGATTCTTATTTTTTACAGTACTTGCAAATGGAAGAGACAAAATGGATGCCATGCTAAAATTTCTGCGTAATGCAAAACTGCACAGATATGTTTTGGATTTAGAATGCTAATAAAATTATTCATGCTGTGCATACCATATGATACATGAAATAGTCTGGCTATAACTGCCGGCTAGTATGGTTGTCATCTCAAGTAGGTACTACAGTAAGTAGCTACTCTTTATCAGAAGTATAGCTAGTAGAAGGATGGAGAGACTCATTAGATCAAATGTGATTAGATCACTTTTTAGAGAACTTGTGATTAGATAAAATGATAGACCACGTAAATGGAACCAATCGTATCATCATCAACCTCTTCTTTTCCCATTTTCTACATGGTGTATGGCTGTTGCATCAACTGTTATCTCTTTATATTCTATGCCATTTTCCTGCCTTTCTGGACAGTCATGCCTGCATGTCACAGGTCTTCTCTTACACAATCCATCCTTTTGATGGCTACCCTGATTTCATCTTGCAATCTTCCTTACTGCCCCAAATTTTCTTTACCAGATTGTATTTTGCTTTCCTACACATGTACCTGAACCATTGCAATCTGTTCTGTTTGACCTTCTCAGTAGTTACAGCTGCTTGCACTTTTGTGTCATTATTTCTTTGTCTGATCCAAAGTATGTATCCTACCACCCATCTCTGGCACTTTATCTCTACCACCTGTAGCTTCCTCAGTTGCTCTGCCTTCACCACTCAGGTTTTTGTTCCATACAGTAGCATTGGTTATTCCATTGTTTTGAACACCTTACTTTTCAGCTTCTTCAACATTCTCCTGTCATGCACTACCCCTGTGCCTTTTGGCTTCCGCCTCTCTGCTTCTAACATTGACCTCTTTATTCAGACTTCCCTTCTTCTGAACTACCCTTCTGAGATAATTGAAGCTGGTGAACTATTCCACAATTTTCCCTTCTCAACTTTTAGCTTTTTCTGTATTCCCCCATTTGCTGCTATTACAACTGTTTTATGTGTACTCACTTTGACCCATGTACTGTCAGTTTTGCATTCTGTTCTGCTGTTATTCACTGAAGTTCTTCTTCAATGTCTGCCTGTAATGCCACATTATCTGTATATAGCAGCTTTGTTGGTCTGTCCCCTCTGACCTGTTTGCTAATGTAGCCTATCACCAGTATTAGCAGCATTGGGCTCAGAGCTGAACACTGATGTACATTCACTCCCATGGGAACCACTCTGTGAGGCTGAACACTATTTGTACTTGTGTCATTGGGCCCTTATACTTAGCCTGCACTAGTTCTACAAAATTCTACCAATGTTTTTGGGACTCTGAACCACTGAAGGATTGTTCAAATGAGCTTTCTTAGGACCATGCCATACGCTTTCTCCAAATCTAGGAATGCCCAGTTGGACTCTTTCCTCATCTCTAGTTTCTTCTCAACTGTATGTTTCACTGCAAACAGTGGGTCAGTTGCACTGTATCCTGATCTGAATCCTAACTGCTCATCGCCCATCTAACTTTCTACTACTCAGAGAATTCATTTTCGGTCACCGTCGCCATAATTTTCATGCTGTGTGATAGGAATGTGATACCTCAATACAGCCCTCAGTTGTGAATGTCCCCTTTGTTCTTGTACACTAGAATGTTTACTCTCTAATCATCTGGGATACACCTTTCTCTCCATGTTTGCTGTAAGTACCCTCTGGAGCCTTTTCTCCCCTATCTCACCCAACATCTTGATCAAATCAGCCTGTTGGTTTCCTTAACTTAATTGTCCATAGTGCTGCTCGCACTTCTTCTAGGGTGGGCTCCTCTTCTTTCATTATAAGCTGTGTCTGGGTCAGTACAGCCTTTGTATGGTTTTCTTCATTTAAAGCTACTGGAAGAGCTCCTTCCTTCTACTTTTGATGTTCTGTGGGCTAGTGAGCAAGTTCTTGCTGGTATCCTTTATGACTGGCATCTGATGACTATCTACTTTATCTTTCTGTCTTTGTCTTACAGCTTGCCATTTGATGATTCACTTTCCAGATGCTAGTAGAATGTCTCTGATGCCTTGTTCTTGCTACAGCAATTGTTCTTTCATAGTCCTTTTGTTTGCTAATTGATATTATTTCTTAGTATGGTCCACCTTTTCTATCTCCCACTTTTTCCTGCACTCCTTTTTTCTTTTTTTTTGGTGACTTCCTGGATTTCTGTATTCTGCCACCAGCTTTCTTTATGTACCTAATTTCCATACCTGGATCGGTAGCATATCTGTTGCATAGTCCTCCCAGATGCTGTTTTTGAGGCAGTCTCATTCATCTTAAACTCCATCTAATTCTTCTTCTTCTGGAGGTGCTAGAACCCTGAGTAATTCCTTGAACTCTTGTGCTTTCTCTGCAGTCAACTTCCAGATCTTCAGCCTAGATTCTGTTGCCCTTAGATCCTCCTCTGACTACTGCCTGCATCTGATTATGGCAACCAATGGTTTATGCTTTAGGCTGACTTTTTCACTAGAGATGATTTTACAGACACTGATTCTACCCCTTTCTTTACTAGGAGGAAGTCTACCTGAATTGCATATTTGCCAGTTTTGTTGGTGAGCTTCTGACTGTTTCTGTTATCTAACCATATATTGATCACCATCATACCATTTGCCAGACAGAAGTCTATAATGGCCTCTCCTTCTTTATTCCTGTTGTCCCACCCATATCCTGTTCTGTCTGTCCTGATATGTACATTCAGGTCCCCCATTATCAGCACCAAGTCATATTGGCCTGCTTTACCTTGAAGGTCCTGCAGCTGTAACCTTAATGCCCTATTTTCCTCAGTATCAAAACTCTGCTGTGTGGCATAGCCTGAAATTATGAATACTGCCCTATTCCTATACTGGCATCTGACTGACATCTATTTGTCACTAATTCTCATGACATCTCTCACCGCCTTTTGAAGCCTCTCCTTCACCACAGTTCCCGCACTATTTCTAGTCAATCCAACCCCCCCCCCCCACACACAGAGTAGTAGACTCTGGATCCCAAGTCTTGTCTCTTAGCTACAGAAGATGTTTATTCTCCTTACCATTATGCCATTTGCATTCATGCTGCACCATGTCAGAAAATGTAATAAGTGCAACAGTCCTTTGTTCAGGTTTGGCAAGTTAATAGATTTTATGTCCAGCTTTTGCTCTTTAGAGCTATCCTAGGTAACCTAATTTGGGCAAGTGGACAGTGGCCGACCAGCCAGTAGCTTATTAACCCAGGACTGCAGGGCTTATAGTGGGTACACACTGGCCAAAAGGGGCACATAAACTCCCCTGACCATTAACATGGGTTCCTCGCATAGGACAGAGAAGGCTTCAACCCATTCATCACTGGCATATACCCATGTGCATTTTTTGCCAACATTAACCAAAATACCCCAATCACCTAGAGTCAATTTTTACACTCAAGTAGCTAGCCCTGACATGGAGTGTGGTGTCTGCTCCATATTCTCCTATCTGTATGGTACTGCCCACCACAGTTGGTGCCTAAAGCGGTTGTCTTATACAACTCTTTCCCTGACAGGCACCATCTGGAGTCTGTGCTGCTGCCCACGACTCCATTCTTGAATGAGTTTGAGGTGGAAACAACCAGGTTTTTGGGAGGTGGAAGTAACCTCACTGACACACAAGGTAATTATGCAGCCTCCAAGCCTCCATGCAGACATTAGCCAGAAGCCTTAACCATTATGGTGTGTGTGTGTGTGTGTGTGTGTGTGTGTGTGTGTGTGTGTGTGTGTGTGTGTGTGTGAGTGTGCACGCGCGCGTGTGTGTGTGTGTGTATGTGTGTGTGTTAAAAATAGGGACATATTTTAAAAGTTGCTTTTATAAACTTACAAAGTTGCTAGAGTAACAAGGCTTGTTTTAACATACATTTTCTGAAGGATTTGAAGTCTGAAATTCAAATGTATGTCATTATTTAGTGACTTCATTCTTCAGATCATTCTAGTAATTTGCCAGAAAACCACAAATTTGAGGAACATACCAAAAATATGAGCCAAAAATCTGGACAGTTGAGAGGTATTCACAGCACAGATTAACATACCTAAACACAAAATACTGATACCCAGCCATGTGTACTCCAACATATTAACTCAGACCATGCAACTTAAAAGCAATGTTTTTTGCAGGGTGCAATTTCCCTGTAGCCCCCCCCCCCCGTCCACTGCCAGGTCTATATTATAAGACTGAGTGTTAAAAACAACGAACATTCTTACCTCAACACATCTTAACCGAAACACTAAATCCCGAACTGCCAGAACAGCGATTTCTTTCCCACGGAAAAAAAATCACTGGGCCAAAAAAAAAAATTTAAAAAATAACCGACAGACAAAATTAAATGGGGGGCTTCACCCACCACACTCCCAATGTGGGGGGCTGTGCTCCCCCCACCCCACTACTTAAATATACCAACTCCGAGATCACACTACAGTGGAGGAAATGGTAAATTTTCGGCAATGGCCCAGCAATTTTTTTCCCTGGGAAAAAGATCTCTGTTCTGGCCGTTCGAGATATAATGTTTCAGTTAAGATATGTCGAGGTAAGGGTGTTCACTATTTGTAACAGTCGATCTTATAATATAGACCTCACACTGCCTGCTATATATACTAAATCTGAGATCACACAATAGCAGAGAAAGGGTACTGTATATTTTCCATCCCTGCAATTAAAGCATCTCACAGGTACCTTTAATGAACTGATCTGTCTAGCTGTGTTGTAAATGGTCATTGGTCAGTTTAGATGAACACACACACACACACACACACACACACACACACAAACATATATATACCCACACACACACACACACACACACACACACACACACACACACACACACACACACACACACGCACACACACACGCACATGCACACGTACACACATGCGCGTGCGCGCACACACACACACACACACACATACACACACAGTTTTATATAAGTTTGTTGAATGGCATTAATATTGACATGCATAACGCTGACACCAAATTATCAACTTTATGCATGTTGACACTTGTCTGCACATGCACTATGAATGAATCTCAGCACATGATAAAACATTTAAGCAGAAAACAAAAGAAAATATCATTTTTTGTAGGAGAACAAGCTGTCCTGCATGCACCACATCCCCTGTTAATTATATATACTTACTCTGAGATCATACAATTCTCAGGGAAAGGCCAAATTCGCCAACCTTGACAATAATCTGAGCTGCTTCTTTTGTCAGTAGTTGTCGACCATCTGTTTAGTTGACCAAATTGTCTCGACTAAACAAATGTTGACCGAAGCACTATTCAACAAAAGTTCTATAAGAATTTCATCTGTACCTTTGATCAACTGATCTGTCTAGATGTTTTACATCTAAACAAGACAGTAGTGAAGTAAAGACTCACTTTAAAGAACTGTTACCATATTAACAATATCAGCTGGTATGACAGATGCCTAACTCTACATATACCCATTTCTGGAATAGGCTGTCCTTACATGTTAAGTGGATTGGTTTTCTGGCAACTTTTAAAACTAGTCTAGAAGGCTTAATTGGTGATCACAAATTTCACCTGGGTTATGTGGGAGCAAATCTACTGAATGGGAAACCGGATGATGTAGATGAGCATTTCAAGGGTCTCTTTTGTTATAAGTTTAGTAAGAAAATATGAACATATATGATATATTTTGCAAATAAGGAATAATTGTTTGCAAGACAGTGGGTCTCTGTGTCTGTGTTCACTCTGATTTAGTAATTGTGTATTTCTGTTGAAATGCACATGATGAGAGTTTCTGAACAACATGTGGAAATCTCATAAGCTAGTGGACTTTTCCCTTGTGATATAGAAGTAATTTTATATTCAAGGGTGAAAATCCTTACGATGCTTGCTGGATAAGGCTTCACTTACAATAACATAAGAACATTTGTACTTTCACTAATGTTATTGTTGTCTTTCGGCTTTTCCCGGTTAGGGGTCGCCACAGCGAAACTCCGGTCAGCTAATGATTGGCAGTCGATTTTCATGAACGCCGAGGTGCCAGCTCAACGTTCAACCTTCAGCTGCACCACCGCGGCATGTACTTTCACTAATGCGTGCTGTAAATTTATACATTTCAGGTTGACCTGCATGATCTATAAGTTTCTCATGCTTTTACTAGAAGGCAAGTGCTTGTATGATTGGTATAACATTATGCCGCTTTGTGTACGTAGTTGATTGTATGACCTGTGTGATAAGACTTGGCAGTCACATCTGTACAGTATAAAAATCATTTCCCAAATAATATTATATTGTTAAAAATGGTTTGTTTTATTTAAATTATCATAATGTAATTCTTTTGAGAAAAAATGATTAATGAACCTGGGTAGTATTAAGTAGAACAGATATAATTATAGAATACTGAATGATTCCCAAAGACTGTCTTGGGCAAAAATATCATTCAGGTACGAAGAAGCATTTTTTCACAACAGATATGGTGACTGAGCTCTTACTATTACTTTATAGACAAGACTGCACAAGTCTTTCTGCTTTGAGCTGTTTTTTTATCTAAGAATTCTGAACACAGTAGTTTCTTTAAAGCAAGGAATTACATTAGGCTGGATGTCTCCTCTTTGTTCTTTGCTGAATCAGTAGAAACATCTGTATTTCTTCTTGCAAAAGAAAATGTAAAATCAGTACATTGTTCTCTCAGGACTATTGCTGCTTAATGTCAACCATTGCAAGAGTTCTGTCATTCTGTTGATATAAATGCACAAATGGTGGCTTATACTTCAATGCCTGTGAAGGCTGTTTTATTGACATGTTGAGAGTAAAAAAATATTTCTGCCTGTGTTCAGCAATTTTTTAGGTATAAGCTACCTGCACTAGTTTCAAGCTATGAACCTGTCTTTTGACTTGGATGAATGTGTATTATCAGTATGGTTCAAGTAATAGGTCTGATAAACAGAAGTCCTTCAACTAAACCAGTGCAGTTGTAGCCACAGAAATCATATGATCCATCTCATTCTGAGTGGATTTAGTTCTGCACTAGACTGTTCGGGCAGGGATTTTGAAATGTATCTGCTAAGCACGGTCACTGGCAGACAATGTCATGTAATCATTTTAGTCTGATAACCATCTCAGCGTTTATATTTAGACAATTTATTTTGTAATTTGGTAACTGCTCTAGTCCTCAGACCCTTTCAGCCATGTCCTATCCTAATGATGACATAAAAGACTGGCATTATTTATGCAGATGTACAGAATGAGAACATTTATGAAGTCTAACACAACATAATTAAGATATTCATATAACAGAGAATAGCTAAGATGCTAGAGTAAAACCTGCATTTTAACAACAGGTTAGCTAAGAAGAGAGAATGCAATAGTATCTAAACTAATAGGTTTATCACTTATTGAAATGAAGGTAATGCCGGTCTTAAATAAAATAACACAATAATATAAAAATCAGAAAATATAAGATGAATGCTAGAAGTATCCAATCTTATCTATTAATTAAAAACAGGCACAATGCAAAATGAAACTGAGAAAGAAAATATGTAAGTTGGGCAGCTTCATTGTTTAAATTGTGAAGTTCAGTGCAGTATTACAGGAAGTGAAGAAAATGCAGTCCCTCTCAGTGTTACCTAACTGGTGGGCTTCTAAAACACGTATTACTTTGGATGGCTACTCAGGTAAGAAGGAAGGAAAACAAAAATTCTGGGGCAAAAACATTTTCCTGACTTTTTCCTGACATAACTATCAAAATCTGAATGTTTTAAAACTTTGTGATTATAACAGAATGGGCAATAACAATTCACCCACTGAATGTAATAATACTAGCAGATGCTTTATTCGTAATCTGTGAAGAAATGTGTGCACTTATAGTAGGAACTCACAAAGAAAAGTGTGATAGAATACAGTGTTGCATTTTGAGAAATGAACGGATATCTCTTTGAAATGCTGCAATGTTATAAAGTGACAAAATAGGAAATTAATGATGTGAGTTTGCAGATTTATGAAGTGAGGCATTTTGATGTGAAACAGTTTAAGTGGCAAATGGGTACAGGATAAATTGAGTATCAGAGAATGAATGAATGAACTGATAATATTCTGTGAATTTTTGTTCTTTTCATTCTTTCCACCTTTTTTGATACTTGCCCCTAGGAGAAATACGTATTAGGCTTTATGATAAACTGACTGGTTTACATCATAGCTATACCGTGAGTCAGACTGCAAAAGAGTTGCTGCTTTATTTTCCATTTTTTAACTTCTGTGGACTACCTATTATTTTATTATTTTGTAGTACGTATTTTAAAGTGTGATTTGTATTAGTGAACTAGGTGCATGACATATTTCAAGGAGTAAACTTCACACCCTCCACACTAAGAAATTTCTGGTTGGTTTGTTTTTACATATATATGCTTCTTAAAACAAGATCACAAATTATATTCATTCATGAGGTTACTAGGTGATTGGCCCTAGGGCCTTTATAAGCCTAGCCATGCTATACCCTTGTTCCCTTATTGACCAAGTTGTATGGTCTATATTTGCAGCATGAGTCTACTATCAGCACTGACTGCCCTTATGCAACAGGGACAGAGGTGACACCTAAAAGTAAATTTACAGTCTCCCATCCAGTTGTCTAAGTTATTCTTAAATAGGGTCATTGAGGAGCTCTGTTTTATGTGAATTGGGAGATTGTTCCAGAGGAGTGGCAATCTCTGTGAGACATATCTGTCTCTCCTGCATGTCCTCTTAATGTCACAGGCTAGGTTAAAATCCCTACAGTGAGTGAATCTTGTCCCATTTGAGTTGCAGATGTGTATCATTTCCATTGGGGCAGGGTCCGAGGCTACTCTGTAGGCCAGGCACAAGTCGCCTCTCAGCAACCTATAAGATACAGTAAATGATAAACTGAGATTTGGCATCAATCTAGTCAGTCTTAAAAATACTTAAACATTATAACCATAAGCCTAAAATTGTCATTATTAGCCAACCTTTGTTAGTAGTGATGTAACTATCCAAAGTCCCCTATTATATGAATTGGCTGGTACTTTACAATTCAGACTTACCGAATGTAAAATGTTCATCAAATAGAGCAGAAGATGGCACCTTTTTAATAAGTAAGGACATACAAAATAATAGGACTGACCTGACTTTTTAACCTCTTCCCAGATGGAGTTACTCAGGCTTAAGATAGGTGACAGCTTGGAGACTAAAAACTCTGTAGTAAGGTGTCACCTACTGGTGGATGAAGACTAAACTCTTGAGCTTAAGTAGATCAAGGTTCAACCCACCGATGAGCCAAGCTCCTACACAGGAGATCACTGTCAGTGAGCTTTTCCAGCAGAGATGCCCTTTTTGGGGGAGTTTCCCCCTTTTTCCAGTTGGTGAGACCATGCAGTTGGTATATATAAGTTTAGGGATGTGGGGGGATTGCCTCCTGAAAAAGCACATTAAAAATGTTTTTTTTTGTCCATTTTTTCTGGCAAACGACATACAGGGATTATGATCCTTGGTGCATTCATTTTCGTCCACTCATAGCAGAAGTCCATAGTAAATACTGCACAATACTTTAAAGAACCCTAGAAGACAAGTCCAGTTTTTGGAAAACTTATCTGAAATGTGAAGGAAACATGACTCTTAGGATATTTTTGCACACATAAAACCACTATATATGACAAGTTTGTAGATGGACAGACCATTAACATAGTAGGCAGCATCAAGAAATGTTAGAATCCAAAGCAGATGGTCTAAGAATGAATAATTATTCCAAACTTGAATTCATTGCTTGCAACGCCCAATATATGTAATGTGAACATATTTAAATGATGGTGATAAGGAATCTGAGATCTCATTGTTCACTCTCTGCTTGCTTGTGTGCATACCAAGCAGAATAATGGTGTCATCTCACTTTATCAAATCAATATGATTTGCATTTCTGGCCATTTGTCCATATTAATATTTTCAGTCATTCATCTACTTCACAGAAAAAAATAAGCAAACAGGATCTAAAGAAGAATGTAGAGGAGCATAGTTAAAGACCAAGTAATCTAGCTGATTACCAGATCAATGACGTCATCTGTACAATTACCACATCCAAGAACTCATGGTAGTCATCAAATAAAATGACGGGTTATCTGTGCAGAGTTTAATAATAAAGGCTGACAGACTACAATTTTTTAATTTTGTCAAGCCCATTTAATTAATTTATTAGTAACTAATTTACTTTATTGGTTAAGCCCTACTTGGCTTGACCTATTTTAAAGGGGAGACCCAATTAGGTAGTCAAACCCACTAGGGGCAATTTATGTAGGACACTGAAAATTTCCTTTTTTGATCATGGGAATATACAAAAGCATTAAATATGCAGCATTCTAAAGATGTAAATCAATAAAGATCCTCTATTTTACTGATTTTTTGCTTTCTTAACATTAGTGCATTGACAAAGTTGGGGGGAGGAAAAAAGTATATTTTTCTGCTGGAAGTAAAGTATAGATGTAACTAGACAGAAGCGAAAGTTGCATAACATGTATAGATGAGGGCTGAAGCAAAAAGAGAAGAGATAATAGTTTTGCATCCCAAGCAGTAAGAACTTCACCTCATTTTATCAGGCAGTCATTTTGCTTTGGACAGAGGTTTTGGGGAAGATTGTCATCAAGAATGTCTTTTATTTAGTACCAATAAAAAGAAAAGAAATGTATTACATGCAGTGCTGAAGGACATATTCGGTACACATGAAGGGTGCAATGTAGTTGAGTCTCTAGATATTTTCTATACTGTAATAGACTGAGAAAATTTGCTGATAAAGTATCAGACATGCATATATCTGAGTTAAAGTCTACAGATATGGGCACAATTACATATAGGGGTTTTGGAATATGGCAATGATCAAAAGATATTATGGAAAATGTAGCTTCTGGAATAGAACTGTTAATGTTTAAGTGGAATTTTACATTCTAATTGTGGGATCACTTGTTAAAGACATACAATGAGGAGAATTAAACTGAGAACCAAACAGTATACCTGACAGATCATTTATTGCACTAGCCCTTAGAAGAGGCATGGTACAAATCTTATGTATAGCTTGGTAAGGAAAAGTGGAATATTTTTCAAATTACATATGAAACAAGTAGGAGTTTTGTCCTTTTTCCCTGAAAAGATGTTAAATATTAGTCATATGCAGACAAGAAGCCTGATGATTACAGAAGAGTATCTCTGAATAAAATCTTATAAGCCACATGATCTTGATTATTGGTGTAATCCCTTGATCTATGAAATGCCACTGATTGGAAGTAATGCTGCTGAATATAGACAACATAGACAACAGTGACCCCATAACTGTTTGTATGTTATTTGAAGGTGAAGCTGTCCTGTTCAACCAGAATAAATGTACTATACTACCTGTAAATAATGTAATTTCACTGAAGGTACAGGACGGCACAAACGATATCCCAGCTGGACAGGTCACAATTTCACTATTTAATGAACAATTCCTGAATAGTACAAAAGTTGAAGCAGATACAATAGTCAAAGGTTAAGCGCTTTCATCTGTCATATGCAGACTTCATCAGAACCACCATTTTTTTCTCTGAATTTCACTTATATACTTCAATTTGGCGCCAAAAATATTTGCATTGCAGTTTAAAATTTAAAGACGTACTGAACATATTGGACAAAACTTCTTTTACACATTAAATGGTATATAATGTAAATCAATTATATGTGGATGTTATTTATAAAAATATTTATAAAAATATTTGTACTATTCAGGAATTGTTCATTAAATTGTGAAATTGTGACCTGTTCCAGCTGGGATATCGTTTGTGCCATCCTGTACCTTCAGTGAAATTACGTTGTTGTCATTGTTGAATTACCCGTACCTGTAAATAATGCACATGGGGCTGCAGAGCACCTGTATAATGACTTCACAAAAATCACACCCAACCAGAACTATACTTATACACATGCCTTGCACATGTATAGTGACATCTAAAGATGCTTTTCCTCCTCTTCTTCCTGATGTATTTATATAGTTGGAGAGAAATTTACATGATAATTTTAATCATTTTTGTTACAGCAACTGGATGTAGAAAACAGTGTTTTGCTATAATTACAAATTATTTTTGTATTGCGAATGTACTATAAGTTGATATTTATGCCCCATAATTTAAGAAATTATAGCTTCTCACCACATGATTGATCATTTTTGTAGTTTGTGAAATACTTCCTCCTACACAGACTCTGACAGAGTGCTTATCAGGCACTCAGTATGGCAATCCCAAGGTGGCTTGGATCAGTACTCAGAGTAAGATCAACAGAAAACCCACTTCTGAAATAGAGTCCTCCATCTGGAATTCATCTGGTTCAGCACTTAAATATCTGGACCATGGATAACCAGAACAGTCCTCTGTTCACTTTTGGACCTAGTTTGTTTTTCCTCCCTTTCGTGGCCACAGTGTGACATGGCTTGCTTATTCCCACACCCGTGGCATGGGGCCAGCCCAGTCATATGTTGAAATTGCAGAGATGTCAGCAAGAGAACAAAGCACCCTCATGGCTGTGTGAATGATGGCCCCCGTCTTCAGATAGCTCTTGCCTTGGTAGTGGGTGCAATGACTTGAATAAAGGAACAAGTGAGCACTGTCTTACGAAGTGGAAGCTTGATAATTTACAGGCACAATGACAAAAATAACTTATAAAAATGGGTTTGGGTAAAAGAATGGTTACTAGGCTAGCAATGTAATGTAATGTAAGTTGAGTGTATGCAGGGGAGGTCATGCGTGTAGAGGATAAGATGTACGTAGGAGATGTTGCTGTCAAATAGGTATGGAAGCAGGTAAGGTATAGTGGTGCCTTGAGGACATTTCTTAGTTCTGTTAGACATTTTATAATACCTAGTCTTTGCTGAAGCTAGGATTGCTCAGTGGTGAGCATGCAGTAAATTGAGCAGGTTGATTGCATGTGGATTCATAACAAATACGTTGGTAGCATGCAGTTTTATCTCATCACTGTGCTATTTTTGAAGTACTATAGTGCATTTTTGGTTATTTCGATATTTAATATTCAAAACTAAAAAGATTATTAAAAAAACTCCTAGCTTTTAGTGTTTGCCTTAAATATTTAGATAAACCTTTCTGCTGTCCCACTTACAGATGGATGATTGGGAACAGAGATGACATGATATATACCATTCAGCTTTGTGGAAGCATTTATATCTTCTAGAGTGAACTTTGGGACATTGCCAGAAAAAGTTTGTTCTGGCAGGCCATTTTTTTGTGAATATTGCTCTTAGCATTGCAGCAGTTTTCTCAGAGGTAAGTCCATGTATATAGTCTCCAGATATTTATCATTAGTGTATACAGCAGCAAAGATCTTTGAGTCGATAAGGCATCCATTATGAATATGGATGTACTGAATCTGTACTCATGGCTATACCCAAAACAGTAATGTTTTTTGTGGGTCTACATAACAGTAATGGTTTTTGTGGGTCTACATTTCGGGTACTTTAGCATCCAGTACAGCCTTCTGCTATGTTTTCAGTACACTTGTCAATTTCAATCCAATGCACAAAGCTACAAGCCGTGGATTTCATTTTCCAGTGCCTAAGTGTCCCTACTGTACGATGTATAGCAATCTTTGTCACATAGCTTAGGGAGAAGTTTCACTCTTGATTCAAGCATTAAGATTTCTTGTCATTGGATAAAAAGATCTAGCGAATCATTTACTTTAGGCTGTTCTTTTCAGGCAATGTCCTATATGACCAACAGTACTGTACCATTTTCTTCTGAATTTGTCACAGGTGAATGTTCATCTGTCACTGTTCTAAAACAACCTGCGGATATGTCATCCTTAGCTCTTTTACCTTCTCAGTCTCTTCAATCTCCACACTGGCCTTAGACATGGGTTGGATTTTGCCCGATAGAGGAGATGCTGGTCAGCTGTGAGGACTCATAAATACGCAAAAAAAAAAAAAAAGTTCTATATTGTATTCATAAAGATCAGGTAAGGAAACAGACAATTAAAGCAAAGAAACAAAATAGCAAATTAACTACTAATATACAAATTCCTTACTAGAACATCATTCATAAGATTCATTGTAATTAATTGATATCTACATATTGATCTCAGTTAGTATTGAATTATATCCTTTTTTGTTCATTAGTCCAGTAGTGCAATAAGATATTAAAAATAAGCCCAGTATATGCTGTAATTCAAAAAGATAAGGCCAGAGAGTTTAGTCTGAAAGGACAAGCCCATGTTGTTTTAGTTAACTGGCTTCTAGGTTGTTTAAAAAGATACAGTCACTAGTCTTACTTTGCAGCCAGAAGTCAGATTTAGGTGTCAGGTAGTGCAAATGAATGACTATCTCTTTCCTCCTAGTTTACCCAAGGCAATGATTAAAGGATTATTCCCGTCTTCCATTGGAAGCATTCTTAAAAGTCTCCAGCTCATTGGAGCCCCTAAATTTCACAATAAACTGACTTGGTGTTGTTGTTTTTTTATATTTATTCTGATCTGGTGGTGGTGTTTTTTATATTTAAGTTTTCTTTAGCTTTCATTCTAAATTATTTAAATTGCATTTTGTAGCCCTATTTAGTGTAAAGGCATCATGGCTAACAGCTAATATTATTTTAAAGTCTGGATGTTTGCTGAGTTCTCTCAGGAATATTTATATAAGGTTTTCTATTATATGACTTCATAGTTCCTTTTCAGATTCAGCTTTTTAAAGATGCCTCTAAAAAAGTTTCTTCTAGACAAGACCACCTAAGTGCATTCTTTAGGTTCATAGTTGTGAATGACAATGTTCCAGTATGCAGTTTACAAGTTAGGTTTGATTTATTAATTATTACTGCCACTTTGGCAGAAACTGATTTTCACAACTCCTTTCTATTTCCAAAAACATATTTAGTATATTCTTGTTTTTTTTTTAACATTTCAAAATATACTGTGTGTATTTCCATTTAAGTACATGTGTAAATTGTATATGAATATACTTTGCTCTGCATATCCCTGTTATGTTTTTACTGTACTCTTCATGTTGTATATTGTATATGTAAATATTTTTTATTTTTGCTATCAGATTTTTTAAGACCCATATTCAATGGCTTTTAATACATTTTTGTCACAATCAGTTTTCAAACATTAAAAATAAGCAATGTTTATCACATACTTTATGAAGGCATTATGCTGTTCAGCAGATCAAGAATTGAAGGATATAAGTTAATCAAGTCATCAGCAAAATAGGATCACAGACAACATCCCTAAAAAATCATTGTGCTAGTGGCAAGTGAAGGTACCTCTCCTAATGTCGAAAGATAAAATAGGTTTCTTGACTTGACCAAATAAGAAAATAAACACTTGTTAGTCATAATGCTAGTAACAAAGCCTTTCTCAGCATTTTCTATAGTCTACCATAGCTGTCTCACAACATTTTATTTCCTGGTTTGATTTCTTTCTCTTGTACCTTTTGTGCCGAGCTTCCATATATATCCTCTGTTTACATGGGCATACTGTTTTCCCCACATCTCAAAGACTCGCAGATAAGAGAACTGGGTATCCTTTAAAATGACAATAGGTGTGTGTGTGTGTGTGTGTGTGTGTGTGTGTGTGTGTGTGTGTGTGTGTGTGTGTGTGTGTGTGTGTGTGTGGACTCCCATCTTGCAATGTACTGGCATCCTGTCTCAGTACTAGTTCTATGTATTTAGTCACTGCTTACTAGGATAGGCTCTGGCTCCCTAACAACACTGAATTTCTTAAACTATTTCCAAGCAGTAATTGAATATATTTGGCTGCACATTTGTTACCAAGCTAGTATTCTGCTTATTGTGCTGTTTGTGAAAGCTGGCGCTGTGCAGTGTGATAGTATACTGAATAACAACAAAAGTCATGCTTAATCACAGTCAAGGTAAGGAGTGCTTGCATAACCTCCATTCTCACATGTACACTGTTTAATTTGTTTCCTGGCATTTGTGAAAAAAAAGTTATTTTGCAACACCTCTATCCAACTAAGTAAGTCTTGCCACCTCAGAATCTGGTTTTATTAAACAAAGACAAAACCTCTCTCAACATTTATAACTCAACATGCATTTTTTAGCTAACATACCACATATAGTCATGAAGCTAAAGTAAAAAGAGGGCAGACTGCCAAAGTACTCTGCTTTCAAAGGTTTTACTGAGTATTGTATAAAATGGCATTTCCTGTTTATAGAAAGTGAATCTCCTAGCTTCATGTTTGGTAGCAGCTTACATTAAAAAGATCACGGGAAACAATAGCCTTTACTTCTTTTTTCACCCTTCCCTTACCACTAACGGGCTATGCTGTTCATCCTGACTTAATGGGCATTTTATAGTATGTTGGCATGGTAACCAAGTACCAGATGAGAGAAATTATTGTAAAGAGCTAGCCACAAATCCAGCTAAACTTTCAGCTTTTTTTACAAGGCATATTTGATTATGCATAGCTCAATAGCTGCTTGTAAATAAGAAAACACTAAAATGGCAGAGAACACATAAGAAGAAAGTCCCAGGCAGATGCATATTAAATCCAGCCAGAAAAGTCATGGCAAAACACAAAAAGGTATACAGAGATATTTGCATATCTGTCTTAATCAAGACAGATACATACATTTCTCCAAGTAAAATAAGGTTTTAGCACTCTGGGTTATGAATGCAGTACCTTTAATAATGCACTCAGTCAAACAACCTGAACATGGGCAGCTCTGGACATGTTTCTCCCTTATTATACTTTTGGTCTATGGACATGTTTCATCCTTATACTTTTGGTCTATGGACATGTTTCATCCTTATTATACTTTTGATCTATGGACATGTTTCATCCCTTATTATACTTTTGGCCTATGGACATGTTTCATCCCTTATTATACTTTTGGCCTATGGACATGTTTCATCCCTTATTATACTTTTGGTCTATGGACATGTTTCATCCTTATTATACTTTTGGCCTATGGACATGTTTCATCCTTATTATAATTTTGGTCTATGGACATGTTTTATCCTTATTACAATTTTGGTCTACATAATTTAACTGACTTCACTTGGTCAAATATCATTTTTGGGGAATCATTATACCTCAGTCTAGAGTATTACAAAGATGTATGTGAGGTGCTTCGGGTTCGTACTTTTTTGGGACTACAGCCTGCCTCTGTCTTCCTGGTCTTTTAAGCATCTAAACCTACCCTCATGATAGGTACTTGTCATCCTCCCCCTGCCTATAAAGGTACTGATTCTGTCATGCTGACTGTTCTTTTGTCCTTACAGACAGCCAACTGGTGTTTCAACGTCCTGTTCTAATCATAATAACATGTTTGTCAGAGTTTAAAATATGGTTTATCCATTAACTGAAAGGAGAATAAAATGCACCAAGAGTCCTTTGTTGACTCAGCTTGTAAATTACGGACTGTATATTGGGAGGAAGAATGGTAACCATGGAAAACTCCACAGGCAGCTGAAGCACATCATTTTTACACTTCAGAAGAATTTGCATACACAGTAAAAACAGCTAAATCAGGCTTTTGGCTAGACAAAAAGCTTTGTTTTAGCCACCCCATAAAATGTTTAAGTGCAGCAAAGCCTTTCACCAACCAAGCGTGTCATGAATCCTTCCTTCCCTTTCTTCAATCTGTCATAAAATAACTACTCAGACCTTTTGGAACATATGGATTTCACCCCACTGTTTTATCTACCCACTTCCTTAGTTATGATTCTGAAAACATCTGTGCTCATCAATTTCTTTTTAAAACCTATACTTGTGAATAGATTCAGTCCCTGCTTCCTGGCATTACTGAGGTTTCCCCTCTTTCTACAGTTTCTGCTTCCTCCTGGCATTCTCACTTTATTTTTCCTTTGAAAATAACTGCGTCATGCATTCATAAACCCTTACCTTTTGTCTTTAGCATTTCTCGTAGTACAGGATACATTATTTCTGTACTAAAGCATGCCATAATTTTCAGTTTCCCCAGCCATATTCTCTGAAATGTTTACGAATCATCTCTAACACATTTGCATACTATAGGCAGATCATTGCTATTTCACCATTTGCTAACATATTAAAGAAAATCATACATTCACAAGCTACAGGGTTTGTTAAAAAAACATGTTATCCTATCCAGATGACAACATGGATTTAGAACAGGTAAACCGACTGAATTACAAACACATTTTAACTTAACTGTATTTATTTAATTGGTTAAGTGAATTCTGGTTTCCTTCAGACAATTTTAAGCCATTGCCTGAGCCAGAGAAGAAATCATGCAACATATATGGGCAGTTTTTTTCAACTTAATGTGTTTTATTAGGTTTTATACTGAGTAGAAATTAAACTTTTGTCACAGTGCTATGTACTGGCAATATCAAAAGTGTGTAAAGAATATACTGGAAATAGTTTAAGCTTCTCAACATGGAAACGAATTGAACAGAAAAACTGGGACATGTCACAGTAATCGTTGTCACAAAAGTGTGTCACACTCTTTCCACCTCTTAGTAAAATTTGTAATTCCCCTTACCCCATGGTCCTATGGAGATGAAGAGCAATTTACTGCAAATGTTTGGTAGACTAAATGATGACAAAGTTTGGTATTTATCCTCTTTGATACAGAGATAGTTTTCATTACTTGTACGTGTTCTTCAAGCTTTGGGATGACAAATACTTATGATTTCCGTAGCAGAACTAAATGCATTGCAAGCATTTTCTTGATTATATCATTAATGACCATGCTAATCCCATGCTGAAATATTGTTGAAAAATAAGATTCTGTTACGAGAGTGATGTGAACACCTAATGCAGGTTTTGCTGCAGAATGCATCACTTTTCACATCTATTGCACCTTATGGCATAAATACAGCATATGTTCAAGATCTGCTCCCAACAAAGAGTATTAAGGACAACAACTACCATCCCAACACTTGTATGTCCTTAAGGGGTTATTTGCATATATTCCAAGGGCCTCTGCTTCAGCCATTTTAGGATATTACAGAATTACAAATTTAGCTTAGTTAGGTCTTGAAGATTTTACTGAATGTTTTGTCTCTGTGACATTTTTACCCTTTGGTTTGGGCATATATTTTGTTTCAGAATAAAATAAATGTAATTCTATATTTTAATATCATGAATGAGATTTAGGACTCAAAGGATGACTACCACTCCACTGAGGTATCATGAGCATCATTTAGACAAGTGACAGCCAAGTAATTGAGCTTGTCCACTTTTTTGTGAACAAGCTCTGTCTAAAACTGCAGCATACACTCTACAAGACCTAAACCAAGACAGATTTCAATTTCACTTTCTTCAGTCCAATAAAATAATCAATTTTCCTATAAATGTTTAACATAACAGAAATTAAAGTACACAAACTTGTAAACCAAGACATTTACTTTTTGTTTCTACAGTCCAATCGGTTAATTAATTATCTATTAACTTTTGATGTAGCAGATATTATAGCTTGTCTCTGTTTGTATAGATAGAAGACTCCTTTCTTTGAACCTAACTTGGATTTCAACTGAGCAAACCCCAATAGTCTGCCATCAGTACTTAAGCCACATAATTTTTCTCTCTATCTCATTTGGGAGCAAAATAAGCTATTTTGAAGTGTAATTGAGTTTTTTTATTAGAATTATTAATAATTGTTTCTTGGGCTAGGCTCATAGTTAGATATTAGGTAATCAGTCATAAGGCTATTTTCATCTGGCCAGGAGCTTCAGCATCAAGAGTTGCAGCCTGTTTTATGGAGGGACACACACAATAGATCTGAAGAGAATTTGAGAGTAGCTATCGATTTGTCAAGATTAGTCTTAAATGTACAACAATATTATTATACTTATTAGTGCAGTCCTACATTAGACCTTATAGGTTCATAGGTTCATACATGTGTACTAAGCTAATGACCACTGGAGCCTTTATAAGCCTAGCCAAGCATCCTAAATGTATCCCACAAGTTTATTTGCCTTAATAGTTATATTAAGGGGTATATGTAAGCTGTGGCAAGATTTACAGGATGCCTCTATCCATTAGAGGCATGGGTGCTAGACCTAGAGTATATTTCCACTGGTTCACTTTGAATACTCGAAATTTCAAAACATTGAATCTCTGAATACCAAAGAGCAGAGGATCAAAGTTTTAAAATCTCAAACCAAAAAAAAAAAAAACACTGAAAATGCACCCCCCCATGTGGAGGGCCCCCCACAGCCCCTGCTACTTACATATACCAATTCTGAGATCACACTACAGTGAAGAGAATGGTAAAGTTCCCGTTCCACACTGTATGGCGATCTTCATTGAAAAGATTTGAGATTTCAAAACTTCGATCCTCTGGTCTTCGCTATTCAGAGGTTTAATGCTTTGAAATTTTGAGTATTCAAAGTGAACTCATTTCCACTTTCCTTTTCACTGGTTGAAGTTTATATTGAATAGAGTTATGGAAGAGCTCAGCTTCACATGGTTGGGAAGCCTGTTCTAGAGATGGGGAATTCTCTGAGACACAAACTTGTCCCTCCAAATGTCTTATTTATGTTGCAAACAAAGTTTAAATCCCTTGACTGAGTAATTCTAATGCTATTCATTTTGTGTATATGTAAAAGGTCCATCAGAGTGAAATCCAAGGATGCCTTGTACGCCAGGCATAGATTGTCTCTCAGCAGTCTGTAGGAAACAGAGTATAAAGATTGGACTTGGAGGCAATCTGCACAGGACATGCTGAATACGCCCTGTATTCTTTCTGTGAGGAACCTCTGTGGACATTCCAGTTGATGCTTGTACTTGGTCAGGTACATACCCAGGAGGGAGTTGTATTCAATGATGGGCCTGATGAGGGCCGAATACAGTGGAATGATAACTTCCTTAGACCTTGAGGCCATGCCTTTGCTTATAAGTTGAACAACATATAATAACTTCCTTATTACCTTAGACACATGTTGGTTAAAATCCAGATTACTATCTAGAAGCATACCCAAATCCCTGACTACAGGTTCTATGCTTATGCTGACTTTCCACAGGGCACTATTATGAATTTCTTGGCATTAAGACTTACACCATGGCTTTGGCACCAGTCATTTCTCTGTGTTAGTCCATCCTGTAGGATGTTAGTGTTTTGGTGGGCTCTATGACTGCTCCTAGTTTGCAATCATCTGCATACTTGATCAGCCACAGGCCATTGACATTTCCTTGACCTCTGAGAAGCAAATGCCAAAAAGGAACAGATCCAGTAGAGAACCCTGAAGACTCTGTTAGTGACCAGCCACTTTGGAGAGGTAGTTTCCCATAGTCTAACTTCCTGGATTCTATCTGAGAGCCAGCTGGCTATGCAGTAGGTAACATAGGGGTTTATGAATATATCCATGAGTTTGTTTACAGTGCCTTCATTGAGTATTGCATAAAATGTCTTAGCCAGGTCAAAGTAAGTAGTATGTACCATGTTGCCTTCATCCATTGCCTTACAGACCTCCTCAAAGAAGTCCACCAGGATGAGTAGGAATAATCTGCTTTGATGAAAACAAACTGGGTTGAATCCAGTGTTTGAAAGTTTTCTATATCCTTATTCATCATTTCAATGATAATTCTTTCTATACCTTTGCATAAAGTTTACTGAGACTTACGGGTCTGTAGTTCCTAGGGCCCATTGATGGCCTACCCTTTTGTAGAGGGATGACCATTGCAGTTGTCCATTCATGTGACACAAAGTCTGTCTTGAAGCTAAGGTTAAACAGTGACTCCAGTGGTCACAATAGGTCATGTTTCAGGCTATTAAATAGGCATTATGGGATATTATTGGAGGCCATTGATGCAGTATTTGTGGCCTTAGGAAACACATCTGGGTCCTGCTCCTAGTGATATTCAGGGTGGGGATGTTTGATGGTATTTCCTTGGAGGCAGTGGGGGAAAGAGGAGTGTATAAAACTGGAGCTGAATTTTTCAGCCAGCAGAGTTGTTATATATGCCAGCTCCAATTAGGTAGCACCATTTGTATTCACTTTTGCACACTGCTGTGTGCTGCCTTTCATGTTTTGGACATAGATGAAGAAAGCTTTAAGGTTGTCCTTTGCCAAGGAGATTATCTGTACCTCATATCTGGCTTTAGTTGACTTAATTTTCCATTCTAGTTGTTTGTTTAAAATTGATGAGAATGTTTTAATAGCACTTCCTAATCCTTGTCATGACTTTTTTCTTTTGTTGTACATGTTTTGTTTGTATTCCACAATGGTGGTTAGCATTTTGAGTTGCCATTATAATAACTTTATTTAATTATAACCATATTATGTCAATGTGGAACTTTTCTCCTTGGGCCTCTGCTGAAATGGGATATTACCCATTCAAACTTTCCTGGTAAACAAATGTCAAATAAAAATAAAATAAAATGTTATTTCTGTGATTATTTCTTGTACATACATCCATCTGCATTTATTGTCATGATTCTATAGGGATTCTGTGAACAATTCTGCATAGGCAGCTGTATTCTCAATGTTTAAGATGGTTTGGAATTTTAAGAAGTTATCATTTAGTAGCAGGAAGTTTAACTTAGAATAGTTGCTGTTAGGAGGTTAGCCAGGGTCACATAATTGATTTTTATTATGAAAAAAGACAGCTTTGTGGTCTGAAATTACCTGAGAGGACACTGCACTAGGCTGGGGGGGGGGGGGGGGTTACAGAATTCTCAAATGTTTGTAAGTACTATGCTGAGTATGCTTGCACCTTTTAGTGGGTGTATGGAAAATATGGCCCAAGATGTTTGTGTTTAAAAAGTCCAGGAATCTCTAGGCCTGTAAACTGGGGGGTTCTCTAAAGTATCCCATTTTATAGTGGAGTAGTTGAAGCCACTCGTGAATACAGTATTGGGTTGAATGGCAAGATCCTCCAGTAAGTCCAGCTATGAGTTATAGGTTTCTTGGGTCATACAGGGTGACCTATAGCTTGCAAGGATATGATATGAGACTTTGCCTAAGGAAATCTGGACAAGAGCATCATTCTGTTTGACTAGTCTTGAGTTGCGTTTGTTGTTGATATAGACTGAGACACACAGTAGTATAGCTAGGGTGGAGTGAGGGGGACATCTGCCCCAGGCACAAAGTGTTAGCAGGCATGATTGGGCAATCCCAACTGATATTTCTTTAGTAATAGTGCATACTGGGTTTTTAATAATGATATTGCATTTACAGATAAAGCTTAGCACTGTAGAGCTCCATGTGGTCAAACTGTAATGACTGCTTGTTACAAATGTAGCAAGCAATATGCTACAGTTCAAAACCTTTTCCTTTTAAAGGCAGATTTGTGTGATGTAACACTCTGTGTGATATAACTGTAGCATCTACTTCCTACAAATGTCCCACAAAGTATGCTTCAGTTCAAAACAAGAAAACATTTTTTTTTACTTCTTTTTCTTTCTTCTTTTAAGGCAGATCTTTGCACTTTAGCTACTGCTTGTTACAAATGTCACAAGCAGTTTGCTAGATTTCAAAAGAAAAAAGGGGGGGTCTTCTTTTTTAATGCAGATCATCATATGAGCTCTGTAGTGCTATGTAGCCTGTGCTTGCAACTGTTCAAAAGAAAGTACTTATCCATGATGTCAGGTCTTTTGCATGTGAACTGCAAAAGGGGTGGTAAAGCATTGGTTTACAGCAGGCTAACTTGGGTATTGTGAGTGTAGAAACAACAGCTAGGTTATACTATACTGCATTTTGGAGGCAGTGCTCACTCGAAAGCACACAAACACGTTGTTTTTTCTGAAACTGAGTCCTGGGTAAAGTTACAGGTGAAGTTTTATAGGGAAAATTTAGTTTTTTAGTGCCTGCATATATACAAGGTACTGCTAAATGCCACTGTACGATGAGCAGTGGAAATTATAGACTCAAAAAAAATGGCAAAACCAATTAAAAAGCCCACTGCCCAAATAAAAAAATCACACTTTAACACTCCCTGTCTGTTTCCCAAATCAGACAGACCAGATTTACCTTTCTACTGCCTCTAGAATTGCATATGCAGTTTTCTTAATGAAAAAACACACTTTAGTCACACTTTAGTCAACCAAAAGTGAAAAGGCACCAGCAACACATCAAACAATTAGTTACACCTAGTAATTACAAAGGGATTCTAAGGCAGGCAAGCCAACAATAAGGAGCACAAAACAATGCAGTAATTTTGAAATACCGTAAATCATGCAATATTTTAATTTAAAGAACTAATCTTAAGCTGGATGGCACCAGATGCAAGCCAAATACTCTGAAAGCACAAGAAAGGAACCTAAGCATTTGAACTCTGCGGAACTGAGCCAAGAGCTATGCAAATGAGCCAGATTTATAGACTCAGAGAAATGTGACTAAAACAACTAAAAAGCCTCACAGAATACTGTAATGAGGCCAAACTCTGAATGTGATTCTAAAGGGGGGGGGGTGTATTTTATGTTATTCAGTAGTTACAGGGTTTAGTGTGGAAAATAGACTCCTGGCTAAATGTTATACTGAATTAAAATTAAATTTTTGATTTTTGACAAAATAGGAGCTCAAGTACCTTTCTTGGTGTATCTCACAGAGGCTAAGATGGTTATTAAATTGTGGCACCCATAGAAAAATGCTGAAGTTGGAAGTAAAAGCATTGCCATTTTAACTTTGATAACAAAATTCAATTTATTCAGATTTAGGGTAGTATTTTCAAGAAAAAGTATACTGGAAAAATAGAGTCTAAGTATAAAACATTTTGAATTTGGGCAAAAACATTTGATCACTTTTGTTTAACAATAAGCAGCATTCTCCAGATTATTTTAAGTGGGCTGCTAAGATTTTAATTATATGGAAGTGCATCTACATATTAGTGAGGGCACTGACTGCTCTCATAGAGTACTGTAAGTGCATAAATAAAATATTCATTTTCCTAGCGTTATTTTTTCCTAAAGTTGAACCTTGGAAGATTCAACCATTTCTAATTCTGAGATTAAAAAATAACCAACTGATGGACTCAGTCTAGCTGGACAAGCTTCCAAGTCAATTTAAGAGAATAAACCTAGTCTTTGATCTACAATGTCATATTTTCCTATTTCAAAAGTTGAATACAACTACTATAGTCTTCCTTTTGGTTTTCAAAAGCTTTATTTTTTGAAGCAGGTCCAACATAGGTAGTTGAGTGCTGTGGCAAAAGTCACTCTTCGTTTTACTTCAGTTGTCTTGTAACTACTACTTCACAGACAGTCGGGGTATTTATACTTTGTACAGCATCTGCACATTAGGAATATGTAAATATGGATATAAAAACTATTTTCATTGGTTGACAGAGTTACATTCATTTATGTAACTACGGATACCAAAACCTGTTTAATAATTTTTTTAAGATTTTTTAAGATGTTTAAGATTCTGGCACCAAATAGTCTGGTCCTATTATTTAACCCTGGTCAACGTTCCTTGGGTTAATGCTGATATAAGTTTGGTCGTAATATAGAAACCACAATTTAATTACTTTTCAACTGAGTGTTAGTTACCTGCACATTTGATTAATAGGTAGGTCTGATGAAGCTTACTTGTGAAAGGGCTGGTTATAATGTGACCAGTCTCCTCCCATAGGTCCATTTCTATACAAAATGAATGTAACACTGTTAACCAATGAAAATAGAGAGTTTGTATCTATATCTGCATAAATGAATGTAACTTTGTCAACCAATGAAAATACCTGCCCGCCACAAAAACAAAAAAAAAAGGGAAAAGTAGTTGAAATGAGGAAAAGCAATCTATGACATACACACTACAAAACATTAGTACACATGAAATATTTCTACATAGGTCTGGATTTGAACTATCACTCCAATGAACCTTCAAAATACAGTAAGGGTGCCTTATCCTTCTTTGCTACACAAACACCTTTGGAGCAAGGAACTGAAACCATTTTGCATACAAACAACTGCAACATCATCTACAGTAATACGAAACAATGTAACAATTATTTATACATGTATTAATTATGGATGTAGTGCACTGAGTGATCACACAACCAGTTATGAGTATTGCCTGCAAATATTCATCTCTGTCTTACCTCTCTCTTTTTGCTCATTCTTTTCTTATTTGACCAATATTCTAAGACATGCAGTCTGCAAGTCATTCTACATCATTGTCCTCAAAATGTGTGAGGATATTAAATGACAATAATATAATATACAATTGCCAACAAATGAAGGGGAGGTTGGATGTTACATTTTACTTTACATACTTACATTTCCAACTTTGACAAAATTACATCTGCCATTTTATAAGTTTACCCTGACACCCCCACTGGATGTAGGGCAGCCTGCATTGCTGTTGTGCTTTCCTTCTTCTTACCAGTAATCATTCATGGTTGCAATCCATTAAAAATAAGCACTGAGAGAGTACCTGTACTATGTTTGCATCTGAAACACAGAGCCAAGTATTTTGGATTCAGCAATTCTAATGAGTACACATCTGATTTGCATCTTCACTGTGCTGAGAACCCTGAATTAACACTATATAAAGGCAACCATGTAACTATGGAAACTGAAGGTGAGGAGACTTGTTTATGTGGCGAATGCAGAAAAGAGGCTATTACCTTGGGCTATATCTGCACAGAAGATTATTGAACTTAAGAAGGTAGGCTTGCATTTTGTCAGTGATATACTGCATATGCTGAAACGTAATTAAGAAAAATCTGTTTAACAAGTGTTTTATGGACATGGAGATATGTCAGGCAGAATGCAAATGTGGCAGCAGATAGTTGCAGACGTTAATGTAGTAGGTGGCCACAGCAGGACATATGATCAGGTGCACCACAGGGCCACTGAAATGATCTCATCTGCATGAAGGAGAGCAGCTGCAGTGGCCCATGTTTGGATGGGTACCAAGGTGGCCTGCTACAGAGTCACCACTAACAGCAAATGAAGAGTTCCTGTCCACTGTCAGGGATCCAGACAGCTCCCAGGAAAGTGCAAAAGTGCATGTCCATGACATTGGTGTTACTGTTTCAGGGACAGAAAGCATGTCCCAGGAGGAGCTTCCAGGTAGGCTTTTGTATCTCAATTATTAAATACTGTTGTATAGTAAAACAATTTAAATCAATACATTAGTTCTGTTTCAGAAGAAAATGTTTTGGGTGATTGAAGATTGCTATACTTAACAGAACATTCTGACTGATTACAAATGGGCTTAGGTTGGACTTGCCATCCACGTCCTTGTTGAAAGTATAGTTAATGGACATATAAATGGAAAAAAGTATTACCCCCTGCGTTACTCTTAATTGTGATTATGTTGTCCTTACCTTTTGCTGAACTTATTCCAGGACCATCTGGTGCAGGGAGAATAATATTCTCTGCACATGGTAAGACTAACATTTTTATGTCAGTACTGATGAGCAATTTAAACAAATGTTTTAGTGTGTGATGTTGATGTCAGGACTGTTGTATATATTGCTGTACTGTCTAATAGTGGCACCACTGTTATTTTGTTAGCATATATTGGAGTATAGTAGTGTGGGTATTAAATCTTCCTGTGTTTGTTGCATATTATCACAAGTGATCCTGATAGTAGAAGTATGGAACCTCTGCCACCTGATGTCAGAGTATCAGTAGACTCTGATGATGATAATGGCCAAACAGAAGCACAGTCGGGGGGGGGGGTGAAGAGGTTGAATCTAACACTGAGGTTGATATACAGCCATCCCCTGAAATTCCATCAGACACAGCCAGTAGTCCGACTCCTTCCTATTCTAGTGAGCCCTCATATATTGGACAGGTGGAGGGCAGGACATTCGATTAGGGAAGTGTGATTACTGCAGCTTCAGTGCCTGTCAACTCTGGCCATAGCCAAAGTGTGGGCAAGGTGCCACACAGGACAGTTGTTGGGGTGCTTGGAGGAGGCCTGCTGTCCATCCTCCACCTGATCCAGGTATTTCTTTCAATGCCACTCAACATATGTTTAGGGCTGTCATGGAGACACAGGCACATTCCCATAGGTCTTCCAGAGAAATGCTTGGGGTTGTAGATGTAGCACAGGCTGACGTGTGTGACTGCCTCCTCCATGTTGCTGATTCAATGGATTGGATGAATGACATATTGGAACAAGTGAAGTCTGCGATGGAACATCTGCTGTGAGGGGGACGGCATCCTCATGGGCATAGGTCAGCTACATTATCTGCTGTTAGCCAACATGGCCATGCCCGATCATGCTCCCATAGTGGCAGTAATTCCAATGCTCCATCAGTGGTTGAGCTGTCAACACCCAGATGTGACAGGCCATGAGGTCATGGTCCTGGGTGTCCTCATGAGGTGAGCTGATTCAACAGACATCAGTCATGTTCAGGTAGCAGCAGTGCATCTGACCATGAGTGTGGCTGTACCAGTGCAAATCCTGGCAGAGCTAGTTGTGGTCGTCAGGTATGACAGCGATGAACTGCCACCTCTACCATGCAATGCCATACTATGATATAGAGCTATCACAGAGCTTGACTATGTTCATGCAGACACACACCAGTTTTGCCTAGAAGACCCATACAGACACACACACACACAACAGTTACATGGTTCAGCCGTGAAACTTAAAACTCATTTTGTCTCACTGGCCACTTGCTGCTTTATCCAAATGTTTAACTGCTTCTCTTTCTTACTCACATACACTCACCAACCTTCTGTGTCAGCCTTGGCTTCCTGTTCCCCCCACAAAACATCCTGTTCAAGTGATGAAAACTGTGCCATATCCCTGTTTTGTATCTTCTGAATACATAAGCTTTGTATCTGATGCTAAGGGTGCATAGCTGATTTAGTGCTCAGTATATCTGCATTTGTGATGTTAAATTAGTAATTGTACCTTTGACTTATATTGGTCTTACAAAGTTAGACAGTTGATAGCATCAAAATATTTCCATCTTTATTGTTAATGATCTTGTAAGAGTTGTGAAGTGTGAACTGAAATGTGTATCATTACTTTCTAACTTCTCTCTTTAATGATTTTCCAGTACAAAGGTATGGTGCTAAACTGAGGGCATGCAGTGACCATCAGTACTTTTGAGAGGTATGAATGTGTAAATATGTGATCCCCGAGGCCTATTACTTAATGAATACATATATGTCAAATAAGTCTCTGTTGTCACATGTTAAGGTTATTTCTGTACAAATCGCCCACCTTTTACTTGCTTACACTACCAGGTAACTACATGCAAGGATATACCACTCATTCATATTATTACACAATACACTCCAGGTTCAACACTTACCATGCAACAGTTTTAGTTCAGGGCTGACTCTGTCTGATGCAAGCAGCACACAGCCAATACATAAATTCATAGATTTATAGGTGTGGACTTGGCCAATGGCCATGGAGTCTTTACAAGCCTATCCCATAGAAGTACCCTAGTATCATGCCATCATTAGTTTCCAGTGCCTCTATTAAGTAGAGCCACTGGAGTTATCCCCAGGGTGAACTTTTTATTTCCCATCCACTCATCAAGATTTCTTTTGTAAAGGTAGGTAAAGGTTGTGAGGGTTGCCTGGCATCAATGCTACTATATGTATGTGCGTAGGGGTTTTAGCCCCTTAGGTGGTGAGTGAGTATGTATCAAGGGCATATTGAGCATGTTTGCATCTGCCTATACCCACAGCAGCTGCTGCCCCCTCCAACTCCTCACCTCCATGTGGCTGTGGTGACCTTGCCATTGGTGTTGGAATGTGTATCCCCTTCCCCTTGATGATCCTGCTGAAGCTGATTTCTCAGGATGATGTTGTGCAGCATGGAACATACTGTGAATATTTCAGTACATGCCCCTGGATTCTATTGCAGGGCTCCCCCAGATGTATCTAGGCACCAGAACTGCAACCTCAGCAGCACAAACACATGCTCTATGATATTTCTGGTTTGAGTGCGTGCTTCATTATGGCATTTTTATGCAGGTGTGTGTGCATTTCTGATAGTTGTCATCAGCCATGGTTCCAGGGCATAACCTGCATCTCCCAGTAAATGACCCTGTGGGATATCCCCCCCAGTGAACATCTGATACATTTGGAAGGTGTGACAGATATGTGAGTCGTGGTAACTGCTTGGGTTGCCATCACACACATTAAAAATGATTTCATTGGCATTACACCTGCCTTGGCAATTAACAGAGTAGAAGCCCTTTCTATTAATGTAGAGCCTTCCTCGTTCCTTGGGTGGTGCCTTAATGTCTACATTTGTGCAATCTATGTCACCCAGTACTTCAGGATAGTGTGTTACAGGTTAGAACTCCTGCATATTTCTGTCCCTATCCTCAGGAGTACAGGGAAATATATGTGGTCACTAGCATCTTGTAGCATACAATTCAGGAATTAATGGAGGATCCTGGATGCTGATGCCTATGATACCCCCAACACATCCCCTGTTGGTCTCTGAAAAAGGTTCCTGTAACTAAAACTCATCTCCGCAGGTATTGGTTCCCATCAGTTTGCCCTGGGTCAGAGTTAAGGATGACAGAGGTTGCAGACTGCCTGTAGTATGCCTCTATCAACCCTGTAGTGCTCTACAATTTCAGCCTCATGCAGATTGTGATAAGTTAACTGGGATCTGAAAACTCTTCTCCTTCTTGGCCTTGGTCTATTAGCAGCAGCAGCATAGACTTCAGCCTGTTGCACATACACATGAATTAAAGCAACAGCAGCCCCTAATATTCTTTCTGTGCAGACTCCTTCAGTGGCTATATTACAATAGGTTTTGGAATTCACAGGGAAAACCAGCACTGAGTCTACATGATTGCTTTATAGCTTGTTGAATAGCTCCTCCATCTTGGATTGGTTGATTAGCATACAATTCAGCTGCTCATGCTGTAGTTATCATGCCATGGTGTTTGCCATGGTCGTGCAGCTCAACACACCATGCAGAACCACTTACTGAATACAAATGTGCATGTCTTGGAACAAAGCCCACACAGTCTTAGCATACCATGTAGGGTTTCTTGCTGTCTTTAGTGTTAATAGTGTCTAAAAAAGCCTTAACTAGATATTGGAAAACCAAGAGTCATTGCAGAGTGAAACTTTAGCTAAGCAAGCAGATGGTGTGACTAGTAGAACTGAAGAAAATATAGGACTCACTAAAATGATATATTCCAAGGCAATGAAGTTTGGAAGTGTGGAACATATTCCACTTCCAGTTCTAAACTTGTGTCAAACTAAACAGAAATCCTCAGAAATGGTAAATTCTAACCAGCAGGTGGGTGTTGAGAAAGAAAATTGAAATAACAGGAAAGATTTTAACAGGATCCTTATACAAGGAGAATCAATATATGGTCAGAGTTCTAAATACAATTGAAGTCAGAAACTTCATACAAGACAATACTCTACATAATAGTTATCTGTAAGTAAGGACAAAAGGGAAATTAAAGGTAAATCTTTTGCACAGGGTGAGCAACCTAGACAAGAAAAATAAATTGAGAGGGTGGTGGCCATTCAGAAACAAAACGTGAGACATGCAAAGGGGAGTAAAATGAAAAGATAATTGTGAGGATTGAATAAAGCCTACATGTTCTGCTAAGACCATGTGTGATAGTACACTGCTTTGGATTCAGTAGGTGGCTCTACACACCATGTAGATCTGCATGCTAATTACAGTATAAGTAGCTGAATTGTATGCTAATCAACCAATCCAAGATGGAGGGGCAATTCAAGAAGCTATAAAACAATTGTGTATACTCAGTGTAGGTTTTGCCTGTGAATTCCAAAAACTATTGGAATACAGCCATGGAAACTTCTCTATACAGAAACTATGTTAGCTGTTGCTCTTATTTATGTGTATGTGCAACAGACGCAAGTCCATGCTGCTGCTGATAGATCTTGGCCAAGAAGGAGAAGGGTGTTTAGACCTCATTTAATTTTCCACGGTCTGCATAATGTGGAAATTGTAGAATGCTAAAAGATGGATAGAGACACACTACAGAAACTCTGCAATCTCTGTCGTCCTCAGCTGAAAGCAAGAGCAAACCAAGTGTAACCAATGCCAGTGGAGACTAATGTATATGCAGCACTTAGAATATTAACTGCAGGAACCTTCCAGAGACCAAGAGGGGACATGCTGGGGATGTTGCAGGTATCAGCATCCAGGATTCTTCATCAGTTCATGAATGTTGTTACAACATGCCAGTGACTACATACATTTTCACATATACCTGGGGACAGATCTACAACTATGCAGAAATTGTGCCCTGTAGTACACTACCCTGATGTCATGGATGCCATAGACTGAACTCATGTAGAAATCAAAGCACCACCCAGGGAACAGGGAAGGGTGTACATAAATAGAAGGGGCATCCACTCCATTAACTGCCAGGTCATGTATAATGCTAAGGGAATCATCCTGAATGTGGCAACCAGGCAGTTTCCATGACTCACATATCTGGCACAACTTCCAACTGTATAGTTATTCCGGTTGGCACACTAGTAGTAAATGTGATAATACAAATTGGCGGGAAAACACTCTTAACTGTTGCTGTTTTCTCTGAGCAGACATGTCTGGAGGTAGAAGGGAAAGTACCCAATTTAAGGCTTAAAGGTGGGGTGTCAAGGAGTCCATAATCTTTATTGGACTCCTTTTAAAGTGCCACAGCTGAAGGCTCTTGCGGGGGGATTATACCATTATACCAGCTCCCTTATACAATGGAATAGTCTGGCCAAGGCTGTCTCCGCTGTGACTGGCATTCCACACTCTGCAGAACAGTGCAGGAGTCATTTGAATGACCTCAAAAGGTGCAAGCAGGGTACACTGAACCAGTGTCTGGCTGTGTTTAGGACTGCTGACATCTGGCATTTGTGTAAGTATACAGATAAAGAGAATTTAAACTAGATAGACATCTGCATATAGGCAAGACTGGCAGGCATAATGCTCTTCTCTTGTCCTCTTCTTTTTATTCCACAGCCAACTAGGAGATAATTGTGAACAGGTAAGCCTATGCTCAGCATTTAGAATCTCAGAGGGAGGTAACGGATATGTATGCAGCACAACATAAGTATTATATTTTCTAAAGTATTTCTCTTCTTTACAGTAGTAGCAAATTAAGCATGCATATTGAAATTGTAAAATCAAGCATGCATGCTTCCTTCTGCAGCACAAGCCAGCTGTTGGAGTCAGTCCTAATACTGTAGTCAGGCATTGCGGGTTCAAATGACACAAGTAAAAAATATATAGTAAAATCATTTAAAATATTACATAATAATTTCTACAGAAGTGGCATAAATGCCTTGCTGTTAACTTAATCTGTATTATTTAACCAAGCATATGTGCAATATATGTATATATGCATATTGTAAGGATTACTTTGAGCAGTCAGTTATAGTTTGTATTGTTAAGAAGTGTATTTAAATATAAAAGTAGAAATAAATTCTTTATATTTTAATAAGTCATTGTATGTCACATATGATGGTACTAATTATCGATTTTTTTCTCTCCCACCACAACCTTTATCTCTTTTTTATTTTTATGTTTGGTCACAATGTTTTGATGTCATCAGTTTCTGACAACTCACAAAATGTTTTACAGCACAGGGAGGAAGGCCAAGCACTGCTGCTCAGCCTGCTTCCACTCCACCGGCACCTGCACCGATGGTCAGCAGATCTGGGACCCAACCTGGCAGTACTGCCACTGCTCCATCTGCAATTCCTTGCCTCCACATCAGGTAGCACTACCCTGGCAGCTGGTGCAGTGGTGCCCTCTGGGAGCAGTCGTGGAGGTGGGGATTTGGTCACCTGCCAGGAGATGCCAGGTTTGGTGCATAGGGTCTTGCACAGTATAATTGGTGCATGCCGACGCCAGATTAAGAGGATGCTTTCTACTGTGGTACATAAAGATGTCAAGCACTCCAACAGCCAGCAGAGTAAGGAGACTGTGCTAACAGTTCTGTGGGTAAGGACTAGATTCTCACTATCCCCATGTTTGATGGTCATGTACATCCAATGTCCCCTCCCTATTCTCAATCAGGATATCCCCCAACCTGTTGTGTCCCTCACCATCCCTGTGTCGTGACTTGTTTGTCCTGTTTGTTGGCATCTGCTTCCTCACCTACCCTACTTACCTGACCCAGAAATACCTATGTCCCTTATCCAACATTCCTCTTTTACTGAACTAAAAAATAAAAAAATGGGCACCTGTCCCACACAAAGAAAACCGTCCCATACATAGCTCTACACTTCACATGAGTCTTCTCTACATGCTTGATTCAGTCTGATTGGCTATACAACATGATTGTGCTGTATTCACTCCTCTTTGTTGAGGTAACAGTCCAAATTCTCTGCTTATTTTCATTGTACACTGTTGAAGTGGATACCTATGCTTCTTTCCTACCTCCCTCCTGCACATTTCTATATTGCTTTCCCTTTGTTCTTCCCCTGCTTTCCCCCTTTTCACTACTTTCCTCTCTACCCCATTTCAACAGCTTTAATCTGGTCAAAAAATAGAATCATATGCCACACACATAAGTGAAAATAACTCAATGAAGCCCTTCACTTTTTTTCTCTGTGTTTGTGGGGAGTTTAGCATTGTGCACCAGTGTCAAGCAACTGGTTATTCAGTGGTGTGATTACCTCTCAGCAATGCTGCTTAAACACACTGCACTAAGGTAGCCTCAGTGAAAGTAGAATAAATAATTATTTCATTACCTTATGTGTACATATTTAAAAGTATTATATACAGCTGGCTTTGATCCCTGGATTAACCATGCTCAAAATAAATACCCCAATGCACATATACCTGCTGCCACAGAGCCAGCTAAGCTTCAGGTGTGTAAGAAACCCACCTGATGCTTAGCTGACTCTGTGGCAGCAGGTGCATTTCTTACACTCAGCACTATCCAAAGTGCTGATTACAACTTGTCTCCTATTTGCATGTTTGTGCAGACATAAGCAAACCAATAAAACTCTCATAAGTTTATCAATGAAGCAGAGGTCCATGTTTGCGTATTACTTAACTATGCACATACAGGGAAAGCATTATAAATACTTTTCAAGGTTAGACAACTTATGACACAACATTTTTGATATAAACTATTTATGAACACCATAGTATCTGTTAGCTGTATCTACTATAGTCAATATGGATAAGTACTGTTCAAGTAGAAGTCCTTAAATATGTACCTCCCATGGGCAAACCCGCTGCTCAGAGATGCACTATGGAAAGTAGTTATAAGTGCACATTACCATGCTGTACTTATGTCTACTGCTCACTTAGTTTCCATCCCATTGAAGTACATGTAAAAACACAACCAAAGGAAAGGCATTTTTAAGGGCAGAATACATATTCACACTGTAGTCATGTGTTACCTGCACCCATGCACTTGATACTTGATCTCTCACTACTTGTTCCCAAATATATCAACTGCACTACAGAAATAACAGAAGAAAATGCTTTCTTACATACCATGTACATCTTTATATTGACAATACACAATCATATTGTCTAATACTTGTAGTGGGCAACTGTATGCATATATTTTGTAAAGCTGTCTCTTTAAGTATACATGCACGCTGAAAACACAAAAATACTATAATTCGCGCACTCATAAATCTGGTAACAAGTAGAACTTTAATATCTTGACAGTCGTAAATGGCTAGCCATCCAGTTCATACAGGCCTCTTAACATCTTCTCTCAAATATCCAATTATGATATCATCCATAAAGGTGCTGCAATAGTTCTTTTAGATTATTCTTAGTATATTGCAAGTATGAATGAGATGAATGATTCTATGACGTATGAAATTATTTCATCATTTGATGTAAATCGTACTATTAAGAATGTGCATAGTTTTTTATACGAGTTCTTAATGATGAATAGAATAATGAAGGAGATGTATGATTTCATGTTAGATGACAAGCCATGCATCCCTGTGATACATGGCCTGCCAAAAAATACACAAACAGCCTGTAGATCCATCCATGCACCCTACTGTTTTGGGACGTGGGTGGGTCACAGTGTTTATATATATTTATATTGAGACTCAATTGAACGAGTATTTAACTTGAGCGGTTGCTGTAATTAAGGATACTAGAGATTTTTTATGTTCTCTATGTGAGTTTAATACTGTGCATGGTATGCTGAACTCTGATGTACTACTTGTTACTTTAGATATATATAGTTTGCTTACAGTTATACCCAATGATTTTGGCATTGAATCTGTGAAAGAATTTATGAAAATGAATGATATGGCATTGCCCTCACACATAGAATTGTTGGATATTTTATAAGAATTAGTACTTGACAACAATATTTTTACATTTGAACGTTGTTTTAATAAGCAGAAACTTGGTGTGGCAATGGGGACAGCATGCACAAATAGTTACGCAAACATAGTGCTGGCGAATTGGGAAAGAAATGTTGTCTAAGGTGATCACATTGTTAGTACACACCTTTTATTATATAAATGATTTGTGGACAATATTTTTATTTTATGGAGAGGAACTGAAGACTTACTAAAGTGTTTTGTCACCTATATGGAGCAACACAGCAGTTGCTTTAAGTTTTTGCTTAAATGCTCTGATTCCAATATAGAATTTCTTGATCTGAAGTTATTTTTACATGAAGGCTTCATAGACAGCTCATTAGAAAAGAGTGTAGAAGAAATGCTTTATTACATTGTACTAGCATGCATCCCACATATGTCTTTAGAAATCTTACCAATGGCCAATTTTTGCATATGTCCAGGTTACATACGGATGATAAAGAATATGTTCAAGCCAATGATATGCTATGTAATGATTTTTTGGAGAGAGGTTACAAGGATGCCGATGTAGTGAATGCCATAAACGAAGCCACACATCTTTGTTCAACTATGGGTAGACCCTACTTCAGATGAACTGCTGATAGAGGCTTGAGCCCTAGTGATAGATCTAAACGTAAGAATCTGGACAGGATACCCTTGACTTATAGCAGTAATATCTATAAGATATGTGACATTATTAACAAAAATTGGCCTGTTTTATTATCTGATGATAGATTGAAAGGGATTTTAAATGTTGAACTCCAGTTTACCTTTAAAATGAATCTTTCTCTTAAACGACAGTTGTGTTACAATTCTAATATGAACAAGGTGACTAGATCTATTAAAATGGGTACATTTCCTTGCAGAAATTGCAAGGCTTGCTCATCTATAATAGGGTACTAATAGTTTTAATATCCTGTACCTGGATGCAGCTTTACTTTTGATTTCTATGCTGGTTGTAGAACATGTAATTTTGTTTATTTAGCTAGCTGCAAATTTTTTTGTTCATTTATATAGGTAAAACTAATAGAATGTTAAAAGAGAGAATCTTGCAACATAGGGGTGACATTAAAAAAAAGTAATTTGTTGAATGCTCTGGCTAAGCATATAGCTGATAACAAAGACAACGCTTTTACTTTCTTGGTAATACAGATTGTTGAATGTAGTATATGAGGGGGTGATTTAACTAATAAGACTGAAGTGGCTGAAATGAACTGTATTGCCACTAGACAGGCTGATAAACACTGGGTTTGAATAATGTTTTCCCTTTAAAACCAGCCCTCAAGAACAGGGCATTGCATCATTAATTGAAATGTTTTTATTGGATGTATTTTGTATTTAAGGACTAAGTTTTTTACTTTTGTATGGATCTGATGAAGCACTATATGTGTGAAAGCACTTATCCTAATTAAAGAATTATATGCTTTTAGTCATGGTGGTCACTGTCATTTGTTGGACAACTTTTATATTTTTTCTATTTCAGTGTCCTTTGGCTGCTGTAGGTTTATTTTTTTCTACTCTATAATATCATCCACTATAAATTGTCCAATTGCATTGTAAAAGTCAGACTTGCGCTGTGCACTTATGTTAAGTACTGAGTTCTGTATCTGGTGTTCCTAGTTAGGCAGGGGTTCTGATCTCACTGCGGTCAACTGATGTGTTTTGTGTGTGTGTGTGTGTGTGTGTGTGTGTGTGTGTGTGTGTGTGTGTGTGTGTGTGTGTGTCTAGTTCATAGGTTCATAGGTGTGTACTGAGATTAAATCATCAGTGCAGTCCCATGGAGTACACATATTTTGACAGTTGTACATGACAAAATATCCATATCATTCAAGCCTGCCAACATCTTTTCTCAAGCATCCAATAATGATGTCATCCACTATAAATTGTCTAACGCCATTGTGAAAGTCAGAATTGTGCCATGGTACTTCTGTTAAGTATTGAGTTCTGTAGCTGGTTTCCTAGTTAGGTAGGGATTCTAATCTCACTGCCGTCAACTGGTGTGCGCATGTATTCACTTGGTTAACGTTTGAAAGAGCATTTTATGCCAGCACATGGGACACTGCTATTACTATCTTCTTCTCACCATCAGAACTTTAACATCTCGTTGGTCACGTCTGACCATAAGCTAATCACCCTTGATGTCCACATCCTCCCCTGTAGGTAAATCTACATAAAAAACTTCTCCAAAGCCAACTTCATACTACTCAAGTCATAAGTGGCAAACTTCATGACACCCATGCAGACGGGAACTGAAAGTTTGACCGCTGAATCATACAATAAGGCACTGTATGAGCGCATCCACTCATGCATGAATCATGCCATTCCAAACAGAACCAAGACGGTCTCCTCCAAAAAAAAAAAGGAACCCAATCTGGTGGTCCCCTGCTATCAACAAACTATACAACAGAAGGAAGAAACTGTTTCAGAAAAGAGGAAAATCCCAGGATGCAAAAAACTCCCTTACCAGCCTCAGTAAGAAGCTGAGATCCCTCATAAAATCCTCCAAACCTAGTTACGAAAATTAAATTGCCAAAGATTCCAAGGAAAACCACAAGGCATTCCATAGTTATGTCAAGAATCTAAATGGCAATACTCAGATCTGTTCTGAGCTACAACAGAAAGGCATTAAATATACTGATCCCAAGGATATTGCCAATATCCTGGCAGATCGATTCGGTGCCAACTTCACCCCCTTCTTACCCCCTAAAGGGCCCATCTCAATACCAAACTATTGCCAAATTCTGGTAATCACGGCCACACAGGTAGGAAATGCACTCTCCAAAGCTAGGAATACAGCATCTATGGAACCAAATGACATCCCGGGCTGTATACTACATGAACTACAAAATGAACTGGCACCTCACCTAAGTGTCATGTTTAATCATAGCCTCACCTCAGGCTTCATGCCCATTGAGTGGTGCACAGCTACAGTTATCCCACTGCACAAGGGGGGATCCACCTTGGATCCTGGGAACTATTGTCCCATCAGTCTGTTGAACCTGATCTGCAAAGCCATGGAATGTATTAGCATGGAACTTATAAGCAAAGACATTGGCAACCTTCAAACACTGGACCCCGCCCAGTTTGGTTTCGTAAAGGGCCGATCTTGTCTCCTCAACTTGATTGACTTCTTCAAATCAGTCTCCAGAGCCATGGACAAGGGTAAGGCAGTCCACACAGCCTATCTGGACCCCACCAAGACCTTCAATACCATCCCCCACTCTGGAATCATAGATAAACTTACTAAGCTGGGCATTAATCCCTATGTCACTCGATGGGTTGCCAACTGGCTTACTGACAGAACCCACACTCTAAAAGTAGCTGACTCAATATCCAGCTCCAGACAAGTAATAAACTGGGTACCTCATGGTTCAGTCCTGGGACCGCTCTTGTTTGGCATCTATTTCTCTGAAGTACAGGCCAGCACTAAGGGACTCTGGCTAACAAAGTTTGCAGATGACTGCAAACTGGGAGCCATTACTGAATCCCCAAATAATGTGGGTATTCTACAAAAGGGCATTACAAGAACAGATACTTGGTACCAGAGCCATGAGCTCAAGCTTAATGCCAAGAAATGTATAGTTATCCCCTTTGGGAAAAAACATGTACCCATGAATTACCACATAAGTGGCAGTGCACTAAACACCGAAAGTGTGATAAGGGACTTAAGGACACAGGTGGACAGTGTTCTCACCTTCAATATAAAGTCCAAAAGAAAGAAATCCAGCACCAGGAGAAGTTTGAAAATAAATATTTTAAATATTTTTATTGTGGCAAACCCAAAAATCCATAAGCAGCAAACTGGTTTTGGCTGAGTAATAGCCTTCTTCTGTGCATTAGTGCATAGAGACAGGTCTACATACTTATATAGGTATAAAGACAATAAAATTTATTACAGTCTTCCATTAATTGTTTACAAGCAAATTAGCTTAACTCATTCAGGCCAGGATTGAATAATGCACCTAGCCTAATAATCTATCCTGACTCCTTTTGGTTTAAAATAGAGTGCCATCCTGATTTACATGTTTTATTGCATTGAATTCTATCAATTACAGTAAATTTGAACTTTGCAGTTTTATGGTTCAAAGTGTGTTTATAAAGGGCATTGGATAACCTTTTGTTTTTGATGTCACTTAAATGTTCACTGATTCTGAATCTAAAAGGCCTTGATGTTTGCCCTACGTAGAACGCAGAGCAAAAACAGGTAGCTAAATAGATTACCCAATCACTACTGCAGTTCCCAAAACATCCTATGTCATAGACTCTTGATGTATTTTTGCTAGTGAATTCCTTTGTTTTGACTATATGTGTACAAGCACTGCAATGACCACAGGCTATACAGCCTGATAATCTGTCTCCAATCAAGGTAGTTTGTTGTTTGATGGGCTCAGTATGATGTTTATAATGAGTAAAATGTGAGTTGATGGTTTTGCCTCTGCGATAGGAAAATAAACAACGAGCTGTAAGAAAATTACCTAGTTTTTCATGAGCCAACAAAATATACCAGTGATTATTGATAATGTCCCTAAACCAATTGGTGTTACATCCAAAGGTAGTTACTAGCCTAATGGGTTGTGAGATGTATTTGTTGGAAGGGGTTTGGTCCCTATATTGTAATAATTGACTTCTTTCTTGTTGATCAGCAAAACTCTGTGCCTGATTCAAAGAATCTACCCAGTAACCTCTATTGAGAAATCTTTGAGTAAGATCATATTGGCAGGACCCATGAGTTTGCTCAGAGGAACATATACGTTTGATATGTAGATATTGAGATTTGGGAATATTCCGGATGATGTGGTGTGGGTGATGGCTGGACGCATGTAATAGGGTGTTGTATTGTGGAAATTTTCTATAAACCTGTGTTTCCAATGTATGATCTGTCTGTCTAGTAATAGACACATCCAAGAAAGTTATATGTTGGTATTCAATATTGAGTGTAAATTGGATACCCCATTTGTTTTCATTGAGGTATTCTATAAACTCCTTGGCATAAAGCTCATCACTCTGCAATCCAACAGTCATCCAGATAGCATCTCCAAATATCTATCTGGTCCAAGAATAAATGATGATTATCATCGTATATGAGTTGTTCCTCTAGATATCCCATAAAAAGTCCGGCATAGATGGGAGCAAAGGATGCTCCCATCGCCTTACCTTGAACCTGCCAATGACACCTCCCATGAAAATAAAAGGCATTTTTGGACAACACATGTTCCGTCAAACAAACTAAAAATGTGTTAAAGCCAGGAGTGTAAAGATCCGATCTATCAAGCCCGAATTGAATAGCCTCTAATTCTGCCTAATGTGGAATGCTGATATACAATGAGGTGACATCTAGTGTACATAGAGACCAACTTGGTTCTAATTGTGTGTCCTGGATGATATTGAAAAATTGTATAGTGTCTTTGATTCTAGACCTAAACCGAGGTAGTAAGGGCTGTAGATATTCAGTTAAGAAAGCTGATAAAGGTTCTGTTAAAGAACCCCTGCCAGATACTATTGGCCATCCTGGAGAATTAAAAGAATGTTTGTGTATCTTGGGCAATAGATAGAGATGTTGTGGTCGGGGATCAGAAACCTTAAGTTGTTTACAAGTTTTTTGACAAATTATGCCTTCCTCAATGGCTAGGTCTTGAAATTGGGAGTTGGATCTAGGACCATCTGTATGTAAGAACGGACATCTGATAGCTGTTTCTCTGCCTCCGCATAATACATACTCCTTTCCATGACAACTACCGCCCCTCCCTTGTCTGCTGGTAAAATGACTAGATCCTGTTTCTTACTAGGATTTTGTAAGGCTAATTGTTCTGGTCTAGATAGATTATGTTTGATACGGTGTAATTCTTGATGAAAATGAAGATCTTTGAGTACACACTACTTAAACACTACCACATGTTTGTCCATTGGAGGCATAAAACTAGATTTCCCAAATCAAAAATCAGTAGGTCTTTGAGTATCTTGTGTATCAGAGAAAAATAATTTTAAATTGAGTAATCTGCAGAAATCATTGACATCATTCACCAGAGTATGTTCAGGAACCAAAAAAGATGGTAGAAAATTGAGACCTTTATTGAGCAACTTTATTTCAGCATACAACAAATTATAGGAGGAAATATTGTGTATATTGTCAATATTCAATGAGATGTTATCTTCTCCAATAGCTGTTGAATGTTGTGTATTCCTTCTTTGTTTCCTGTCCCCCCATGTTTCTTATGCCTAAAGGGTCTCTGTTTGGTTTCCTCTTGGCCGCTGGAGATTCTTGGGTAGAAAAAGAATCTAAATCACTAATAGAGGATGAATCATCCACTGATGTCTCACTATAGCCCTGTTCTTTATTTCTTAATATAGATTGTGGTCTTTTTTTCCTATTAATTACCTTAGGACCAGAACCATAAAAACATACATTTTTTTTGTGTCACAAAAGGCTTACTCTTATCGTAAGCCATAGTATCCCTATGGAATTTTTGTGTTTTCTCTTAATCGGTTGTTTCTCTAATAATGATAGATCTTTAGCCAAATTGTTCAAATGTTTACTGAAAAAGGGCTCTGCTTCATAGACCTTAACCTCTTCACAATTAGCAGTAACCTCTAATATACATTGGTTTATTGTTCTCTCGTAGTAATCAGTTAGAGCATCCACAAAAAGCATGGATGCTTTGTGTTGTGCTTGGGTCCAGTCATGGGATAGTTGGTCAGCAATCTGGTTCACCAAAGGTTGGATCTGGACTCTTAAGCCTCTTGGTGTGATATCCATTAACTTATAGGCTTTGAATAGTTTGAGGTGCCATATGTTGGACCTAAGGGTCCTCATATTTTTTGTCATCTTCTGGAATAAGACATCACAAAGATTGTCCAGATCCTCCCTTCCTAAAGTGGAATTTGTTGAGTTAGGTTGTGTTACACCAAAGATCTCTAAATTGTCATGGTCTGATGACAGTCCCTCCAATAGCTTAGTGAGATCCATGTCTATATCTATTCCTAATTAATAAGTGGATAACACCTTCCCAAAAAAAAAAGGAAGGGGGATAGAAATGTCATTCAAAAGACTTCATAAATCAATGCAATGTGACCAATGGATGTAGAAAATCATATTTATATAAATACCTCAATAAAAATATGTATTGAGAAAAATATCCAACCACTCTGAAAAAAGTTTCAATATCCAAACCAAAAAACAAATAAATGCTGTTAAATGTATTGCTAAGTAAAATGAATTTATATGGTCCCCACAGAAAAATCAGATGTGACTAGAGGACCGTACGTCATGCCACCCGAATATTCATAGGAAATGGTAGATGAATGCAATCAAAAAAAAGTTATAAACAGCCTGTAAAAAACATTTGTCAAATAAGGACCCAGCAACCAAAACATTTTTGATATGGGTAGCCAACCTTCGTCTCTGCCACCCACTAATAAATGTTTTTGCAGTAAATGTAAAGCTCCAAGATGTCACAAAGTGTAAGAGTTAAAGTAAACCAATAACTTGTATAAGACTTTTTTATATATATTTAACAAATAGTGAGGGGTGGCCGACAAACGTCTCTGCCAGTTATCAAAAACTTTTGGACCCCAGAAAACATGAAATTATTGATTATATCAGTGAACACAAATTGTTGTCATAATCAGCTTAGTGGTATAATATTTTTAAAGGAACTGACCTTTTGTCTCCGTCCCTGAACATCATAAATGGGTGTACCCCAGTTTTTGGGTCAATGAATATCCCATATATAAATATAAATATAAACATAAACAATGTCGGCATGATGTAAAGTCACAGGTAACACCCTATGGCCAAAATTCTTAGATATTCCTTGAGAATATTGTTGGAGCCAATCAAAGAAATCATCCACCAATTCCTATTTAACTGCAAGATGTTCCTTCTAAGGTTTATAATTTACAAAATAGACCCCATCTAACTATTGAATACCATATAAAATCTATTTTAGGGATCCCAAGACTAAGGCCCCAAAAATATTCCAAATTGAATTGTGGTCAATCCTAATATAAATTGGTCATATGAAGGGTGAGGACAGTGTTATCGATGACTGCAGTGAAAGTTATATCCAGTTGTCATAACCACAAAGAGTAAGAAGATTTTGTTACTGAATGTCCACCAACAACCAAGGGTGAACCAAAATGTAATAAACTGAACCACCAACTAAACTCATATCGATTTTGTGTAGATCAAACAATGCATATGCCACCCAGGAAAAATCATTAATAATAAAATTCTAATAAGTTGCATAAGCCTACTGTCGGCAAGTATTTCTGCTTCCCATCCACTAAAGGCCCAAAACATCTGCTGTTTAAATATGTTCCTGCCTGTGAATATATAGATTAATAATGTCAAAACAATAAAAAATAAACCTGTCTTGAAAACATATTAAATCACATTGTATAATGTAAAAATAAAGTAAACAAAAACATGCACTTTGCTCAATGCATATGGTTTTCAATGGTCGCTACAAATAGTCAAATTAAGTAACAGTTCAAAAAATGGCATCAATAACCACATCACCACAACAGTTAGGAAATCCTTCTATGTGGCACACCTCATCACTAAGGGCTTTTCATCCAGAAAAAAGGAGGTCATTGTCCAACTGTAGTCATCCCTCATTAGACCCATTATAGACTACAATGCCCCGTTTGGTATGTACCTCACAAGACATCTGCAAAAACTGGAAAGGTCACAGAAATACCTCACTAAAAGAATCACAGGCCTAAAGCAGATGCTCTATGATGACCGTCTAAAAAAACTCCAGCTATACTCTGTCACATATCACCTACTCAGAGGCGATCTCTGCTTAACATACAAGGCCATGTCAAACCCAGTGCTGCTGGACATGCTACATTTAAAGAAATCCCAATCCCTCAGAGCCACATGCTCCAGGGATCTAAATCTGGTCATCACAGTGAACAAAACATGCTGGAGGGATAGGTTTCTGACCCAGAGACTCCCCATACTCTGGAATAGACTGCCATACATGTCAAGCTGAGCGCCTCTTTGGCCCTTTTCAAAAGGAACCTTGACGATTGGATGGGAGATAGGAAATTCACCCCAGGATCACATCAGTCACCCTGCTAGACAGGGGACCAGGGAAGTAAATATTCTGGGAAGAAATAGCCAAGGAATTGTTATCACTAGGCTTGTATAGGCCCTAGGGCCAATAGCCTAGTACCAACCTATGAATCTACGACAGATGGTATGTCATCAGCTATAAAGTGTTGTCGGACACTGTAAAAGCCAGGCTTGTGCTATGGCACCCTTGTGTTAAGTACTGTGCTTTGTAAATAGTTAGGTAGAAGTTCTGTTCTCACTCTGGTTAACTGATAGGTATGTGTATGTTCACTTGGTTGACATTCAAGAGACCATTTTACATCAGCATGTGGGGCACTGCTATTACCATCCTATTCTCACCAGACACTGCTGATGTCATCACTTATAAAGTGTTCTTCAATATTCTAAAAGCTAGACTTGTGCTGTGGTGTTTGCATTAAATAGTGACTTCTCTATTTGGTATACTTAGTTAAGAGTTCTATTCTCATTGCAGCTAACTAGTGCATGTGTTTGTTCAGGTGGTTGACATTCAAGATACCATTTTAAACCAGCATGTAGGACACTGCTATTACCATCCTCTTTTCACCAGACACTGCTGATGTCATCACTTATAAAGTATTGTCTGACACTTCAAAAGTTAGACTTGTGCTGTGGTGTTTGCATTAAGTCCAGTACTTTGTAAATACTTAGGCAGGCGTTCTATTCTCACTGTAGTCAACTGTGTGTGCAGTCAACTGTCACTATGGAGACAATTTTAGAATAATATACGAGTCCACACTATATCAAACCCTACTCCGAACATCTCATTGCAGTATACAATGACGATGTCATCCTGTACAACATGCACTCTGACAGTATTCAAGACAAACTTGTGCTGTGGCAGTAACATTAACTACTGTGTTTGTAAACTACTTTACCTACACATATAGGGGTTCTAATCTGACAGCAGGCAACTTGTGCATCTATATACACACCTATCAAATTTGAGAGAATTTTACACAGGAATGTGACTCCATATCCATGTCCTACACTCCTCCCAACATGTTATCCTCAGCATACAATGATACTATCATACACAATAAAGTTCAATGTGACAATGTTACAGTCAGACATATGCGGTGTTGCTACTGTGACATCACATATCATTTATCTTCTATACCTACACAGGTGTAATGTTAATGTGTGTGTGTGTGTGTGTGTGTGTGTGTGTGTGTGTGTGTGTGTGTGTGTGTGTGTGTGTGTGTGTGTGTGTGTTTGTGTGTGATTGGTGGTACATTATGGCCACTGCATGATCTTTGGAATTGTTCTTCATTTCACTACAACTTAGGAAACATTTCATGTAGCCCTATGCATAAAGCTTCCTCCTGTTTCCTCTGGCCATAAAACATCTTTTTTGCAAAGGAGTGAAGGATGCCCTCATGTCAAATATGCATACACACATAGGTTCACAGGTGTGTACTACGCTAATGGCTCTGGAGCCTTTACTAGCCTAGCCCAAAAAAATTGCCCAGGCATCATGCCATCTGATGTTAGTTCACAGTGCCCCTATCCAGTAGGGCAACTGGAATGATCCCTGGGGTGAACTTTCTGTTACCCATCCACTCATCAAGATTTCTCTTGAAGAGGGCCAGTGAGATGCTCTGCTTGACATGAATGGGAAGCTTATTCCAGAGTATGGGTTGTCTTTAGAAGATGAATCTGTCCCTCCAGCATGTTCTGTTAAATGTGGTAATGAGGTTGTGATCTCTGGAGCATGTGGTGTGGGGCAATTGGGATCATGAAGCAAATTCCTTCCATGAGCCTCTGCAAGTCATCTCAAGACTACTGCATGTGTGATTGCATATGCTGTCATGGTGTGGTGCATATGTGCCATATGGACAGTGGCAGGATGTAATGCAATCCAACAAATATACACATGCTCACAATAGGCTTACTATCTTCCATAATATACATATAAGACATTTTTTACATGGTATAATAATGGCTAGGATTTCATGTGATATTGATCATTAGCCTAATAATGCCCTATAACCCTATGAACAGTTGACATGTTAATGTTCCTGTCATTAACATGTGCTATATTGAGGTGTGGATGTACAGTATAGCTTCTAGAGGGTTTTACAATCTGTAATGTATTGATGGCCATTGTTGACATTGCAGTGCATGTTTCTTCTATAACAGCTGTAGTAATATGCCTCCTGAGAACTGTTGACATGCTGTTCTACACATTTATGTATATTGTTGGTGTATTAGGACATGTGTCATTGTAGTGGAGCAGATCAACCTTCTACACAGTTCACATTCTGCCATCACAGTGATACTTGCAGTATGGCAGAGGTGTGCATGTGTCTACATACCATCATAAATGTTCTGACAGGCATCAATATTTACTTATTTATTTAACATCTGTTTAGCGGGAAAGTCCGACTTGGAACAAAGCCAATTTTTAGCGGAGGCCCAGAAAGAAATGTTCCAGATGCATGTCTTTATAACGTGGGAGGAAACCAGAGCACCCACCGGAAACCCACATAAATGCAGCAAGGACATGCAGACTGCGCACAGAAGACACTCCATCCAAGAATCAAACTGGAGAACCTCTTGCTATGAGGCAACAATGCAAGTACTGTACCACTGAGCCGTCCAAATATAAATTCATATTGATTACATGGTCACATAAGTCTTATGTCATACACATGTTGTTATGCTGTGAAGTACACAACTAAAGTATCACATGTCCTGATTCAATTGCATCCTTGTGGAAGTCATGGTATGTGCTGTAGCATTACGATAACCAAGGATTATTGAGGTGGTCAGCAGCACCATTGTGTGACTATTACAGTTTGTGTAAGGAAATGTTCTGCATGAGCCAAAAACAACTGATCTCTGCTGTGCCCTGATATGGCATGAGGCTGCTCAAAAACAGCTTGCTCATGAAACACATATAGGCATATGCTGTGCAACTGATGTAAGCATGTAACACTGGTGCAGCTATATGACTATGTGTATAGTACAAGTGTATGGCATGTGATGAATGACCAAGGTTGTATTTGGAGGTCTTTTTGCAAATCATTTTTTCCAATAAATGTGAAATGTTTGGGGAACACAACTAAGCACAGATCTGTATGTGGATTCCACCAGACATATAACCAAAAGAACATGTAAAACAATAAACTGGTAAAAAATGATCACCCAGCAATAGACAGAAGACCAGAATTTTAATAAAACAAATACAAATTTTAAAACAGTAAACTGATAAGCACTTTTGTCTTAAACTAAATTAAAACTTTATCAGATAAGCTCACCTTTGCTTCCCATTCCATTTAAATTTCCCTACAAAAGTCACATGATGAATATGCTTCCCATTCCATGCTACCAGACATACCCAGCTGGAGGAAATAGACAATTGCTAGCTGACAGTTTGTCTCAAGCATCACTCCTCTGTCATCACAGGCCATCAGCTAAAGTATACATGCAAATATTACTCAGCTTTTATTCTAAAGAGGGCAGTTTATATGTGTGCTCTCTGTGGCTAAAAACACAGGCTCAATGGGCCTTGACAACATAACATGTTACCTATAGTGTGACTCAAAACATGCCCTACCAGACACAGTTGGATCCATGCTTCAACATAGCCTCTAGTCAGCCTATGTTTCTGTATTAAGATGTGCATCAATATGCATCCATCTGACTGAGGGTGGCCATCACCTGCTTCATGAAGTTATAGACCCATCCTGACTCATCATCTGTGAGGTAGACCAATGACTCATCATGGACTTTCTCTAAAATGACACAGGTAATATCCTGGCTGTGTACCAAACACGTGTGATTTATTCCACACAGAAGTATTACTAAGAATCTGTCAGAAGTGGCCATAAAAACATACATCACCAAGTGGGTAGACCACTGGATCACATGCATGACAGATAATTATGTTGAAGTGTGTAAAGTTACCTATATCTAGAGACCAGAAATCAGGTCTGTACCTAAGGGTTCTGTGCTAGGCACTTTCATGTTCATTATATAAGTCTCAGATGTCAAGAATGACATACACATCCTTTGTCCAACCAGCTTTGTGGAAGACTGCAGTTTGTGGACAATCACTGAATCCAAGTATGCTATTGGTATAAAACAGAAAGAATAAACACACACAAAGGATTGCTGCCACAGCCATGGAGACACACTAGATGAACAAAAAGCATGGGGTGATTAGTTCCATTATAAAAGCAAATACACACCTGATTATAATGTTGACAGAACATTCCTATGAGTAGACCACATGTTATGTGACTTATGTACTCAGGTAGATGGTACGTAGAATGTCCACCAGCATATGCCTACAGTTGTGATTACTCCCTTGTAAGAAACAGAACTCCTGAATATGGGTGGGACATCCACATCAAAGGGCATTACAGTTCCATAGTTTTCTGCCTTCATCACAGCAATAACTGAGTACAATGCACCCTTTGTCATGTACCTCACAACACATCTTCCAGGCATGAGTTACTCAAGTGCACCACATTTGCCACAGTGAGCTCTCACACATCTTAGTAGCCGTACCTGAGTGTTCCTTTTGTTGCATAAACATTACTGGTTGATGGTGCAGAACCCTCATAAAGGTATTATAGAAGATGCAGGAGTGATACATGTTCCTGTGATGCACACGGTAAATACATAGCTGACTGACAACATTGATGTCATGAGTTACATTCATGATGGTGTGGAATGTGCCATATATATGGCATACACACCTGTCAACTAGCCAGGATTGTTCATAATTTCAAATACAGGTGTAACATTGTCCCTCTGAACACCTCAGGCAGATGTTAAATTTTGAGGAAGGTGTGTTTGATTCCCCTCAAAGATTGCTGACAATTCATAATAGTTGTTCAAGTGTGTTTTTGCAGAACCATCTATGATCACTCACAATCACCTATGTTATATCAAAAACATGGATTATCGGTGGTATTATGCTGATATTGTCCATGACTGTGTGTGCTACAGTCTACTGTTGTCCATGAGCCTGTTACTATGTGTCCTGCTTGGTTTAGACCTATGTTGACATTACAATCATATTCAGGCAACTCGTTTCTCTATTATTAGAACACCGAACATTCAAAATGTTGAGTGTTCTAATATCGAACCCTAGCAATCGAAAAAAAAAAACATCGAACATTCGGAACAGTGAATTTTTTCCTAAGGAAAAAATTTGCTGTTCCAAAACACATACACACAACATAAGCACACCAAACAAACAGCAATCCACACACATACATCTAAACTCTAACACCTAACCCTAGACTAAACTATACAAACACCACTAACTATCCACTTGCCTTAACCCAAACCCTAACCCTAAGGTCTGTCACTATCACACAGTCACCTCACCCATGCCCTAACCCTAACTCACCTAACCCATCCTAAGCCACACATCCACACAATCGCACACTTACCTGACCCGCTCCCTTACCCTAACCCGCCCTAACCCACACGTTCACACAATCACACACTTACCTGAACCTGACCCGTAACTTTCCACCAGAGAGCTGAAAATACCGAAGTAACAGACATGGGCAACCAAATTCTTTCCCTAGGAAAGAATTTGGTTTCCTGTTACTTCGATATTTTCAGCGTTCGCTGAAAACGGGTCAATATTAGAACACCCGACATTTCAAATGTTCAGTGTTCTAATATAGACCCCTCATTTCATACAGCTTCACAATATGCACCAAACCCCTATTGTAGATACCATCCCTGATACATGTCCTGTCCTTTGCTCATGTCAGGATTCTTAAATCCCAGAGAATCCTCTCCACTGATATGTCACCTTTTGTGACAGTCACATAATATGATATAACTGTGCAGTACGTACTGTATCATGTCAATATGTGATTAGTGTTCATGTTACAACTCTATTCATGGACATGCCCTTATCTGCTGTACATTACCATGTTTCACCTGTCCTCATACCCTGTGTTCATTCCTACAATTCAGCTATGTGTCCCTTTTCAGTACACACACTTCCGCTGATTATGTATTTATAATGCAGTCTAAGTACCCTTGATGATCATGTACAAACATTTATTAGGTATGCCTGAAGCAGGTTTCCACAGTACTCTGTGCTGTATACACTTTGTGTTGGTACTGTATACATTGCTTTATTAATAACCCTGGTAGTCATTGTGTCTTTCTACGCAATCCTGCAGACCTGGTTTGCCTGTAGGAAAACAGGTGTACATGCCTGCAGATGCTCATGCTACTTTACATGGTTTCCTGGTCGACAACACTATTGCTGGCCACAAAACCATGTTTGCATATGTTTACATGTTGTACATGGCATGCATATGGAATTAGCACTGCTGCTCACTGCACAACCACATAAACTGCATGTAGGCTTTGCACTAAGCCTACATGGAGTTCATTGAATCCCTAGGAATGTATACTGAGAAAAAGATGACATTGAACAGTCCTAATTATATTCCTGTTGAGGCAAAATACAGGAGCTATGAGCAAAAAGAGGTGTGTTCAGTTTATCAGGTTCATAAAGGAAGTAAGCAAGAAAAATTAATAAGACAGAGACATAAAAAATATGACACAGATTACTGAAGCTTTCAATGAAGGGTTCATGTCAACTTGAAGGCAAGAGTAATTGCAAAACCTATGTTGATCCAATAAAAAGTATTACATCATGTCTGTGTTCCAGTGTTCTTGTGTTTTCTGTTAGTGAACGAACACAGCATTTCTTAATTTTTTTTCTTCTAAGGCAACAACAGAAAGTGACACTAAAGATTATTATTATGAGTTGTCTTTTCTCAGAGAAAAATTAGACACCGAGCCACAAATGTCTGTACTTGTAGGGGAGGAAGCACTGCCTTTTATCTCGTGGCAGACTGAACTTGAGGAAACAACAAAGTAATATAAAATTCAGATAAGTTGGCCACATTTTAAAAAGGTACAATGAGAATTTGGCACTTTGACTATAGTAAGGAGAAATATTGGTAGGGTTGTAATGGAGGGCACTGAATAAAATGTTCCAACTTTGAATTAGAAAATAACTTGGTAAACAGAGGAAGGCTAAAGTGGATGTGGCATGTCAGTTATTGGTTGCTAAGCACTGTAGCAACCAAATTATGACATTACTATGTAGCCATGTGCTAGGGGGGGCAGCTAGGAATGGCAAGAATAAAGCATGGATCGTAATGACTCTGTTTATATTAACATCATAATGGGAACACAAAGCACTGTGACCCTTACCGCTGTAGTCATTCAATGTCCAAGCCAGGCCTGGCTTGACTCACCACAGTGAAGATGATTTTTATTGGGCACACAGTCATCCAACAGACATGAAATCATATCACTCAATTGTCCAGACTTTTGCCTTGGATTTTTGGTCTGTTCCTCATAAAACTTATGTTTATTGGCAAATCAGTGAGGACTGAAGTTACTAAATAATGACATACATTTGAGTTTCAAACTTCATATCCTTCAGAAATGCATGCTAACACAAATGCTATTATTCTATCAATGTTCTAAGTTTATAAGAGCAATTTTTAAAATATGTTCTTATTTTTGGGCCTTTGCCCCTGGGGGCTGGAATCAACAGTAACATAGTGGTCCTCATGAAAAAGAATAATAAATATGATCCAAAACATATACATACTTGTGAAAATAATGTTTATAGCAATGCTACAAAGAGTCTATTGTAAAAGAGTGAGTTTTTTTTTAAATAAGTAAGTTTTTCTGTTATATTGTACCTGTTTTTTAAGAACACAATGATACATGTCTATACTAGTGAGAGTGGCTTGGTTAACAATCTACTGAATATAATAGAAAAGGAGGGCTAAGATAAAAGCTTAGTAAAAGAGCATTTGTCATTTGTGGAAATGCTACTGGATGTATGGAGCACCAGCACAGGGAAAGTCAGCCACAGTAAAGGAAGACCTTAAAGAAGCTGGAATTATTTTCTAATACAGAAATTCATACTGAGCTACCAAGAAAGAGTCCTTCCCTGTAGTATAATATTAAGTTAAAGATCCTTGATGACTTTGCTTTGGCTTTGAAGAACCTACTTTAATTTCATTTGTGCAAAATAGACTACATTATTTTAATAGAGACTGGTGGTGATACATGCCTTAACCTTCCACATTATCTATATTTATGTCTATATTAATATCACGTTCAATATTTATATGTAAAAAGTGTATATAACAGATATCTGTTTCTGTGTCTGTCATCTATTTATCTAATCTATTTATGTATTTATGTATTTGCATATGAATTCATTCAGTAGTAAATTTATTTAAAAATTTGCAATACCATACAGCACTGATCACAAGTGACCAATTTTATTTTCTGTTGGGAAATACAAAGAGAGCCAGAATTACATTCAGGATGAGATAATAGGAGTATAAAGAAAATATATATATTGGTAATGTATAGTGTTGCCACCTCACAGCAAGAGGCTCTCTGGTTTGATCCTCGGCTGGGTGCCTTCTGTGTGGAGTCTGAGTGTTCTCCCTGTGGTCACGTGGGTTTCCTCCCACATCCCACAGACATGCTGTAGGTGGATTGGACACTCTAAATTGGCCCTAGGTGTGAGTGCATGCATGTGTGTGCTCTCTGTGGAAGGTTGGGTGCCGGGCTGGCAACCCAATGCTGTAAAACTCCACTGCCAATCATGAGCAGGCAGGTGATCCACTGTGGTGACCCCTAACCGGGAAAAGCCAAAAGAAGAAGAAGAAGAAAGTAATGTATAATTATCACCAAAGGAGTTTGTACAGTGGTAATATATATTATTTACAATAAATCAAGGCAATTCACATTTATGTTGAGCAGATGTTTATATGAGTAAGACAGATTGATTGGTGTAGTAGAATGTGGCATATGATGGACTTTTAGAGTGTAAATGGTAAGAGATAGAGAGAGGGAAGCAGCAGAGGTTAGGGGATGAGGATGAGATTGAATGAGAGGCAATGATACCGCCTGTGAGAAAAGGGTAGGCCTTAAGTTAAACCCAAAATTTAAAGTAAGAGGAGATACCTTTTATTTGTATAGGAATACTTTCCTTGAGTTTTGGTCCAAGTACAGAGAAGCAGGGACCTGTACAGTTAAATTTAGTTTTGTGAGGCTGAAGTGAGGATGTGGAGTGGCTGTGGTGAAAAAGGCTGTTAAGAGAAAGTCTGTCTAATTAGTTTAGCTGCTAAGGGAGGGAAGATCTGGTTGAGTAGGAGTCTGAATAGTTGGGAGCAAAGGAGATGGCCAATCCTTTGTTAAACAGAGAGCTATCTTGTCTATTTCTCAGTATTTTACAGCTGCGTTAATTATACGGGTATTGGTTAATGCATCTATAAATTTTACTGGTTATTGTTTGAATATATGTTGAGTTTATTTTTTATGCTGATGCTAAGGGGGGGCTTATTCCAGTCAGCAGAGAAAAATACCTCTCTTTTTGTCTGTCTGTCTCTCTCTCTCTCTCTCTATATATATATATATATATATATATATATATATGTATGTATCACTCTAACTATATGAATATGAGTTATAGACATTCAAGCTTCTTGAAGGCATTTAAGTTCTAAGCTTGACAAACAACTTTTGAGCTATGAATGATGCTGCCATATAGTATAGTAATGTGTCATTTAGTTTTATATACATCACATAGGATATCTTTTGTAGATTAAATTACAGTAGTAGTAGTAGTATTCTGGATGATATGATGATCAAGCACTCTGTGCAAATCCTTTATTTCTGCTGTATGGATATTTTGACAAGACTAAGGGGCAAATGCTTAACTCTGCACATAATAATATGGGAATCTTACATATACTGGTCTCTAATACAGAAGTGCTCAGCAAACTCAAGCTACTGGACTGGCTTTTAAGCCATAAACACAGTGATGACATTATGTGTAGATTAGCAGGAATTTGTTAATTGATTGCTATCAGATTCTCTAATACTAGGTTCTATAAATGTCAGCTGTTCAAATTGATATTGCCAAAAACACTTTCAGTGATAGTGGAGTTTTTTCCTTTTCTTAGCTGTTGTATGACCTTGGAGCAGGTATATTTAGTTTCAGGGAGCGTGGGTTTATCTTCCCACAAGGGAGGTGCAGAGGGGCTTGCAACAGTGCAAAAACTAACTAACTAACTAACTAACTAACTAACTAACTAACTAACTAACTAACTAACTAACTAACTAACTAACTAACTCACTCACTCACTAAATGAATAAATGAATTAATAAATAATATTCTGAAGATTGCTAAAATTAATTTTGGTAATCATTTTTGGCAGGCTGGGATTCAATTTATTTTTGTTGCTTGAACAATGTAAATTCACATCAGCCATATAAACTGCAATATTGTTAGCAATAGTATTATTACTGCTAAGAATGAACAACTCTATAACCTCCATAAGGAACTCCAGGCTCTATTTTACACTGTCTTAATGTCACTATTTGGCTGCAAAAATATTTAGTTTCACTTTGTGATTTGACTCTTCCTGTGATGATGTGAGGTATTTCCAGCTATACCAGGAGAAGTGGGGCGGTGGATATGTGGCATGTGCCAGCATGGCTGGCTGGGGTTTTGTGAAGAGTTGTGCGTTGTTAGTGCATTGAACTGATTTGTACAGGTGCTTGTGTTGAAGGTGTATTTGTGAAGTTGCTTGTGTTGAAGGGATGTGACAGCAGTGGGTTCTACTGAACAGAGGGGAGGTGTGCCTGTATGTCAAACTGTACTGTAGCTGTTGAGAAGAAAGTATTGTGGTGGAGGATACTGGAAGACATGAGGCTGATTTCAGTCCAGTTGGCTTTGAGGGACAGTATGGGATGTGATTACCTGGTTTGGGCCAAGAGGATTGTATCTGGTGGCTCTGATTACTGCTGGAGACAAGATGTCTGTGCGAACTAGGACTGGGAATCCTGCTGTGTTTTCCTTGGGGGTGAACTAATTGCTACAGTGGAGGGGTGGAAGTTATTGTAATGATTTTGTAGCTTCCAGATGCTGTGTCACATACTGGAAAAAAGGTCTATGTGTGTGTATGGCAGCACGTGCATGCAGGATTCTGGCTCGGTTTCTGGTGGTGGGGTAGCATGGGAGCTAGGGGTTAGATGACCAGGTGTGTGTGATGTCATTCTGTAAGCCAGCAATGGAGTGGTGTTTTAATACTAGATAAGACAGAAATCTCATGGCAGTCTGTTTTTGAAACCTGACAAAGAAGGACCACTCACCCATTTTATCTTGCCTTGCTTTAGTAAGTAACCAGGGAATGCTAACTCTTTAGATCAGTCAGGAAAATATAGTGAGATTATTTAAGTACTGTTTTCCATATATATATATATGAATCTATCCATCTATGTTATTTTTAATATTTCCTGTGCTGAAACTCTGGTGTTTATTGTAAATAGATATTTAGTATTTCATGTTCTTTTATTATTTATTATTAAATATATTTAAACTTTTCATTGTGGCTGGTCTTTTACAGAATATTTCAACCTCTGAGAGTACTTATATTTATTTGGTGATACTGTGGCTGCTCCTAAAAGCTTTGCTGCACTGGTCAGACACTACCATTTGTATTAGTATTAATTTTACTCAGTATAATTGGGTATCTTGGTAAGAGCCTTAGAGTAGCTGGCTTTGGAGTGTTCTGGTGGCAGTATCTACCTTATACTTTGGGCAGAGGAGTCATCACTGGTAAATCTGTGCCAGCCTTTCCCAGGTGTGTGTGTGCGTGTGTGTGTGTGTGTGTGTGTGTGTGTGTGTGTGTGTGTGTGTGTGTGTCAGGAATGGCCTTTGGTCAACTAGTTCCCTAGGCAAAAGGTCACTATAGTGCCCCCTAGCACTACTCGGTGCCCCATCCTGGTCTACCTACACCATCCAAATTACTGGATAAACGCCCTTGCTAGAGTGGCACCCTAGGGGATGCCCTAGTTGGCCTATTCCTAAGGCCAGCTATGGTGTGTGTGTGTGTGTGTGTGTGTGTGTGTGTGTGTGTGTGTGTGTGTGTGTGTGTGTGTGTGTGTGTGTGTGTGTGTGTGTGTGTGTGTGTGTGTGTGTGTGTGTGTGTGTGTGTGTGTGTATGTGTGTGTGTGTGTGTGCACGTGTGAACATCAAATCTCAAAGAGTGTGTGCCAGCTACTTGGAGCAGGGATACAGGGCACTGGTTTCACAGAGAGGGTGGTGGAGGACTCAGCTATGGACTCAACTCTACAGCTATGTTAGTGGGGAGTCTTATTTGGGGCCTGGAGAAAGAGAAGGAAACCCAACCCCAGGATGGAGTGTGTTCCTGTGTGCTCTTTAGGGAAATTGTGCTTGGTGCAGAGAGCTGCATCTGGAAACACTGTGTGTATCTATTTTTGTTCCAAGTGAACTTTCCTCAGCAGTGTCAGTGGAGAGGATTGAGGATCCTTGATTACTGGCCCAGAGGAGGGGTGCCACACACCCCATGAGAAGTTATTACTCAATGCAGACCCGGTCACACCTTATTGCTTGACTCAAACTTAGCCTTAATTAGTAAAGGTAATAAAAGTACATTCACCAGCCTGTTGGCATAGAGGGTGAGCTCTTGTCTACAGCGCAAGTGACTTTGGTTTGTTAGTGGCGCACCATAAGTTAGGCTAAGAGGTTAGAAGAATGGAATGACTTTTGCCATATCATTTTCTCTCACATGGAGGGTGCAAGCTTATCACTGACTATAAAATAGTCCCTGATGGAGGCTGGGGGGGTTTAGTCCCAGCAGAAAAAGGGTTGTGGGGGAGGAGAGACAGATTATCTCCAGTCAATGGTGTATGCATAAAAGCAGGGATGCAGATACCACATTCATATAAATGCATGCTTTGTATAGTGCAGGGGGATAAACTTAGGCCAAAAATAAAAATGCATCTCTACCATCAAGATTGTACCATTGCAGTATGCTCATATCTCTCCAAATCATGATTTTAGAGACTGAGAAATGACACCAACATCTGGCAGGTGACAAACAGTAGGGTGCAAGTGAAAAGTAATTTAAGGGAAAAAAGTAAAGAAAATCCATTGCTGTACTGATCCCTTCTTAAATTATCATAATGCAATCAAATGAGAACGCTTTTTGACACTTGGCAGTAAAAGGATTCACAACATTTGCACTATATTGCCTCAGTGAGTGCATACCCCAAACTTATTTAATCGAACACTATTCAATTGAAACATGAATGCTCCTGAAATGTTCTAGGTACGAGTCACTTGATGTTACATAGCACATTTACCAGCAAAGCCGAAATAATACTTTACAGGGAGTTTAGAATAATTTAGGCAGCTCAAACATATCTCAGTGGATAATGTTGTCAAAACTATGCATGTGCTGGTGGGGGTATGCAAGTATATAATATTGCTGATTTTATAAAACAAGAATATGCATGGTATGGTTCTAAAATCTCATCAACTATGAGCAACATTTTTTACTGTCTTTTCTTTGCTTTGAGCAAACAATAAACAGCTAAACAGATCATCTAGATCTGCCTTGCACAGCAGAACATTGAGTGCTGCTTAAATGTCAAAATAATTATGCTCCATCTACAAGAAGCTTTAACTGTGATGGCAGAAGAGTGCCTGCAAGGCAAAACAAGAGCCACTGGGATAAATGAAGTGAGGTAAACTGGGAAATGGGTAATGAATTGTAAAACATTTCATAATGTTTATCATTTGTGAAGGTTATGCTTTCTTTACGTGGGCAGATATGAAATCATTCCATAATTTCTTTACACTAACATTTTTTCTGTTAGTTTCATTTATTCAGGTTTGTTTATTGCTCTTTACAATTTACAGAATGATTCACAGAATTGGCAGTTTTTGTCCCTACGAGTGTTATTACCACCACTTAGTTCAGCTGCATTTATTTATTCTCTGAGTAACAAGCGAGCCACATTCTAGAGTGAGAAGACCGTTCTGCAGAATGTAGAATGCGTCGTGATCCCTACCTGGTATAATGACATGGTGAGTGAACTCAAATCATGTCAAGTGATTTAACATAAATACATTTTGAAATGCATTGCTGCACTTCACCATCTGGCAGCTGGTAAGGAATGCGTGAGGTGATCAAAATGTACATTTTTCTAGTACTAGTAAGTGAAGTTAAGCAGGAACACAGCTTCTGTTTTTTTTTTTCTTTAATATTTTCTGCTCATGTAGTAGTTCAATTTCTCCAGTGAGAACAATTTATTTCTTTCATTTGCAAAACAATACATGAACAAATATATCAGGTGGTTTAGAAACAGAAATTCTGCAGTTTCTTACAACTACCTAATATACCATGTTACCACATCATTTCTTCTTTTTTTTTTTTTTGCTTCCACTATGAGTGGAAGAATTTTTACTTGCTTTGGATTAGAATCTCTGAACTATATTTTCTGGAAAAAAACAGACATTAAACACATTTAAGTGTTTTATTGCAGAGGAGGCTATCCCCCCACATTTCCTAAACTTATATATACCATGTCCATGGTTACACCAACTCGAAGAAGGGGAAATTAGCCCAAAAAGGGCATTACTGCCAGCACAACTCTTCGACAGTGATTTCCTATGGAGGAGCTCCCATCCTCATCAGGTTGAACATTACCAAAATGACACTCGAGAGTTCAGTCTTCATCCACCTGAATGTTGCTCTCATTGGTCATTGTAATAATCCCTTTCTTGACAGGGGCATCCTTTGACAGGTTACTTGGATGATTATTAACTATACACAAGGTCATCAATAACACACAGAGAAAAGTGGAGGTACTGCCAAGCCCATTTACAACTGACATTTTGGACTTTAGCTTCTCACTGAAGGTCAATCAAAAAGTGAATTATTCACAAGAAGAGCATGGTTTTACAGTTAAAGTGACAGTTTACTAGTCAGCTAAATAGGAGTGAGGGAGCTGGACCGTTTATTAAGAGAAGTTTGACAGGTCAGCATGCTGTCAGGAATCATGTGCAAACTATGATGGCTACGCGAAAGCCTTCAGGGATCAGGGAATACATATTTATTAAAGCGTGTTAGATCTGAGCAAGCAGCAATTCCTGATACATTCTCACTTTCTAACTGCTCAAAATAATGAGACTGCATTTTTAAAACCTGCTGCTAATGAGTTTCAGTTCAAAACTGAAGATGGGGAGAACTAATTTCAAACAGATAGTGTGTGTGTATTGTGAATCTGTTGTTGTGGGCTGTAAGGAGAAAAATAAATAAAATATGCTGCATTTCTTCACTTACATAACTACATAGCACCAACACCAACAGTTATAAGAAAGCACACACTTCATGCTGGAACTAATAACAGCATTATTTTCTGCAGGCAGTAGATTGCATACGTATTGCAAATGGCATACATAGTTCACACTGAGCATGACTTCCTTTCATAGGAATGAAGTATTTAGCCTTGAGGAAGAAATTATTTGACTGTAATATATTACACTTCTTCCCCTTTTAACTATGTACTTATTTTTAGTTTTACAACTTGTAATCTTTCAGTGCTAGTACAGTTTTGCCATCTATAAATTAAACAGTTAGGACACTATTTCTTAATGAATAGCATCTCTGAACCACTGACATGTCAACAGGTAAACTAGAAAGTTCATCCAAAACAGGGTGAACTTTTGTCATTGAAGCTGATGTTTCTGAAGCAATGGTGCCAGTGGCAGGAAAGGCTGAAGGCAGATCTTAGGTGCATTACTATGGTCAACATTAGTTTCTGTGGGCTTTGTTTGTACTTGTGCATTCTGTATCTGATTGACATGGTAATGTCTGTGATGATAGGAGGTTCTGCCAGCCATGCCAGGAAAAGTAGGGTGGTGGATGTGTGACATGTGTCAGCACAGCTAGCTGGAATTTTGTAAATAATTATATGTCATTAGTATATTGATTTGTAGAGATGCTTGTGCTGAAAAATCTATCTGTGATGTTTGCTTGTATAAAAATGTAGCAACAGTGTACCCTGCTGGAAGGAAAGAAATGTACATGTATTATTGTAACTGAATTAAATGTATATGTTTTAACAGAGGGCTAGAAGTGAAGAAGTTAATCTTAACCTTCAAAATATATCTGAAATTAAATTACTTTATGGGTTAAGCCATAAAGATCTTGTCCCACAGTTTTGAATGGAGCCAGAGATGCAATATCTGTGCTAGAGAATAAGTTGTAGCTCCTGTAGGAAGAGCGGAATGGTTTTATGGTTTTATGACTTCCAGCAGTTGCACCACATCTAGACAAAGCTCTGTTTGTATGTATGGTAACACACAGATGCTACAATTCTGTCAGCTTCCAGTGTTGGTGATAGCATGGTAACCAGAAGTCAGATGACCAGATGTATGTGATGTCATTCTGTACAGAAATAATGTTTTAATATTAGAGGAGACTGAAGTCTCAGGGGTATTCTGCATTCTTTCTTGGATCTGACAACAAGGACCACTCACCCATCTTGCTTTACTGCATTCAGTAAGTAACTTAACTAGGGAACAGTAATTGTCTTTAGATTAGTCAGAAAACTATAGTGAGATTAGAAGTACTGTTTTGCTGTAACTGTGTGAATTTTTCCATCTGTGTTATTTTTAATATCTCCTGTGGCTGAAACTCTGGTATTTACTGTAAATAGATATTTAGTATTTTCATGTTGTTTTATTATTTATTGTTTAATATATTTAAACTTTTCATTGTGGCTGGTCCTTTTTAGAAAATATTTATGCTTAGAGAGTATTTGCATCTATTTATTTGGTGATAACTCTGGTCACTCCTGAAAGCCTGACTGTTTGGTCAACATTACCATTTGTATTAATATTAACTTCACTCAGTATAATTGGATACCCTTTTAAGAGCCTTATAGTAACTGACTGGTGGCAGTGAAACTACCTTATAGTCTGGACAGAGGGTGGCATAGCTAGTAAATCTGTAACAGACTTTCCAGTGGTGTGTGTGAAAATTAGATCTCAAAGAGTGTGTGTGTCAGCTAATTGGAGCAGGAACACGAAGCACTGGTTTCACAGAGAGGGTACTGTAGGACTTGGCTTGGCCACTTGGCTGAGGTCCTAACCCTACAGCTGTGCCAGTGGGGAGTCTTATTGGTGACCTGGAGAGAGACAGATATAGAGAAATCCAGACCCTGGGCTGACTGTGTTCCCTGTGTGCTCTTAAGGGAAATTGTGCTTGATGCAGAAAGGTCTGGATCTGGAAATACTGAGAGTATTGATTTATTCCAAGTGAACCTCCCCCTCCAGTGTCATTGGTGAAGATTCAGGCTCCTTGATTACTGGCCCAGAGTGGGGGGATGTCATACTGTCATGTGTGATTTCCCACATTCACATTCTGGTAACTATCCCCCCAGCCTGCCAGTTTTCATCTCAGTAGTCCCAGGCCTCACATCAAAGCATTGTGCTACCTTTTCTGACAGTCATGTAACCTATTTGTTGTCTTTTCAGACATTGGGCTTTAAGAAGTTTAAATGAGACCTTAATGCTGAATTTTGATATGTCACTGCCTGTACTTAGTTACAGCTTGCACACAAGATATTTGCCAATTGATGATGAAGAGAAATATCCTCTTTATCCACAACCTTTCTAGACTTCTTGAAGGTTTGGACAAGCCTGTTGGCCAATCTACTGGTAGTGAAACGATGAGCAACTCTTCTGATATGTTAATGTACCCCTCAGCTTCTTTGCTCTAGAATTCTGGACAATGGTCAAAAATAATTGGGAGGGGTGATAAAGGCACCAAATCAGGGATAAATTTTAAATATTACTCTAATTCATGTAAGTTAATAGAACAACAGATTTATCATCAATGCAAATTCTGTGAACAATAAGAAGCATGCAACTTTAATGACTGGCATTATTGACTGACTGTAGTCCACAATAATTTACCTGAAAATCAAAAATGTTATGTGAGACAGGGCAAACATATGAGGTATAATTGTGGACGTTCTGTGAAATTTGGACAGTTGAGAGGTATGTGCAGATAGCATTGTGATGATGGCTACTTCCAGGTGTACAGTGGTGTCAGGAGTGGTGAACTCTGAATCTTCTGATATCCAGGACAACACCATTTTACATCTTTAGTTTGTCCATCAATGCCTGGCCATCAACTGTATCTTTGAGCAAGACATTTTATTTAACAGTCTGTAGCAGTTCCTTGTGCAGACTGTCAAGCACTCTTGTATGTAGCTTTGTGGGAATGAATAGATATGAACTACACATTAAAGTTTTTTGACAAATAGACAACTGGTACATTCTAGGTGCAAATTTTGGAAACAGACAGTTACCATAAACTGGATATCCGTGTACAGTGATGTCATAAACTCTGACAGAGTAAGGGCCATTTCTCATATCCTTTTAGCTTTGTGCATTGCAGCCATAAATGTGATGCCATATGTATTAGACAACCATAAATTTGAAGTCATGTGTATGAGATCCTAAAATGAGAGCTAGATGATGCAGTTAAGATGTAGTCAGTACTGATATTCTTTCTTTTGGGTTAAAAATTTAGAGTTGAAGTTGATTGTCAGTCAGTAATGGGAATAATTTCCTTATACTCCAGACTTGGCTAAAAACCTCACAGATTGTCTGAGTAATGTTATATTTGAGACAAGTTCTTGCAGCTAAACAACTTGTCATACTTTACCAAGGCCACAGGGTAAAAACACTGCATTCTAGCCTGAAGGAGTCATATTGCATATCACCATTGTCTGACCTTATCAGTATTTTAGTCTTCCTTAAAGGTTTCCTCATAGTTGTCAGTCCACTTCCAGCTGAACTTTGTGTGTAGTATAGAGTTTAGTGGAGACACATATCTATGTCTCCAGTATGTTCAGTTTATATCACAAGTGAATTTCAGATCCCAGGGTGTAGTGTTTCTGGTGTTGTTTGTTTTGTAAATGTGCAACATACCCCTCAGGGCTAGGTCTGAGGAAACACTGTAAGCCAGGTAAAGACCCCCTCTCAGCAACCTGTATGAGAATGAATACAGTGGAAGAGTCTTTAAGTAATCAGTGTAGGACAAGGTATTCATGCCCTGAATTCTCCTGGTGAGAAAGCTTTGTGGGCCTTCGAACTGTTGGAAGTGTCTTTAAATACATGCCAAAGGGGACACTGTATTCATTGATAGGACTGATAAAGGCTGACTACAGTGGTGCTATAACTTCCTTGGACCTGGAAGCCAAATCCTTACCTATATGCTGGCTGACATAGAATGATTTCCTTATTATCTTAACTACGTTTTAGTCAATAGCCAGATTGCTGTCTACATAATTTCCCAGATCCCTTACTACTGGGTTGACTTTTAGGTGCATTTTATCAGTGGACTAATTAACTTACACTGACAGTTTCCCAAAGGACATTGTGATGCATTTTGTGGTATTGAGTTTTAGGCCATGGCTTTGACACCAGTCTGTGTTAAACCCACTTGCATCTTGGGAGAATCTATAATAGCTCCCAATTTAGAGTTATCTGTGAACTTGATGAGACAGACACCTTTAACATTGCCTTGATTTCTGAAAAATAAATGCCAAACAGTTGAAGACTCAGCACAGAGCCCCTGGGTACTCCATGGGTGACCAGTGTCTTGGTGGAGGTGTTATCACCAATCCAGATTTCTTGGGTCCTGTCTGTGAGCCAGCTGGCAATCCAGTGAGTTATGTAAGAGTTTACACCTAACTTAGAGAGCTTTTCAACAATTTCTGAGTGGACTACTGTATCAAATGCCTTAGCTAGGTCAAGATACACTGTATGCATGGTTTTACCCTTGGCCACTGCCTTGGTGATCCTCTCAAAGAAGTCTATCAGGTTAAGTGGGAATGACCTTCCCTTAAAAAAACAAATTGGGATGGTTTCAGTGTCTGTAAGTTGCCAATGCCCATATTTATTATTTCTATGATAATTCATTGCATGGCTTTGCATATTAGGCTTGTTATACTGATGGGCCCGTTAGTTGATGGCCTGCCCTTGTAAAGGGGAATGACTGTTGAGGTCCTTCATTCACTTGGAATGTAGCCTGTTTCAAGTCTGCTAGTTGAAGAGGGCCTCAAATTGTCCTGATAGGTCATGACCTTACTGTTCAGGAGACTACTGATGATATTGTCAAGACCCCTGTTGGTGGTATTCTTGGCTTTAGTGAGTGATGCCAACATCTGGCCCTTGTTGATAACTGGGAGAAGTATGTTTGAGGGGATTTCAACTGCTGGAGCTGGGGGTGAAGTTTAAGCTGAATTTATTAGCCAGTATATTTGCTTTGTCACCCTGATTGGTGTTGGTGGTATCATTCACCACCAGTTCAGCACAATTTTGTGTGTTACTTATAAGGTTCCAGATGTAGCTAAAGAAAGTCTTCTGATTGCCCTTAGCCTGAGAAACTATCCTGACCTCATAGTTTTCCCTTTTGGACTTAGTTAGACCCCTTAGTTTCTTGTTTCTTTAGGATTCCACCAGTGGGGTTTGTTTTTATTGTTTGTTTTGGCTTTATTTCTGCTTGGTACAGCAGCTTCTATGCAGCCATTCACATGTTTGCATAGTGACTCTGTGAATAATTCTGCATAGGTACTGTGGTCTCAGGGCTGGGGGGAGAGCCTTGAATTTTGACAAACTGTCACTTAAAAGGATGTAGTTTCCCTTTGAATAGTTCCTAACTGTTACTGGCTTAGCTGGAGTTTCTGGTCAATTTTTGCTTCAAATGAGACAGGTTTGTGATTTGACCTCACTAGTGAGGATGTGACATGGTGGGAGGGGGGGGGGTGGCAATGCTGTCCCATGTTGGTTAGTACCAGATCCAGTATGTTTGATTCTCTGGTGAGAGCATGCACTATCTGTTCCAGGGTGTTTGTGTTTATAAAGTCCAGAAAGCACTGTGCCTGTGAATTTGAGGAAGTGTACATTTCCCAGTCTATAGGGTGTAATTAAAGTCACCCAGGAATAGGGTGCTTGGCTTTATGGTGAGTACCTCTAGTAGGTTGAGGTAAGAGTCATGGTACTCTAGTGGCATCGATGGTGACCTGTAGCTAGCCATCATATGGTGCAGGACCTTACCTATGGTGACTTGTATGTGGATGAGCTCCATGGTATCATCCTGTTTAACCAACATAAAGGTTCACATTCACCTTTGGTCCCAATCTATGCTGTTGTTTGTTTAAATGTGTAGAAGGTACTGTACCCTTGCACTTCCTTAGTACTTTATACGGCTTTAAACCAAGTCTCAGTCACAGTACAGATGTCTACATTCTTCAGAGTGAGGAAAGCTTGAAGTATGTGGAGTTTTTTGTTTAGACTATGAGCATTGAGCATTAACACCTTAAGGTTGCTTGTAGACTTTTTCACTCTGTTCATAGTTTTGTCTTTTTGGCATAGCCTAAAAAAAGTTCTAAGGGGGTTTTAACAAATATCAGAAAGCTTAGAGGCTACAAGTGCAACCCATCCTTGGCAAAGCAGCATGGTCATTTGATCTTGTTCTCCCATGCTGACAGATATTGGATCCCCCTGGAGTGACACCAGAAACTAAGACGATAATTAAAATCAATAATTTTATGTTCATACTGTGGCATAATTCCTGGTGAAGGTAGAATGTTCAGTGCAAGGCTTGTACTTATCTGTGACATGTATTCTGAGAGATCCATTATATATCTTTCTATACAGTCCAGTGAGGCATGTCCTAAGTCATTTACACCCTCATGGACTACGATAGAATCATATTCATACCTTGAGTGCAGTAACTTGAGTGTGCATGATATTGCAGATCCTGGCTCCAGATAGGCAACTAACCATTATTTTCTCCTTGTCCAGTCTGTTGAGTGAGGTATCTGTGTGTCACACAATGGAGTCCTCAATGACAAGAGTATTTGGTAAAGCGTATGCTTGCCTTATGGGCTTTGCACTTGGGGGACTATTAGGTGTAGGCGTATGTGAGACGTTTGGTGTTGCTTTTGTTGTGTGCTTTAGTGATTGCTGCGGAGCAGTGCTGTCATTAGGTGGCATTGGAGGTCTTTGAGATTTGGGAACGTTTCTTTTAAGTGCCTCAGCTTAAGACAGTCTGTATCATGAATGCTATGTCTGAGGAATGTAGTGTGGGCATTCCTGACAACCTCATTTGTATGCAAGATTTTTGTCTCCAAGGAAATGGTGTATTTACATCTCTCACATACCATGTTATTTTCTTTAGTGATTAACTAGTTGTGTGAGGACATGAGACAATTGCTACACTGCCTTTGGATGTCCAAATCTACCAAGCTGGCCACAGAGACATTTGGAAATTGCATATCCATGTTGTTTTGTCCTATGCTATGATTGGCTGTTTAGAATTAAGGTCTGGATTTTAGCATGGTTTCCTAGGGTAGTTTCTGGGGTTAAGGGCAGGATGTTATATAATGCTAGAATATGGTAGCGCTATTTGATGCACAACCTAGCTGGTCTAAACTTATTTCTTCACAGTGCCACAGTGTTTAACAGGCTTCAGATCTAATCCTACCTTTATAGGTAAACTTTACTGTCTAGGTGTTTGGTCCTATACAGGGCACTGATAACTGCTGCAACCCAATAGAAAGCTCCACACAGTGAAAAAAGCTTGTAAATTGACTGCTATGCCCTCTAGCCAATAAACAAGGACAATTTGAGCTTCCTCCAGTGCTTCCCAACTCAGAGAGACCAGGAAAACACTTTCTGCCACAAGTCTGACTCTGGAATCTGTTAATGTAAAAGCACAGCAAAAGCAGCTCTCAAGTGCACATTAAAAAACAAACAGCTAGCAGTGCTTCCCACCTCTGAGAGAGACCAGGTAAACACCTTCTGCCACAAGATGTCTGACACTGACAACTACCAAACAACAAGTCTCTGGCTAATTCACCCTTCTACAAAGAGATTTGGAGGCACACAGACTAGAAAAGCCAACAAACAGGGACATTATTGTTTTTGCCACAAAATTAAATACATGCTTTAAAACATGCTCAAAAACAGTAGTGATCACTGTAAAAGGCCAGTGAAGAAATATGTTCTTACACATAAATTAGAGACAACATGAAAAGCAGCAGTTACCTGAAAAAAAACACTGAAGGATATACCAAATCATTAACTTATTACATCCCAACACAAGGCATGGTATTCCACCAATATATTCTGTTTTCATTCAGCTTTATAGAATAGTTTCCTACCAGAGCCTATACGTTCTTATTTCTAAATGTCTGTCCTCCACTAGAAGAATTCCTCAGACTGAGTGATAATACTTATTCCTGCTCAGAAAGGGCTTTCCATAAATATCCACTGTTTGGAGCTCACACCCTGCTAGCCTACAAACCTCTCCCAGCTGCCCTGCTCCTTACGTTGTTCTGGAAGGAATTTCAATAAGCACCATCTGTGTGGCACTTACTCCCTCCTAATGTATAAAGTTGCCTCAACATGTATTTTATTCAAAGCAGCCTTAAAAAGCCCACTGCTTTGATTCCATACAATGCCACTGCTAGACCAAACCAACATAGCACCTTTGCTTTCCACTTACTACCATCTTCCAAACTAGTCTCCTGCTGTTTGTACATGCTAATGACAAGTGATAGCTCATGTATTATGAATAGTATATATGTTGCTATCTTGGGTATGGTAAACAGTACATATACTCTTTTGCTCTGTATGAAACGTACCACTGAATGCACATTTCTATATTTCTGCAATTTTATGTACTTGACTAAATTATATTCCAAAAACATGCATCTGGAGCATTTCTCCCCGGGCCTCCGCTGAAAACAGGCTCTGTGGAACCTAGTCGGACATTTCCGGTCAACAAATGTTAAATAAATAAATATGCTGCATACCTGTGGCCTATTTTGTGGCTGAAACTGGTCAACAGACAAAACTATCCACCTAGTTAACACATGCATAAATAAAACTATCTGCAGTTGGAGCTCCATCGGCTATATGTATGCCAAATTTGTGCAATATTAAACCTGTCTGTTCAGGACATACAGAAGAGATTTGCATTCCAAGCTTATACCCATTTCTATGTATGCTACATATAGCAAATATTGTAGCATGTGCACTGACATTATAAGTAATAAATAGGACACAAAACACAAATGGTGTGTGTACATTATGTGTAGTAAATAGGACACAAAACACAAATGGTGTGTGCACATTATGTGTAGTAAACAGAACCCAAAACACAAATGATGTCTGTAACTTGTGTGTACTAAATGGGACACAAAACACATTTGCTGTGTGCGCATTATATTTAGTAAACAGGATACAAACATATTTGGTGTATATAAACATAACCTTCTTTAGTCTGGAGATTTAACAGCCTGAGCCACAAGCATAACTGGTATTTTGTGTGACAAATGCCCTATAACTGTGTTCCTATATGTATGCACAATCATTCAGCATGTATCGTCTTGTGTGTGCTCACTGATACCTGGTTTGTTTTCTTGCTGTTTCACAATATGTCCATGCTTTATACAGTCATATTTTTGTGGCTCTTCTCATTTATGTCATGACTGTCCTTGCTTGTATTGGTTGCCTTGCATGATCACCTATATATATGTGCCTCTCTTGCCTTGCTCTCCACATCTTATTACATACCCTGAGTACATTCTGTCCCCTTCTTTCAGCTCTGCATTCATAAAACAAATGGGCCTCACATACGTAAACTGTTTCTGGTGCTGCTGTCTCCACTGCTCAGCCTACTTCCCTAGTATTACTTGTTGCTGGTCACAGCTCAGTTCTATGATTCATTGTTGGCAAAAGTCTTTTGCAACTCTGACATGTACTTTTGAAATCTGTTCCAAAATGTTTTAGATATGGATCATGCTAAGCAACTTTGGCTCTGTTTAATCTGTAGACTGAAGACAAAACATTCAGACTTGCAATATACTTGGGCACTTTGTAGCATTTGATTTTACTACAGTTTATTTTTTTAATGCCTAAGAAGGATCATTAGATTGTTGTTTTTGGCTTGTAATTTAACTGCAGCTTTTACATTTATTTGTTTTTAACAATTCATTTTAGCACTGTATATCACATGCTCTTTTACTTACACTGCTTGCAATCCAAGTCATGGTTATTTTTTTTCTGTCAGTTTGTTTACTAATAAATAAAACTACTATGTCAGTCTCTGTTAGTGGTGGTAAATACTAGTTTAAATACATCCTACCAATTTTGGTTATGCTCTGCCTTCTATGTGATATTGTCAAAATAGATGAATTACATCACTACATGTGATGATGAAACTTTGTAAAACTACCCTCTTGAAACAATGATACCATTTTGTTATACAATACAGCACACTATCAATCAATAATAATTGGGTATAGTTGGAAATTAATACATTAATACCTAAGTAATACCTAGTATGGGATGAATGCCTATGCTTTTCAGAGTTCTCTGCAAAGATCAAACATGCATAAGAAGAATCTTAACTCTAACTGATTATGCAAATAAAAATAAGAAGGATCTGACACTAATAAGCCTTGACATAAATTCAGCCTTTGATTCTGTAAACTGGGACTATTTGTTTATCTTACTGAGGTGTACAAATTTCTCTGATGCATTTGTAAATCTGATTAAACATTTATATAAAGGAGCACTGGCACACATAAAAATTGGCATATATGTCTCTCAAAAGGTACCTATATTAAAAGGTACTAAACAGGGATGTCCACTCTCCCCTTTATTATTTAACTTAATAATGAAGCCCTGGGCTAATTTAATTAGAAACAACAATGGCATAGAAATATTTAAAATAAGTGAGAATACAGCATCTAAAATTCAGCTTTTTGCTGATGATGTTTTAATTATATCAGCAGGAAACAACTCTTCTTCATTATTTAACACAATGCCAGATTTTAAGAAAATCTCAGGTCTGATATTTAACGAAGAAAAACAAAGATTTTGCCAGTACATTCAGGGAAAAATATTCTTAATAAAGCTTACCATAAATATATACCTAATTCAGATCAAATAACTTATTTAGGTATTGTATTAGCAAGAGATATTAAATCTATCATTCATCATAACTGTAGTAAATGTCGTGGAAAATATACAAACTTTTTTTAAAAGTTGGAATAATATCCTTTTCCCCATGGAGGAAAGACTTACAATTGTTAAAATGATTATATTTCCGAAGATACTATATATAATACAACATTATTACTCCCACCTACTAAGATAATCATTAAAAAATTAAACTCACTAATGTCAAAATTCTTCTGGGCACCTCATAGACCCAGACTGGCATTAAAGACACACATCAGTAATTGGTCCCAAGGAGGTATAGCCTTTCCTGACTTTGATCTATAGTCTATCTCCTCTATTATCAAAACTATATCACTACTAATAGATCATTCATATGTCATGAAATGGAAGCAATATTGGGAATTAATTTGCATGGAATTAACCAATATACCACAAACACACAAAAACATTATTACAAATAATCTCATACTATGGATACTCAAAGATTATTGCACTATCTCCATTACACCGAGACACACATCAAATTACCCATTAAATATTATTATTACTTTCCGTAACTTTATATATAAACATCCCAAATATAAGGAATGGATCTTCATTTGATTTCCCATAACATACACACAAGGTATACTTTTATCATCTAACCCTGATAAAACTTTACTATTCAGGCAGAACAAATTAAAGTACTGGCATCAGATGCTGCTGGACAATAAAGTTAAAAACTTAGATTTTTTTATTCCAAGAATTTGATTTGGATGAAACTTGTTGGTTAGAGATTCAGGCTTTCAGACAACATCTCTCTAATAAACTAGATGTAATATCACCGACAACTAAAGAATCTGTCCCAATACTGATAGATTACATGATACTAAACTTACAGCAGAAGGTTTCAGATAAAGGCAAACTCTTTTACATTCACAAAATTATTAGAGATGAAACCTTCAAATGTCCAGAAAAGTACTGGAATTATTTCAACTCCATTCATAGAGAACCACCAAAACAACAAGATAAGAATCATATACTGGAATCAGCTTCTAAAATAACTTCCTCAATTAAATGGAAACTTTATACCTGGAAATTCTTACACAGGTCCTTCTATACTCCTCTAATAATGAACAAAATTAATAAAAAAAGATAACGTGTAAGATATGTACTTCAGTGATAAATGCTAATTGGGCACATATGGTCCATGATTGTATAAAACTGAATGAATACTGGACATCAATTAACAACTTTCTACAGGCTCTTTTTACATACAATTTTACAATCTCTAAATCACTAATTCTCTTCAATGCTCACATACCTAAATGTGTTAAAAAGGTTAAACTTCCCTTATTATGGTCAATTCTAGCAGTGGCTAGAAAGATTATAACTAGGAATTGGATTTCAGATACCCCTCATTCTTTTAATGAATTTAGAAATGTTCTGATTGAGGTATGTCAAATGGAACAAATGACCATTAAATCAAGAACTTCTAGGAAAACAACTACCTATAATATGTGGAATACTCTACAAAGTTTGTTAAAAAAATACTTGGACCCTTTGTAATATGTTATAGTTAAGTTAGATGATGTAATTAAAATGTGGATGTCTTTGTAAATACTTTAGTTGTTTTATGAATGTTAAATTATTTAATTGTTAATTGCTTGTATAAATTACTATGTTCTACTTATTATATGTTAAAATCAATAAACATGTTTTAAAAAAAAAACATGCAACACTGTTAAAAAAAACAGACATTTTAACTACTTGGTCAGTCTATGTAGCTGTTTATACAGCTTATTAATTAACAGTCAGTGTAATCAATCAATCAATTCAATAGCTTATATCTGTGATCTTTGGTGGCATCAGGATAAATCTCTGACTATGATTCAGGCACTCCATGTTCAATTAGTGACACTCATGTCTGTTAGAGTTGGTGATGGAGGAGAAAGAATTGACAAGGCTTTGCCTGATTACCTTTCTGATGGGGTAAGGGTGAGACAGGAATGATGTATAGTGGGCATGAGCTGTTTTGGTTGCTTGATAGACTGAAGCTGAAAAGAACCATTGCTGGAATAAGCAAGTTTGTTGGGGGGGGGGGGGTCCAGGAGGGCATGACCTTCCTATGGCCTGGGTAGGATGTTCTTCAGAGTAACCATACATCATTGTTCACTAGCCACCCTAGAAATGCTTGCATACACATAATGTTCAGGGGACTTAACCTCTCTAGCTTGTCTCTGTGAACAGCACTAGTAGCACCCAGGCTTACTGAACTAGTGGAAACCCCACAATCAACAATATGGAGAGCCAGTGACCCTGGCCCTCAGGGCTTAAACACTAGGTGACTTGGCTGAAAAAGTACCCATGACTTAAGGGAGTTAGCCTCACAGAAGTTGCACTTCCAAACGGAACACCTTACATAGCCAAAAACAAACAAACAAACAAACAAAAAAAATACAATCTTGCATAGATGGGGAGGTCTTATACTTGCTTTTTTATTCTATGTCAAATTTTAGTACATCTCATGGAACCTGGACTGTCTCCATCTCCAAAATTTTCTACCATTAATATATAATTAAATAAACCAAATAAAAGTAAAAGTATTAGCTGCATTTATTACTGGTCTAAGACAAAATTTATGTACAGTTATAGCAGAAGAATCTTGTCAGACTATTGTACAGGCCAAACTGTGAACCAGGAGCTGGCACTGCAGACATATATAATGCAGTTGCATCATTTTCTCGAAGATGTCAGACCTGTATCCCAAGTGACTGCAAGAATCTAAATGAAACATGAATAACTCTTAGAGAGCATGAATATGAGAAGAGAGAACATGAACATTTGGAGGACTACATGCCTATTAGCTTGACAACAGTACCAGACAAGTCAAGAAAAAGTTGTTTTCTAGAGGACAACAATCTTCATGATGGCAGTGAACATGGCATCATAGTCAGAAGTAGCCATCAGTCAAATCTGATGCATTTTGATTACTGGATTACAGGAGAACTAGTACCAGTAGATGTGATCTACCTGGTCATCAGCAAGACCTTTGACTTGAGACCTCACTTGTGGCTGATACAAAAACTGAATGAGTTGGGGGTAGAATGTGGGTTTGTTATTTGGCTAAAAGGTAAGGCATAAAGAGCAGTGGTGAGAGTGGTGGGGACAAGAATTAGGACAGTGACTAGATGAGTATCACTGGAGTAATTTATTCAGTTATGTTTAACTGTGTTTATTTTAGACTTATCTGGCATAACAGAGAACACAGAACAGAAGATGATGCAATGACCAATGCAGCAGTGGAAGGTGGGGGAAGTGTCTAGGGAAGGAATTGCAAGGACTGACTAAAGGGGCAGATAGGTGACAGTTGAATTTCAAGGCAAACAAAACCTAACTATTTTGCATGGGCCATAACAGCCCTGGTTTGAAGTATCAGCTGATGAAAGTAGAACTTATGGCAACAGAGCAGGATGAAACATCTGGGTGTGCAGATCACACCTGAATTGGGCCACAGAAGATGGAGTGATAGGGTACTGGCAACAACCAGAAATCAGAATGGTGAAAATCATGGCATGTATCCTTAGTTGACTGACTCCAGAAGCAAAGAGGTGACACTTCCACTCTACTGATCCCTAGACAAGCATTCATTGAGTGTAGTGTACAGAGCTGGAAGTGATACAAGGAAAGGGACTTCAGACTTCTGGAAGGAAACAAACTCTACAACAAAAGGAGGAAGCTACTACAAGATAGAGCAAAATCCTTAAAAGGTAAGACACCCTTGATCACTATAAGTAAAAAACTAAGAGCTCTCATAAAATCATCCAAAGCAAATTTCGAGAGAAAAATAGCTAAAGACTCAAAAGACAATCATAAGGCCTTCTTTAGCTATGTTAGAAACCTAGGAGGAAACTCCCAGATATGCTCAGAACTAGTTCAAAATGATGTGAAGATTACTGATCCTACAGACATTGCCAACATACTGGCTGACAGGTTCAGTGCAAACTCCTCCCCCCCCCAAAAGGAGAGATATCTATACCAAACGAGTGCTGCCCCCCAAACATCTCCAGCGCCCAAGTGAGAACTGCTCTCTCCAAAGTGAGAACTGCTCTCTCCAAAGCAAAAAACACAGCATCCATGGGACCTGATGGTGTCCCCGGCTGTGTGCTCCATGAACTCAATGAGGAATTAAACCCACAGCTAGGACAGCTGTTTAATCAAAGTCTTACCTCTGGATACGTACCCAGGGAGTGGCGCACTGCAACTGTGGTCCCACTTCACAAAGGCGGTGCCTCCACAGACCCTGGAAATTACCGGCCCATTAGCATGACAAGCCTTATCTGCAAAGCCATGGAGAGGATCATAATGGACCTCATAAATAAAGACATAGGGAATTTGCAGACTTTGGATCCAACCCAGTTTGGCTTTGTCAAAGGCAGATCATGCCTTTTAAACTTGGTTGACTTCTTCGAAACAGTCACCAAAGCCATTGATGAGAGAAAGGCAGTCCACACAGCCTACCTCGATCTGGCTAAGGCCTTCGATACAATACCCCACTCGGGTATCATTGAAAAACTCATCAGCTTAAATGTTAACCCATACATCACAAGATGGGTTGCAAACTGGCTGAGTGACAGAACCCACAGGGTCAGAGTTGCTGGCGCCATGTCAGACTCAAAGCCTGTCACAAGTGGTGTCCCACAGGGCTCAGTCCTGGGCCCACTCTTGTTTGGCATCTACTTTTCAGTACAAGCAAACACAGGAGGGTTATGGCTGACAAAGTTTGCAGATGACTGCAAACTGGGCCATAGTAGAAAACACATCTGACACAGATATCCTACAGAAGGGTGACACAGAAGCGGATAACTGGTGCCAGAGCCACGGCCTAAAGTTAAATGCCAAAAAATGCATAGTCATACCCTTCGGGAAAAACAAGGTTACCCCTAGCTACCAAATAGGTGGCAATCCACTGAGCACAGAAGAAGTTATCAGGGACCTGGGGACCCAGGTTGATAGTAGTCTGTCATTCGACACCCATGTAGCTAAAGTAGTTAGGAAGACCTTCTACATTGCCCACCTTATCATGAAGGGATTCTCATCTATATCAAGAGAGGTCATAGTCTCCCTTTACTCATCACTCATCAGACCAATGATTGAGTACAATGCCCCATTCGGAATGTATCTGACCCGGCACTTGCAGCAGCTGGAGAGGCCACAAAAGTTCCTCACCAAAAGGATAAAGGGTCTCAAAAATCTGTCCTATGCTGCCAGACTGAAAGAACTCCAGCTCTATTCAGTCGCCACGCTTGCTCAGAGGTGACCTTTGCCTAACATACAAGGCCATGTCAAACCCAGATTTGATGAATATGCTTCACCTCAAAAAATCTAGATCCATCAGAGCCACAAGGGCGGGAGACTTAAACCTCGACACGGCTATTAATAGGACGTGCTGGAGGGATAGATTCATCACCCAAAGACTCCCTATGCTGTGGAACAAAATCCCGGTACATGTGAGGCAGAGCACCTTGCTGGCCTTGTTCAAGAGAAATCTTGACCAATGGATGGGAGATCGCAGATATACCCCAGGGATTACCTCAGTGTCACTGCTCGACAGAGGCACAGCAAAATAATGGGTATAGTTCCCCATACTAAAGGGGCCACAAAACGATGGGCTAGACTTGTAAATGCCCTCGGGCAGATGGCCTAGTATGAACCTATGAACCTATGAACCTATATGGAAGAGAGCCATAAGACAGATCCATGGAGTGAAGGGAAAGGAAAATGATCAGTGTCCTGGGGAACTGGAAAGCTTCCTTCTTTATTTGAGAAGAGACAGCGGATTATTATGTTGGTACACAAGATCATGACAGACACCTGTGAAGGTGATACACTTCTGAAGAAGCAGTGTTAAGCTAAAGAAAATTATTTTTTTACATCAGATGGTGGTTGCTGTGAATCATACAGCATGCAAAATGTGTAACGTAGAATGATGAAAAATGATATTGTAAACTATATGACTGTTTTCAGTGGACATGCATTAGACCTTTTAGAACTTGAAAGTAATCTGGCTTCACAAATCTGTGCACATTTATAGTGTCTTCAGCTCAGAAATGCATTGCTTTATTTAAATAGTAACTTCTGTGGAGTCTGCATGACCTCCATGTGTTTGAGTGGATTTTTCTGGGTACTGCAGTTTTCTTCCACATCCGAGACATGCAGTAGGTGGACTGGTGAATCTAAACTGTCCCTAGATGTGTATGCAGTGTGTGTTTGATATGAAGAAAAGTCTGCAGTCTACTTTTGTTCTCTACTTACCTAATACACTCAGCAGATTTCATCAGCTGCTCTCAGGGTCACTATACCAGTTGGATGCAACTTGTAAACTTGGGGGGATGAAAGATGTTATTTATTTAATTTTAAGCTTTTGTCAATGGTTATTTTATTATTATCTTAGGGGTATGTTCATAAGAAGGCTACACTATTAACTAATGTTGTTGTTTACCTTTTAAAGAGCTGTTTCTCAGACTATTGCTATTAAAGAAATATTAAATAGATCCAGTAGAGGATATTGAAATAAAACCCCAACAAACATTATCAAGGCAGACATTTCATGCAAAACTCATCCACAGAAACTGTTGGTAAATAATAAAGACAGTTTTCAAGGGCCTAAGCCACACCTACACTCTTCTTATGGGGGACATGACCCCCAGAGTGACTTATGTATAGCAATTCTTTATTTTCACAATATCAAAAAAAAGAGAAAACACCCAATATTAATTCATTGATTTATTTATATTTATTTATATTTATTTATTGGCATTTGTTTTCTGAACACTCCAACTGAATAGTGCCCTTTTTCAACGGAGGCAAAGGGAATAAAGCTTTATTATACAGACTTCATGGGCATCATTTGCATTGTTTCATTCATGATCGACATTTCCATTATTCAGACATCCTTGACATCAGTTATGTCATTTACAAATATTGTCAATTAAAAATAACAATTACATGGGTTGTATAAGAATATTTTTTTAAACACATGGAAGCATATGCAGTATAATGTCATCAGTATGTATAGATTATAAGTTTCTTGGTAAGGATATTTGTTACTATAAAGACTTGTTTCAAATCTATGATAAAGGAAGATAAGATAAAGAGCTGAAGTAACCCAAAGAAAGGAAGGAGGGTTGGAGGTGCAGGAGAAATAAAGGGGTTGTGATCATGAAGGAGGGTATAGTTATGATAATAGTACATTAAATGTTGTGCTGCAGAGAGTTATGGCACAAATTCATATAGCTGTATTAGTACCAGTTTAACTATGGGTGGTAAAGGTGCAGAGACATCAGTTGTTGATTTAGTTGGCATTTGAAGTCTTTCAGTTTGCAGATTGTTCTTAAGTGGATTGAGATAGCATTCTAGCTATTTGCAATGTAGTATGAGCACAGGGAGTATCCTGCATTGTTGTCCGGTTTAGTTATGGAGAGTAATGATTTGTCAGTGGAGAGTAGCCAGCCTTTTAGTAATGTAAGGTTGAATGATGGATTGAATAGCTAGGAATTTTTCAGGGTGATATAGTAGTTTGAAGGTTATAATTAACGGTGAGTATAACAGATTATTTTGTTCATGTCAGTTTACTTGTTTTAGAGAGTGACAATGATGTGATCTATATTGTTAGTTGATTTATTTTAAGAGTGAGCAGTAGTTGCGTTTTGGGTATTAGTATGTCTACCAAGTATTAGCATTACCACACGAATAAAGAAGTGGGTGCTATTACTGTAGACATATTAATATCCCCTCCTGGAAAACATTGTGTGCCCATGAGTGTATATGTATCTGTTAGATCATTCTGATTAAATTTCAATTACTGTTGGTAACACTGCACTGGAAGTCACTGGGCTCAGTCTAAGGTGGATAAAATCCCCAGAAACTAGTGGTTATGACTCTCATCTGTAGCTGTAGACTGTAAAGCTTATCTGGGATATGGCAGGTGCTGGCTATTACCTGATGTAGCAGTGTTTAGTTAACCTCAACTATTTTTATTTATTTTTACATTTATTTACTTGGAAAGTCCGACTGGGCTGGAGGCCCTTTATCAGTGGAGGCCTGCGGAGAAAAGCTCCACTACAAGAAAAACTATTACAGAGATAAATATTGACTAACATGAAGTAATAATAAGGAAATATATAAAACAAAAGAGCCAAAAACTGAGTATCATCTGGTACCAGCAGAGTGTATTTTACAAACTTCACTGACACATAATTGGTAGCAATGGTATAGATCATGAGAATTCAACTAATGTCTGTCAAATATAATGTTGTGGTAACAAGTAAGAGTGTGCATCCTTTTGTCACATATTATTTTGTTGCAGTGGGGACATATTGTGAAATGGATTTGTATAGAAAGTATGTGTACCACTGGAGTTATAAAATGTAAATATACAGCAGTGGTGGTGCTGCGGTAGCGTTGTCGCCTCACAGTAAGATGCTGTCTGGTTCGATTCTCAGCTAGAGCGTCTTCTGCCTGGAGACATGTATGAATGGGCGTACCTTCGTTGAAGGTTATGTGTCAGGGCTGGTAACCCGGCATGTAAAAATCAACTACCAATCATTAGCGGACCGGAGTTCCACTGTGGCGACCCCTAACCGGGAAAAGCCGAAAGACACAACAGCAGTATATCTTGCACAGCAGATGTTTTATTTATTTTAAGACAGAGTACTTAGGCATCTGGCAAAATGATTTATGTGGCAGATGAAAAAATTCAGTGTCACAGCTGACAAAAGAATGCAAATTGTGAAAAGAGTACAGCTTGCCAATATGACCAAAAATGAGATGATAACTGATTGAGTCCTGCTTAGATTCAGTCAGCTGAAACTTGAGATAACCCAGTAGTGGCTGTGCACAGGAAACAGCAATGCAACCCCTACCATCCCCAGACACCCTTGAAATACAGTTGCAGAAAAAAATGCCTCCAAACAGCTGATGGAGTGAAGCAGGCAGCATAAGGTGCAAAGAAAGTTTTGGCAAACAGTAAGATGCTTTGGACAGAAAAAAAAGAATGCTAGGATAAAGAGAGGTTAAAGCTACAGAGAAGAAGAGGAGCTAGCAGACAAAGAGAAGCAGGGTCAGCATGAGAGGGGGTTGCTGGCCATTCATCAAAGGCAAGTGAGTAATAGGGGGGTTGAAAAGTATCCTCTGAGCACCAAAAGCAGTACTGAATTGTTCCTTAATAGAAAGAAGGAGGTGACTTTGATAGTTATATTTGGGCATTTAAATATGACCTTAATGAGATGCAGACTGAACTGGGCCTATGGTTTGCATTTTTGAACTCCTATACTTCTGAGAAAATCAGTGTACACTGTGCCTAAAATGTCAGATTCATACTGTCTAGATCATGGTAAAGTAAAAAATGTAAATATACAAACACAAAGCGAAAGCCACAGCCAGATACCAAAACCGCTAACCACGTTTTATTAAATAAACAAAATAAATAAGCACTTTCGTCTATCATTTATTGTTCACAGGTTAGTGGCCATTTCATTCATTTTGGGCCATGTTTTTTAATCTTAGTTGTTTATTGTGACACTGTCAGTGTTCCTGAGATGGCAGGCCTATAGCTGATATGTTTATTGAAGTTGTAAGCCTCATTTGATGTATTAATTATTATTAATAGTTTCCTGAAGAGATGCATATTATTTTAATTTATACACACATTTGTTATGTCATTGCTTTTGTTTTAATCAACTATTTATACAAACTTAATTAAGACAATAGTGTTCGGCTTCTTGTGTGCACTTTTCAGTTTTTCATTCATTTATTTATACATCTCTCTCTCTCTCTCTATATATATATATATATATATATATATATATATATATGTGTTTATTTTTTATTTACATTTGGCATGATTTTTTTCTGTAAGCTTTCCTTTATTTGCATCTTTAATTCTATTGGTTTTAGAGGTCTTTTTAAGCATTTATAAAACATCTATGTATTTACGACTTGAGAAATGTTTTTCTCCCAAAAACGCTTATCTGTTTATTATTTTATAAAAGTTTTATTTTAGTCGTGCTTTGAAGTCTTATTTTTTGCTATTGCACTCAAGTTTAAGAAAATGATGACCTCTTTTGACTGTTGGGTGAGGTAGATGATTTTTTTTAATAACACAGGATACATGTTAGTCAAAGGAGAGTTCATTATCTATGTAAGTGTGTAGATGTGCAGTGACAATGTTTTTTGGGGGGAGGGTGGATTGTCATTTATATGGTAGATGTGTAAGGGTTTCTTGTTTTCCAAACTGTAATATACTATATTTTTGGAATTCAGCTTTATACTAAGATCCTGACCGCTGACACCAAACATTTGCCAAATTATGCCCTCATGAAGAAGTCTCAAAATGGAGCCTTGGGAATACTGCTGGTGACAAGTCTGTTGGGGGATAGGGTGATAATAACTTGAACAGAGTGGTGTCTATCAGTGAGCCTGTTAGCAATACAACTAATTATATAAGGATCAATTTGTATTGAATTTGACTAGTTTGTTAATAATGATGGTGTAGGGGTAATGTCAAAAGCCTTATTTAAGTCAAGGTAATATATATATATATATATATATATATATATATATATATATATATATATATAGAGAGAGAGAGAGAGAGAGGGGGGAGAGAGTAATCTTCATCTAGTGTTTCTATCACTTTTTCAAAAGAATCACCTAAGTTTAGTAGGCATGATACTCCATTACAAATCCAAACTGATATGGATGTAGGGATTGTGGGCTGACCATGATAAAGTCTTCCATTACCTTGCAAATAATGCTGATGAGACTGATAGAGCAATACTTGCCAGGATGCTTGGTGGGTCCTCTCTTATGTATGGGAACTACTATAGGTGTTCTCCTAGCTTCTGGTACATATCTCTTGGTGGTGCTTTAGCTGGATAGATTTAAGGAAGTGGTCTGATAGAAGGTATTTCATACTGACTAGAAAATTCCTAGTATGTTACATGAACTGATATCAATGCTTTTTTTTTTTGGTTTTGGAGAGTATATATCTATTCAGAGGTAATTAAAGGGATGGGGGCATTGGACTGATGAATTATGTGTTGGGATGTATAAAGATGACAGATGGAGAAACTGGAGCTGAATTTATCAACCAAGATGGTAGCTACATCATCAAGGTTTGAGATGTTGACATCATGGGAAATAAGGTTGGTGCGATACAGGGTACTATTGCTGAGTTTCTTAACATAATCAAATGATGTCTTGTGGTTCTCCTTTGCTGATTTAACAATTTTTAGTTAATGATTACCTCTGCAGGATTTAATCTTACTCTCAAGTTCTTTGTTAATCTTTCTAAGGGTGATTTCAACACAGTAAGATTTTATTCTATGTTATTCTATTCTGTTTGTTAGGGTTTTATTCTATTCTACTCTGTTTGTTACACCTATAAGCATTTTCCTTTTATTCAAGGATTTACATCTAAACTTGTCATTGTATCTCTGGTAAACAGGTACATTACCCTGTATGCAAGATCTGAGATGGGAGTATAGACTTCGGATATATATACAATATGGGCTATAGGTCATCGAGGGGAAGGGGAATCTAGAAACTTCTCATGACCTCATCATTTGCAAGGATATTGGCCTTGTGATTGTTTCTAAAGATGGTTTGTTTGGTTGTTGGCCTTTCCACACAGTAGTACTATCTCAGAGAGTATGTATAATTGGCAGGTGGTGCGGGGGTGCAGGGAGGCTTACAGAAAATATATTTTTGTTGTTTTTATGTTTTTGATGTCATGCCAGTTCTATTTTCCAGACTCATTGTTTTTGTTTGCACTATACTTGTTTTGTGATGTTTTAAGCATCCATTGATGCATTAGCAATTATTAGTGCACAACTAGGCAGCAAGCAGAGATGCCAAAGTACAGTAATACAAACACTGTAGTACAACTGTCTGCAAGATTTCACATGCAACAGGTACAAAGTCCCTAGATTCTGCAGAAGTAGATAATGCAATAGGCAAAGTGTTGCAAGCAATGTTATGTGCTACAGGCAGAGGTGTCACAGCACAGTAGGCGAGGAGCCCAAAGCCATGGTGCAGAAAAGTAGAATTAATGCGGCAAGGTGTGTGATACTTTTACAGCATAGCTTTGGTATAGCAAGTAATAAACAAAAAACTATATCAAGTAGTCAATAATATAAGACAGGATGATAGCAAGACTGCAATATAGCAGGGCAGTAAGCAGTCAGAAACAGGAAGAATACAGTATAGAATGGCAGTGATTGACTACCCACAGCTGAGAAATACACAACAAGGAGCAAATATTAAGGACCCGGCAATATCCCTGGCTGTGTTCTACATGAATTACAAAGTGAATTGGCACTACATCTGTGTGCCCTGCTCATTCACAGCCTCACCTCAGGCTTTGTCCCTACCGAATGGTGCACTGCTACAGTCATCCCTCTCCATAAAGGAGGAGGGCCTACAGACCCTGGAAATTATTGCCGCATTAGCCTGACTAGTCTGATGTGCAAGGCTATGGAGCACATCATCATGGACCTAATTAACAAGGATATAGGGAATCTTCAAACTCTAGATCCTACACAATTTGGTTTTGTGAAAGGTAAATCATGGCTGTCCAACCTGGTTGACTTCTTTGAGTCAGTCACCAGAGCTGTGGATGAAGGTAAGGCAGTTCATACAGCCTACCTCTATTTGGCCAAGGCCTTTGATACCACTCCTCATTCAGGAATTATTGATAAACTCACCAAACTAGGGATCAACCCCTATATCATTAGGTTGGTTGCAAACTGGCTCACAAATAGAACCCACAGTGTGAAAGTAGCAGACTCCAAGTCAGACTGCTCCCACAGGGATCGGTCCTGGGTCCTCTCATGGTCGGCATCTACTTCTCAGAAGTCCAGGCCAACACAGAGGAACTCTGGCTAACCAAGTTTGCAGACGGCTTCAAGCTGGAGCCATTATTAACTCCCCAAGTGATGCAGACATCCTACAGAAAGGCCACACTGAGACCAGTGACTGGTGTCAAAACCATGGCCTTAAGCTTAATGCCAAATAATGTGTCGTCATCCCCTTTGGGAAAAACTCAGTTCCCACTAATTACCACATCGATGGGAGCCCACTGAAAACTGAAGGCATTATAAGAGATCTGGGGACACAGGATGACAGCAACCTCTCCTTCGACCACCAAATTGCCACTGTGGTCAGAAAGTCCTTCTATGTGGCACATCTCATTGCCAAGGGTTTTGTATCCAGAACGAAATATGTCATCATTTCTATCTACTCTTCCCTCATTAGACCAGTCATAGAGTATAATGCCCCATTTGGCATGTACATTACTAGACACCTGCAACAGCTGGAGAGGTTACAATAGTACCTCATGAAGAGGATCCTAGGCCTTAAACACATGTCCTACATGGACAGAGTAAAAAAAATCCAGCGATTCTCTGTTGCGTATCATCTACTAAGAGGTAATCTCTGCTTGACTTACAAAGCAATGTCTGACCCAGCTCTGTTAGAAATGCTACATGTAAAGAAATCCCATTCACTCCACACCACATGCTCCAGAGACTTCAGCCGCATTACCACAATCAACAGGACATGCTGGAGGGACAGGTTCATAACCCAGAGACTGCCCATGATCTGGAACAGACTTCTCATACATGTCAAGCAGAGCACCTCACTGGCCCTCTTCAAGAGAAATCTTGATGAGCGGATGGGAAATAGAAAATACACCCCAGGAATCACTACAGTGGCTGTACTTGATAGAGGCACTGGGAACTAACGTTGGGCGGCACAATGCCAGGGCACTTCTATGGGCTAGGCTTGTAAAGGCACCAGGGCCATTAGCCTAATACATACCTATGAACCTATGAACCTAGTAAAGCTAGATCTAACATTATTAGCTAAAGAAAGTGCCACAAACTGCTGCTACATGCACCCATGTGCAATCAATAGAGTGTACTACTTACTAGTCCAGGCTATATGGGTAGTGAGGAATAGGATAGTTACTGGTATGAATACTTGTTACTGTAGTATGCACTCTGATTCCATGTTGTTTATTCCACAAACCAACTGTGATAAGCACATTTCCCAGCTAGCATTATGGGACTGCTTTTTCAATCAAATCCAATAGAAGAGTTCAAGGCACTGCAGAATAGAAATGCCACTGTCACAGCCCAGCACAATAGAGCAGCAGCAGCATCTACAAAACATCAAACATTAAAAAAAACCCACACAAGCAGACAGTTCAATAAAAGGGTTCTGCTGCTTTGGATCATTAAATAATATAATCCAGAAAAAGCAGCAACAGTACCTCTACTTTTACAGGGGGGAAAACTGCTAGATCAGTTTCAGGTGTATAATTACAACAGCACAAAACAGAGCTTTCACGTCAGCATGACTACACACCAATATGTAAGTTAAGTGCTGAAAAGGTTATTTACCAGATATTGTGGGATATTATTTTATTTTATCTATTTTTTGACCAGGTAAGCCCACTGGAAAAATTGTCCCTTTTCAGGGACAAACCAAGAGCACTGCTCAGAAATGCATGAAGGAATGACCACAGAAAGAAGGCCATCACTTTAATCCTTTGTGTTAACAGCTGGATTCATAAGCCGCCATCATGGGTAATCTGTATACAAGAACAAGGAATTGTATTACAGAAAATTAATTTCTAAATTAAAAATAGAGAAAAAAGTAGTAAAACATCTGGTAGTCATCCATATTAATCTCTTTTCTCATCTTGGAGGTATAAAGTGCAAAGAAAATGGCTAATGTGATTTTTATTCACCATGCATTGCAAAATATGTGAGAAGATACTGCAAAGCAAAATAAGTGAGATGGTATTGCAAAGCAGCTCATGTGAAAGGGTTGAGAGAGTACTGCAAAGGCTGTAACAACTGTCAAAACATCAGTAAAATAAGAAATAAAGCCAGGATGTTCCAAGTCAGTAGACTAACATGTAGATATTGGGTTCCAATAGGCAATAAAGATGGGAGGTTTAGATACCAGGCAGAAATGGCAAAAGTACTTACACTGTTATCAACATTGCAGAGAGATTTCTAAACAAGAAACTGGATAAATGTAAATTGAAATGTACCTTTTACCTTGACTTCCTCTCTCTCTTTTCTTCTACCATAATTACTTTCATTCTCTTCTCCCTGTATCCTTGATAGCTATCCCTTTACATAACATCTATATAGCTAAATGTTATCTCATAAATACTGTATGACCATTGTAAAAAAAAAAAAAATTTATTTCATTTTTTAAGACATTTTATTATTTCTCTTTTGTTTTTGCTCCTATCATATTTGTATATTACATATATTAACTAACTCTGTTTTGCCTATTGTATTGTATTGCCTATTGCTGTTTAAACTTGTAATAACCATTGGAGCTTTTCTCCCCGGGCCTCTACTGAAAATGGACATATATCCAGTTGGACTAGCCCGGTCAACAAATGTAAAATAAAATAAATAAATAAAATAACTGTAGTGTCTCTTCCAAAACCTCACATGAATCTTATAAGAAAGGCGAATGCTGAAGAGGCTGTGTTAAAATCAAGCAAAAATGTTTCATATAACATACTGTAACTGTAGACTGTAGGGAATCTTGCAATATGTAACATGTATAATATGTACAGAATGAAAAAAATGTGAATTGTGACTTTACACATATGTAAACAGAGCATAATAATAAAAAAAAACAGTTGGCCTATTTTAAGGATAAACATTAACTGGGTTTTTAGTAAACAAGACTATTTAGCTGATTGCAGCCCTGCTATAAGGACAAAGATAGAGATTATGGTACTATGGAGATTCCAGCAATGTTCCCTGGAAAATGCTATGTGAGGAGTGGGGGGGGGGGGCAGTGTGTGCAAAATAATCCTAGTCAAGTTTCAGTTGTTGTTTGCAGGATGGCACTTGAATTCACTGAGCTTAGACTGAATTGGGCAAAATCCTTTTGAGCCAGTGATTTTAGCTGTACAGTATAAATCTTGTTAAGGCCAATTGCGCTTTGTCTATTATTTTATTCCATATAATTAACAGTAGTAGTAGCATCATGTAGTCCTGTACAGGAAGAACACCAGGAGAAAGTGATGACAGATACACCAAACTGTAAAGATCAACTCCTCCCCCCATCTATGAATGTGCATTCTTCATAGAGAGAGTTGTTGACCTGCGGTATTATCTGTCAATAATGGGTGGTAGAGATGGAATCCACAGAAACATTCAAGAGGATATGGGACAGATGTAGAGATGGTAAGTGAGAAGATAGTGATGGAGAGGAGGCAGAATGCACTTAACTAGCACACTTGATAGGCTTATTTTTCCTGCCATGAAGCAGCTGTAATTTAATGCAGGATAACTGCCTGCAACTTTGAGCTTTTCTTAGGTAAACTCAAAAGACAATTGATTTTGTATGAACTTCTTGAAACACACTAATAGAAACCAATATTTTCAATATTAAAAAAAAAAGAGTCAGTACATATTTCCTGCACCCCATGTAAGGGGATAATCTCTTCCCACTCTTCTGTCTTACAAATACAGAGTCCAAGGTAATTAACCATGCAGCTAAGAGAATGCTGTTTTTTTGTATTTATATTTGTTTTATTTAAGCACATAATTGGCACCAAAGGAGCTTAAGATCATAGTAACAGTACTGGGCAAGGAATCATGAGGACCATGAGATGCCTAGTCATATACACATTTAAGTAGAAACACTTACAAGCTCTTGCCTCCCTTTTTTGAGAATGTAATAGTGTTTAACTCCTAAATCAAACAGGGATATATATGATAACACTAATATACATTTTTTGTCTACCAATCCAGTTATCAAGGCCAGCCTTAAAGGGAGCCAAAGTGGTATTGTATTTGACCTCTAGTATTAGTGTATGCCAGAGGTTTGGAATAGATTGAGCTTTGAACCCATCCCTCCAGCAATCTTTATTTATTGGTATATATTCAGATACCTAAAGGGGGTGTTTGCAGGGCCTCTTGTTTTGCAAAGAAATAGGAGGCTGGATCATTTTATGGTTCAAAAAGTAAGCTATAGGTCATCCCAGATCAGCAATTAAGCTACCAAGTATAAGGAGAATCATGCTAATCTGTCAGGATCTTTCTTAGGATCTTTTGGGGCCTTTCTAGTTGAGTAATATACTTGGATGTGTAGATTGCAAAGGGGGTATTGTGTTTGGTGATGGGTCTGATGAGGGAAGAGTACCGTATTAGGATGACTTCTTTGGATCCTGATGATATTACATGGGAAATTAACTTGGCCAGATAGAACGATTTCCTAACAATGACAGAAACACAATGAGAGGAAAAGAGAGAGAGAGAGAGACAGAGTTATCAACATAAATACCCTGGTCTCTTATGGCTGTGCCTCTCTGAAGAGGAGTACCATTTATAACACATGAAGTTAAATCCTTTTTTTAATAAACTCTGTTATACTGCACTCTTTTCCATTTAGCTGGAGGCCATTCTCAATATAAGTATGTGCATATTCCAGCACTGGCTGGAGATGTTTAGTATCAGAGGATGAGTGGATAACAGTGTCCAGCTTAAAGTCATACCAAACTTCTGGGATATTGGCTTGGATGCCTTCATAGTAAATGCCACGCAGAAGAGGGACCAGCAATGATCCATGTGGTACACCAGTAGCTACAATTGTACATTCAGAGAGGTTGCCTGCAACTTTCACTACTTGGGATCTGTTGGATAGCCAATATGTGATCTAATGTAAAACATAGGGGTTTGCATTAAGTTTGTCTAATTTTTCAATAATGCCTGCATGGGGATATTGTCAAAAAAAGTATTTGGCCTTGTTGAGATAAGTAACATGCACTGAGTGTCCACTGTCCGCAGCTTCTGTAACCTTTACAAAGGAACTTAGGCAGCTTAGAAAACAAGGTCTGTCCTTCACAAAACCATACTGACTGAGTTCTAGATCTGCTAAGTTGCATATGTCCACATAAATGACTTCTGCTATGATATGTTACATGGAGTTGCAAACAAAGTTGGTGAGGATGATGGGCCTATTGTTCCTCAGATCCATAGAAGGATTGTTTTTGCTTAACAGAGTCAGAGTGGGTTACTCTCCAGGCATCAGGTACAAACCATGTAGATGGGCTGAGGTTGAAATGTTAAGTTTTGTCATAACCACTGAAAATTGAACTCATTACATAAACAACCATTAGATAACACAATTTTATACCACTTTAATCAGAATAAAATATGAAATAAACAAATGAAATCATGTTAATATTGTGCATTCCCCAAGTGTGCCACCTTATACCATCTTCATAATTTGCACTCTGAGCAGAATCCATGCAATTATCCCTTCTTTCCAGATAGAAATGTATTAACTTATTCCATCTGTTTTTACCCATTCTTTCTTCTTCTTCTTCCAAAATAAATAATAAAAAAAAATTGCCTGAATCTTCTTGTGTTCTGAATGTGCTTTTCAAACATTTTGGAAATATAGAGTATATTTTAGTACATTTATTAAAGCTGTATTTGCCTTAATATTGCTACAACTCAATTGCTCTAGGCTGCACTGCATCTGAATTATTTTAGTGTGTTTTAGCTGCTTTTCTGTATTAGACGTTTCTGTATATGTAGTCTAGCTACTTATTCTACTATATAACTGCTTCTTAAATTATTTTTCAGTTGTGCACTTGACTTGCTTCATTCAAAAAGTTTTAAATTGCTAATTTTGTAGAGTTTTAATTGCATTTACTGTTTAGGGCTACACACTCAAATGTGTTAGCCTTTTCTGTGTTTATTTACTGTATTATTGCATTATTTAGCCTGTTTTAAGCAAAAAAACAAAAATACTATGTTGTTTGTTCGTTTCCCACCTTTCCTAGCTAGTATAGTCCAGATCCCAGGCTTTGCTGGTTTCAGGACTTTATTTTCTGTGTTCAGAGCTATCCAGAACTTGCTGTGGTAGAAGGAAGTCTTACTGCTTACTAGTGGGAGTGGTGAGCATTGTATTGCCTATCTAACACTAGAGGAGTGGTTTCCAGCTCTGAAATTGTAATTTTATTAGCCATTTTGGGCTGATTTCTATCCCTTTCAACTTTCTGGCTTAAAAATGCATGTGTTTGCACATTGTTCACATTGTGCAGCTGTCAAAGGAAAAAACTTCAAAGAACAATACACTTAAGGTTCAGTTAAGACATATTTAATTACTTGCTGCAAGGAGACAAAAACATGCAAATACAAGGATTTGTCTAACTACTAACAGGAAGTATGCTTATTCTTATACTGTTTTACAAGACATTGCCTTCTATGGCTGTCGTAATCAAACACAACTTTCAGTATTGTTCTACAGCAGATGTTACTCAGATGTTCTGCTGACATGACTAGATTTGTGAGAAACTTTTGAGAAAAACAACATGGCCTTGGTGGGCAATAATTCGTTTACAGGCTTCTATTGTACAGTGTTACATTTCAAGGTACTCTTCTAACTCAGATACAAGCAAATGCTGATTGCAGTTCATATTTTCAAACAGGCTTTGTCCTAATTATCTATAGCTTCTACAGCTGTGTATTTTCTCACAGCACAAACAGAACTTCTTGTCTAAGCTTCATACAAGTAGTATTGTTCTATTTATTATTTTCCTAACATAAGCAGGAATCATCTGCTTCTCAGTAAATTTCCAAGGCACAAGCAAGATTTTAGCTAACAATACAAGGTCAGAAAGCATCTGCAGTTTGTACAGATTTATGCAGTATGAAATAGAATAAATGTGTTAACCCTTTTCAAGCTCTAAATGCACTAAGCATATTACTAATACACACATTAATACATATTTGTCTGACAGCAGCAGCACTGTGGCGCTATGGTTAAACTATTCCAGGTGCCAGAAGGTGTGCTCTTCAAATTTTCCCTTAGAACTAGTTGGTTTCTCAGTAGTAGCACTAAAATCTGAACCCCTGTGACTAGCACTTGCTCTAGAACCTGCTGGAAAGCACTAGGAAGCCTTAAACTGATACAAGCACTCAACTCTCCTTGTTAATAAGGAGAAATTAATCGTAGGCACTAAATAGCCTATAATTGCAAAGTACCTTGCAAAGGTAAGGGAAAACAGCTCTAGTACTTTACAAAAAAAAGTGCCTAAACAGGCATGTCCAAGGGTCATCTTCTAGTGATTTCTCCTGTCCATCTGGTGAATCTGGGCATACTGGGGCAATGCAGCAACTTCCTCATGTACACAGACGACCCTCTCTTGCTACCACCCAACACTACAACCTGTGAGAGATGCACTTACATAGCCAAACTGGAAGCAAAGCTCTCTCCAGCCAAGATTGTCCTAGACAGTCAAGAGGAGAAGGTTAACACCTGCACTACACCTCAAGCAACAGATAGCCCTTCAAAACCCACACCATCAACACCCACACATAGCAAAACTAAACCCACATATGCGGTGGCCCTTAACATTAACCTGCTCAAGCAACAAGGACCTCTGATGCTGAAACACAAACAAACACCAATCACAACCAAAGTAACACATATCTCACAATACCAGTGTGCCACCCAACAACAGCCCCTAAGGCAAGACAACGTACCCAACACTTTAGTCATAGGTGACTCTATAGTCAGGCACACTGATGTTCCACTCACCAGGCTGATCAAGGAGAAAATTACAGTCAGCTGCCTGTCAGGTGCCAGGATCTGCCACATAACACATGCACTCAAGTCACTCCACAACAAGTACAAATACAACTCTGTCATTGTCCATGTTGGAGTGAATGACTTGAGACGTACCTCCCTAGGCTACATGAAAAGAGACATGGAAGAGCTCTCAGATCATGTGGCCCAGGCAGGTATGACCCTAGCCCTGAGTAGCGTCCTTTCTTTGCCCAGAATGATACCACAGTATAAGGACAAAATGATTGACTTCAACAATTGGCTAAGCTTCTGGTGTCATTCAAAGGGGACCCAGTATCTATCTGCCTGGGGCGACATGATCGACAAACCACGATGCTTTGCCAGAGATGGTCTGCACCTGTCACCCCTGGGATTCAGTTTACTGGCTAAAGCTCTTGACACCCCTATAGTGCCTTTTTTAGGCAAGGTTCAAAGGAGAAAATCACCACCGTAACAGATACAAGCATACAAACTCTGAAGGTAATGCTACTCAATGCTAGAAGTCTAAACCTCAAAATGCACTCTCTAGAGGCACTCCTAAAAATGGAGAACATCAATATCTATGCAGTAACTGAGACCTGGTTCAAAACTCCAGAGATCAGCCCTGCAGTACCAGGCTACAACTCTTACCACACTTTTCGGTCACCAAACCAAGACTGAATCACTAAAGGTGGAGGAGTGTCCATATTCACTAAGGATATTCACACCTCCAGGATAGTTGCGCAACACAATGCATCTGAAATTCTCCAGGTGCAACTAACACTAGGTAAGACTGCAATACAAATTGAAGCTTGCTAGCAATCCCCCACCATGCCCCAAGATTCTCACTATACCTTTCTAAACATACTGGAAAATATTAAGATACAACCAAACACCCTAATACTGGGTGATTTCAACTACCCTGCCATTAACTGGGAAAACTACTCGGGTACGAACACCTTTTCCCAACAGTTCTTGGAATTCATAAATTCCAACGCCCTGGATCAACTAATCCATTGTCCCACAAGGGGCTCCAATATTCTAGACCTGGTCATTAGCAACATGGGAGATAGATGCTCCACACCAGTGGTCACCCCCTCATTGGTCAGGTCTGACCATAAGCAAATCACCCTTGACATCCACATCCCACCCTCACCCCCCCACCCAGTAAAGAAACCTCTGTAAAAAACTTCTCCAAAGCCAACTTCATGCTACTTAAGTCAGAAGTGACAAACTTCATGGCACCCATGCAGACGGGAGCTGAAAGTTCGACTGCTGAATCCTACACTAAGGCACTGTACGAGCACATCCACTCATGCATGAATTGTGCCATCCCAAATAGAACCAAGACGCTCTCCTCCAAAAAAAGGAAGCCAATCTGGTGGTCCCCTGCCATAAACAAACTATACAACAGAAGGAAGAAACTGTTGCAGAAAAGAGGAAAATCCCAGGATGCAAATAACTCCCTTACCAGCCTCAGTAAGAAGCTGAGATTCCTCATAAAATCCTTCAAAGCTAGTTACAAAAATAAAATTGCCAAAGATTCCAAAGACAACCACAAGGCATTCTATAGTTATGTCAAGAATCTAAATGGCAATGCTCAGATCTGCTCTGAGCTACAACAGAATGGCATTAAATGTACTGATCCCAAGGATATTGCCAATATCCTGGCAGATTGATTTAGTGCCAACTTCACTCCCCTCTTACCCCCTAAATGGCCCATCTCTATACCAAAAGATTGCCAAATTCCGGTAATCACTGCCACACAGGTAGAAACTGCACTCTCCAAAGCTAAGAATACAGCATCCATGGGACCAGATGACATCCTGGGGTGTGTACTATATGAACTACAAAATGAATTGGCACCTCACCTAAGTGTCATGTTTAATCATAGCCTCACCTCAGGCTTTGTGCCCACTGAGTGGCGCACAGCTACAGTTATTCTGGGAACTACCGTCCCATCAGTCTGATGAGCCTGATCTGCAAGGGCATGGAATGCATTATCATGGAACTTATAAACAAAGACATTGGCAACTTTCAAACACTGGACCCCAACCAGTTTGGGTTTGTGAAGGGCTGATCCTGTCTCCTGAAACTGATTGACTTCTTCAAATCAGTCTCCAGCATTGTGGACAAGGGTAAGATGGTCCACACAGCCTATCTGGACCTCACCAAGGCCTTTGACACCATCCCCCACTCTGGAATCATAGACAAACTTACTAAGCTGAGCATAAATCCCTCCATCAATCGATGGGTTGCCAACTGGCTTACTGACAGAACCCAGACTGTAAAAGTAGCCGACTCCAAATCCCGCTCCAGAGAAGTGACAAGTGGAGTACCTCAGGGTTCAGTCATGGGACCGCTCTTGTTTGGCATCTACTTCTCTGAAGTACAGGCCAACACTAAGGGGCTTTGGCTAACAAAGTTTGCAGATGACTGCAAACTGGGAGCCATTATTGAATCCCCAAATGATGTGGATACTCTACAAAAGGGCCTTACAGAAACAGATGCTTGGTGCCAGATCCATGGGCTCAAGCTTAATGCCAAGTAATGTATAGTTATTCCCTTTGGGAAAAAACATGTACCCATGAATTACCACATAGGTGGCAGTACACTAAACACCAAAAGTGTGATGAGAGACTTAGGGATACAGGTGGACAGTGGTCTCACCTTTGATAACCACATCACCATAACAGTCAGGAAATCCTTCTATGTAGCACACCACATCACAAAGGGGTTTTCATCCAGAAAAAAAGGAGGTCATTGTACCACTGTACTCATACCTCATTAGACCCATTATAGAGTACAATGCCCCATTGGGTATGTACCTCACAAGACATCTGCAACAGCTGGAAAGGCCACAGAAATACCTCACTAAAAGATTCACAGGCCTAAAGCAGATGCTCTATGCTGACCGTCTATAAAAACTCCAGCTATACTCTGTGGCATATTGTCTACTCAGAGGTGATCTCTGCTTAACATACAAGGCCATGTTAAACCCTGAGCTGTTGGACATGCTCCACTTAAAGAAATCCCAATCCCTCAGAGCCATACAGTCCAGGGATCTAAACCTTGTCATCACAATGAACAAAACATGCTGGAGGGATAGATTCCTGACCCAGAGATTCCCCATACTCTGGAACAGACTGCCCATACATGTCAAGCAGATCGCCTCCTTGGCCCTCTTCAAAAGGAACCTTGACGATTGGATGGGAGATAGGAAATTCACCCTTGGGGATCACGTCAGTCACCCTGCTTGACTGGGGTCCGGGGAAATAAATATTGTGAAAAGAAACATCCGGGAATTGTTTGGCTAAAATTGTATAGGCCCTAGGGCCGATAGCCTAGTACCAACCTATGAACCTATATACCTGAGATCCTATGACTTTTAAATATAGTTTCATTGTCAAACTGCCCTTCTACAGTACTTTACCTCTCCAGCATCTTGCAATGATGTTTCTTATCCATCCACATAAAATTAAGATTTGGATCTTTTCCTATTTTCTTTATCCTTCTGCTCATCCCCTCTCACACCAATATAAATGTCCAATCTCTAAGTACTGCTTTTTCAAAAATCACCTTCTCTTCACCAATACATTTGGACCACGTGTGTTGAACATCTGCACAACTCTAGAACTTATGCACCACTGTTGCTTCTGACATTCTATAACGCCAGCAACTCCCATCTTCAACAATCCAGGTTTTGTATATGTGCTTAGGAGTTCTATACTATCTATGAAAGAAATGCATACACTGAACCCAAACTGCTTACATTACATTAGTTTCTGCTATCATTTTACCTATATCTACCTGCTATACTTTCAATTGTATGTCTAAACCACTATGCTTATGTAAATAATGCAATCATATGCTATCTTCTATATTTCATAACTGTATGTGTAAATCACAATGCTCATGTAAATATCTTATGTATAGTACATTAGTAATTGTTTCTGGAGTTTTTCTCCCCGGGCCTCCATTGAAAACGAACAGCTCTGTCCAGTCAGACCTCCCCGGTAAACAAATGTAAAATAAATAAAATAAATAAATAGATACATTTTAGGTATACATTTCCTCTTTTTTGGAGAGAATCCTACTTCTTTAGAAACCTATTCCTGAGTTTCTCCATAGAAATCCCGTTCTCTTGATATCCTAACTTTTTATATAACTGGCCACATTTAACAACCCTCTTCTCCTAATCCTCACCAGAGTTCTCTCTCATATCAATGTCTGTACCATATTTTGAATCAATTATCCCATCTCTTAAAAAAAAAAAAAAAAAAAAAAAACAAACATAAAAAATTTCAATTAAAATTGGCATTTGCTCAAATCTAAGCATTGCCCTGATCTTGTAGCTTAACATATTATCAGTCTATAATATGGATATTTACCCCTTTTATTGCTTGATATCATGAAACTCTATTTAAGTATACCTTTCCTTTGGCAGTTTTTCTACAAAATAATTTTCCCTTTATCATAATTTCTGGGTTCCTGCATATTCTCAGTATTAAATCATCACTGTCATGGTATATTGACATTCAACACATCTAAGAACATGATCATAATAAAAAAATAATGCCATTGAACTGATCAAACCTATTTAAATCTAACAAAACCAGGCATAGCAGTATTTTTGCAAGGACAGGGGGCTTTGCCATGCCTTTGAGATATACACACGCACACACACACACACACACACACACACACACACACACACACACACACACACACACACACACACACACACACACACACAAACAAACACACACACACACACACACACACACACACACACACACACACACACACACACACACACACATACACACACACACACACAAAAGCGGGCACATGTGTGCACATACGCACACATGCACACACACAAACAGAAACATAAAGCTCAGTACTTCACATTAATAAAGACACTATAAACACCACCGCATCCTGCGAGTTTACAGTCACTCCTGATTACATACACATGAGCATGTCCTACTATATACGATGCATAAACAATCTGACACTATTTATTCCAAAGCAACACACTAATTCAACCATCTGATGAACTCCAACTTGAAAAACCCTGGTATACTTCCACTACTGCAGAAATCAGACATAAGCTTTCCATTATTGTATCAGAGTACCCTATATCTCCCTTAGCCACGTGATTTCCCTCTCCAAGGAAACCCATCTTTAGTTTCCCCTAAGTAAATATGAAGCCGCAGACACTAATGCATAGTTGCTAACATTCATCAAGCCTTGACCTCCATGAGCTCTTGTTAACCTCTATCTCTTTTTCTCTCATTTGATCATTATGCTTCTATCATAGTCAGGAAGTCCTTCTATCTGGCAAAGTTAAAGAATATCTTCAGGATCTAAAATGTCATCCTGCTGTTGTACTCTTCCCATGTCAGACCATTTATGAGGCAATACTGTTGCACTTTTCCTTTATCAGACCATTTATGAGGTAATCCTACTTTTCTTCCCACCCCAAATATATTTTTCACATCTGAAGTCTTTGAATTCACTTGCTAGTCTCCTCAACTAACATAGATCGAAACACATATAACTTTATTGAAACAATCATTATTTGAACACACAAATCACTCATATAACAACACTGACTTTAAAATCTACCTAGTTATCAGGTGTAGTAATTCTTAATTTGCTTCCACCCTATTTGCCCAAGTCTGAAAAATCTAAATTCCTAAATATTTCATTCTCCTTTTCCTAATGATCTCAGCTTCTCCTATTCACCTCTGTAACCCCCGGCTGTCCAAATTTTTGAAGAACAATCATGATTTTGCCTCATAATTTTGTCCTGTCCCTCGTGAAACTTTTAATTTTATGATAACTCAGAGGAGATCACAGTCAATCAGTCGATAGTGTCAGACACTAAAGTTTCATACTTTTTATTGTTCAGAAAACACATGTTGGTATGAAACTTGTTCTTCAATTAACTATTTTTAAGTGACTTTTCATCTGCTCTTGTTTAGGATTCACCCCAATTATTTCTTCTATAATTTTCTTCTCTTATTACCTTTCTGCTTTTTACGCACCATAACCAAGATTTCCATTTCCAGCATCTACTTGCCCTTGCATTCAAACTGTAGCAGAATATGAACGTGTGCTAATAAATTAATTTCTACTATTCTGGTACCTTCATCTGTATAACCTGGGCTAAACCTCTTGTGGTGTTTGGGCCATTGTTTTTTACCCTACACCTAGCTCACATAGCTGGAGCAGTGCTCAGGGCACTTTGCGATGCATATGGAAGTTTCTTCCCCATAATCGAAAATTTAACTTCTCACCTAACCTATCAATGTTTCCCCATTGTAATATCAAAATAGCAGTCCCACAGTGCATAAAATCTACAAGCAAACACATATATCATAATGTATAACCTTTTCTGATAATTTTACCCCAAGAAGTGCTTTCTTTAGCAGTAATGAAAAAAAGACATATGAAATCAATTGACAAACTATACTGAATGCTCTAGGAAGTGTAACTTCTAAGGAGCACAATATAGTGGATATAAAAAGTGTACACAACCCTGTTAAAATGCCAGGTTTTTGTGATATAAAAAAATGAGACCACAATAAATCATTTCAAAACATTTCCCACCTTTAATGTGACCTATAACCTATACAATTCAATTGAAAAACAAACAAATCTGTTAGGGGAAAAAATATAAAAATATAAAAAAATGTACAATAAACTGGTTGCATAAGTGTGCACACCCTTAAACTAATAATTTGTTGAAGCACCTTTTGATTTAATTACAGCATACAGTCTTCTTGGATAGGAGTCTATCAGCATGCCACATCTTGACTTTGTAATATTTGCCCACTCTTCCTTGCAAAAGTGCTCCATATCTGTTAGATTGCAAGGGCATCTCTTGTGTACAGCCCTCTTCAGGTCACCCCACAGATTTTCTATTGGATTTAGGTCTGGGCTCTGACTGGGCCATTATAAAACTTTAATTTTCTTCTGGTGAAGCAATTCTTTTGTTGATTTGGATGTATGCTTGGGGTCATTGTCATGTTGAAAGGTGAAATTCCTCTTCATCTTCAGCTTTCTAGCCGACATCTGAAGGTTTTAGGCCAAAAGTGACTGGTATTTGGAACTGTTCATAATTCCCTCCACTTTGAATAAAGCCCCAGTTCCAGCTGAAGAAAAGCAACCCCAAAGCATGATACTGCCACCACCATGCTTTACCATGGGGATGGTGTTCTTCTGGTGATGCAAAGTGTTGTTTTTTTTGCCAAACGCACCTTTTGGAATTGTGGCCAAAATGTTCAGCCTTGATCTCATCAGACCATAACATAGTTTCCCACATGCAGACCATAACATATTTTCCCACATGCTTTTGGGAGACTTGATGTATTGTTTTGCAAATTTTAGCTGGGCCTGGATGTTTTTCTGTGTAAGAAAAGGCTTCCGTCTTGCAACCCTACCCCATAGTCCAGACATATGGAGAATACCGTAAATTATTGTCACATGTAGCTCCTGCAGCTCCTTCAGTTTTGCTGTAGGTCTCTTGGCAGCTTTGCTGACCAGTTTTTGTCTTGTCTTTTCATCAATTTTGGAGGGATGTCCAGTTCTGTGCAACATCACAGTTGTCCCATATTTTCTCCACTTTTGTGTTCCATGCCATATCCAATGCTGTGGAAACTTTTTTTGTCCCCTTCTCCTGACTGATACCTTTCAACAATGAGATCCCTTTGATGCTTTTTAAGCTCTCTGTGAACCATGGCTTTTGCTGTAGCAGGTAACTGAGTAAATGTCAGGAAAATCCTACTAGGACAGCTGAACTTTATCTGGGGTTAATCAGAGTCTCTTTAATTGATGGCAGGTGTGTACCCAAGAAGACTGAATGCTGTAATTAAATCAAAAGTTGCTTCAACAAAATATTAGTTTATGGGTCTGCACACTTATACAACCAGCTTATTGTATGTTTTAATTTTTTATATTTTTCCCCTAACAGATTTGTTTGTTTTTCAATTGAATTGTACAGGTTATAGGTCACATTAAAGGTGGGAAAAGTTTTGAAATGATTTATTGCGGTCTCATTTTTTTATATCACAAAAACCTGGCATTTTTACAGGGGTGTGTACACTTTTTATATCCACTGTACATATATCATATGTATAACATTTTATTAGAATCACAGATGTAAAAAACAGGTGTTATCCAGGACTTGAACAAAAGACCTCCAGAATACTGTGCTGGTGTCATTGGCACTGGGCAGACAGGTGTTGAGTTTTCCCCTTAAGATCCTTATGCTTTCAGCTAGACATTTTGCATTAGTAATGCGTTAAGAAGAGCTTTCTTTAGCAGAGGTAAAAGTATATAAAACCAGATGACAAGGTACATTGAATACGAAAGCCAGTGGAACATCCCAGATGTAAGAAATATCCACTGCTCCACATAATCACATAACTGTTGGATGTTATTACATACAAAGCACCATCCCAGTCACAACTTATATAGCACTGTTCAACCACGTTTAAGATTTATCAAAATGCATTTTACAGCATACAAAGTGTCTCTCCCATGTTTAAATAGGGTCTATATTAGATCAGCGAACGCTTAAAAAAACGAATGCTGATTGATCGAACTTATGTAAGCGAAAGCTTAAAATATCGAAGCAACAGAAACCCAAATTTTTTCCTAGGGAAAGAATTTGGTTGTCCATTTCTGTTGCTTCGGTATTTTCAGTGCTGTGGTGGAAAGATACGGGTTGGGTTCAGGTAAGTATGCGACTGTGTGGATGTGAGTGTTAGGGCAGGTTAGGTGAGTTAGGGTTAGGGCGTGGGTTAGGTATGTGTGCGATTGTGTAGACGTGAGGGTTAGGGTGGGTTAGGTGAGTTAGGGTTAGGGAGCGGGTGAGGTGAGTATGCGATAGTGATGGACCTTAGGGTTAGGGTTTGGGTTAAGGTAATTGGATAGTTAGTGGTGTGTGTATAGTTTAGTGTAGGGTTAAGTGTCAGATTTTAGGTGTATGTGTGTGGATTGCTGTTTGTTTGGTGTGCTTGTGCTGTGTGTATGTGTTTTGGATCAGCGATTTTTTCCCCTAGGAAAAAAATCACTGTTCTGACAGTTCGAGATTGTAAGCTTTCGCTTACATAAGTTTGATCAATCAGCGTTCGCATTTTTAAGTGTTCGCTGATGTAATATAGACCCGTTTAAATATGCATGCAGGGTAGAATAGAATAAAAAGTCCTGCACCATCTGATGCAGTATACTTATCTCAGGTGAAATACTTTTAATATTATTATTACTCATGTAACACATTATATAATAGCATCAGTAGTAATTGCAAACATAATAATATCTTCAGTCCACCTTGTCCAACAGTCAGCACTTTTATAATGTACTTTGATCAAAAGAAACAGTCTCCTGCTTCCTGATGGCATATTTGGTCAAAGAAATCAGTTTCCAGCTTTCCATTGGGTCACATGTCTTAAAAAATAAAAATTCAACACCTCTTTATTTATGCTGCTGCCACCTCCTGCACATTACTGAGAGTGTCCAACAAATAAGTGTAAGACCCTTTCACTGCAGCCTGCTTCTCTTCAGATCTGATCTGTAAGATAATCTGGATTACTCCAACCTGATCTATCTTTCATACTTCAGTCATCATTTCACTGAACATCCAATTTCCTTGTGATGCAATATTCTCTAGTTCTGTGTCTCAAACTGCTAGTAGTCTGGGGACTGTATTTGTGATGTTTTACTGCTCTTTGCACTTGAGCATCCTCCAAGCCTACTGAAGGTTCTTGATCTCCTTCTGTGACCAATGGACTTTCAGTCAGCACTTCGGACAACTCAGGTCTCTGAGGCCCCTTCTCACTTACATCACATGACTTCTTACTACTTAAGTTATGGCCTTCCTCCTCTTCCTTCCACCTTTAATGCATAGTGGCTTGGGACCCTGTATCCTCCACCTTTGTACTAGCTTCCTGCAACTCTCCCCACCAACACACCCATGCTTTGGGGTACTAGAATATTTACACCATACAACCTGTCATTCCAGGCCAAATGCCAGGGCCTTCTGGAAAGAATCATAACCATGGTGTTGCCCATCCACTACCACCACCAGTGAAGCTGTAAAGATCAGCCGAGATTGGAAAGTCATATTTCTGAGTATTATACATATATATATATATATATATATATATATATATATATATATATACAAATTCATTTATTTCCCTGTCAAAAAATATATTCAAAGTATTGGTACATTTTGCAGTCATCTCATGTACATGTAGTCTGTATTAAACATGTTTGTACTGCAGTTTTGATTTCTTTCTGCATTCTACACCCAGGCTGAGACTGTACTGGGTCCATTTAGGACCAGTGCTCTAGCCCAGTCAATAAAATTAAATAAAAAAATAATGGTAGATACAAAATTTGAAATACATTATAGTAGCAAAACTGGTATTGTCAATGTTTTGATTGTTACATGATAAATGAAAACAAGCATAAAGAACTTCTAATGTGATCGATTATAAGACGTTAGTCATGAAGACAGGCAGAGAAGCTACAGTAGCTATTAATTTAAAGAAACAGTTTCAGTGCACATTTCCCAAAAAATGAAATTATAAGATACTACTTTTAAGCTGAAAAGTTAACACTGGGAATAACTTTTGCACTACCTAAACAATCCCGTCTTAGTTTGCGATTACTGATCATTACTGTTAAAAACAGGTGCGACAGCTTGCGATAGTGAGCAGAAGCTCCTGCGCACATTTGCATGCAATATAAAGGAATTCCAGTTTTTGTCTGACTTTCAAAACTTGTACGATCAGAAAAACAACTTTTCTGTACTTAATTTGGTATTTTGTTGTATATTGTTTGTGTGGTTTTTCTCACAGAAGTTGATTTAAGGTCTCTTTGAATTCTGCAGTAGCTGATTTTGATTATTCTTTTCTTTTAAATTTTTTATTCATTTGCAGCTGAATATGGTTTCCTTAAATGAGTATGCCATTAATGATTTGATAAAGCACAGATATCTTGTACAGTGTATTGAGTGCTATATATATATTTAAAGGTGACATCAGATAATATTGGTGATATATGTTACTCGTCAAACGTTGGATGATTTCCTTATCATTATTAGTAGTAAATCTAGACTTACTGATGACTATTCCAGTTGTGCAATTGGTACTGCTTGGAGAACTGTTGTTACATATATTAATGACTGGATTGGTGAGATAAATAATGTTAGGCAAAGAGCAAATGGAACACATTTAGCAAATGATGTGTCTATTGTTTGTGAAGATCATTCATCCCCTATGAAAAAACAAAACAATGGCACTGACAACTTTGGAATTCTGGATACAAGTATTCAGCAATTTGAGGATTCAGAGCATTTAGAAGGAAATAAAAAAGAAAGGAAGGAAGGAAGAAGTTCACAACAAATAACAACGAAGAAAGAGAAACTGATGTCTGTCTGTAAATTAAAGAGAATACATAACAGAAAGGACACTGCTTTATGTAACACACAGATTACAGGGAATGATAACATTTTTTCTAACAGAAAAATCTTCAATTTACAGAAAAAGGCAGCATTTTTCCAAAATAGAAGGTAGAAAAAAGAGGCAATGGGTAGGTGAGAAGGAAGAAATCAAAAATTAATGTGGAAGGACTGAAGAACATTACTGAATGAAAAAAAGATAAAAAAGACAAACGTTGGCAACATGGCTCAAGTTGTGGATGTACAAAACCAGCAGGATGAGAATTGTATGCTTGCAAATGTAATACACAACAAAAACACTGGGATTAGTAAGACTAATGGTGATGAAGATCATTCCTTTGTAACAATTAATAGAGCAGATATTTCTGATCTGGTCAGAAAAGATATTCTTGCAATTTGAGATTCAGTTATTAGAGGAACTAATACTTACATCTGCAGAGAAGATAATGAACATTTAATAGTGTTATGCTTGCCAAGAGCAAAAGTAGAGGATGTGAGACAAGCCTTAGAAAGCCTTAATGTAAGACAGTACAGATCTATTGTTATTCACATTAGTACAAATGATCTGATCCGCAAGGACTCTTTGACTGTTAGTAGGGAATTTACAGCCCTCTTAGACAGTTTGTACAGGTGAGGGGGCATATTTTTCACAAGAGAGCATCTGATACATGGGACAGATCTACCAAATTTCATTAAAGCAAGCACTAGTTTAGATATTTTTAAGAACAGTCTGGACACTTATTATGGGAACAACTGTTTCAGTATATTGCCAGACCCATGCTTGAACTAATTGTATGTATGTATGTATGTATGTATGTATGTACATATATATGTATGTGGTAATAAAGCTACCAAACTGGTACCTGTTAAAATTCCTTAAAATGTTTAGTAAGAACCATCCCCTGCTATGTTTAATTAAAGAAAGAGTTCAGAAAGAGTTGGAAAGAACAGAGAAATCTGATATAATCAGTCTGTACTCAGTGGGATGTGGCTATGCTCTGGCAATTAAAAGGATGTTTCTAGCTACTTGAGTAGTTACTGTAAAATTAAAGCAAATATGGGTGCAGAAACTGAGAATTATCTTTTATCACTGGTAGAAGGGCTATTGCCCATGCTGATCAGGGGGACTATATGTTTGATTACTGACTTACAGTCTCCATATAGGTTCATAGGTTCATAGGTAGGTACTAGGCTATCTGCCCCAGGGCATTTATAAGCCTAGCCAGAGTGTGTCAGCTTTTGCTGCCCCATTGATTAATTAACTAAGCCTCTGTCAAGAAGAGCCAATGAAGTGATCCCAGGGATGTATTTTCTGTTACCCATCCACTCGTCAAGGTTTCTCTTGAAGAGTGTTAGTGAGGGACTCTGCCTAATGTAGTTAGGAATTTTGTTCCAAAGCATGGGGAGTCTCTGTGACAGGAATCTATCCCTCCAGCATGTTCTATTTATTGTTGTAGCGCGGTTTAGCTCACTAGAGTGAGTGGCTCGCAGTGACTTGGATTTCTTTAGGTGGAGCATGTCCATCAATTCTGAGTTGGACATGGCTTTGTAAGTCAGGCAGAGATCACCTCTGAGTAAGCGATATGCCACTGAGTACTGCTGGAGTTTTTCCAGTCGGGCTGCATAGGACGTATGTTTGAGGCCAGTAATCCACTTGGTGAGGTACGTTTGTGGTCTTTCCAGCTGTTGGAAGTGTCTTGTGAGGTACATCCCAAATGGGGCATTGTACTCTATGATGGGTCTGATGAGTGACAAGCAGAGGGGCACTATAACCTCTTTATTTCTAGATGTAAACCCTTTAGTAATTAGATGGGCTACATAGAAGGATTTCCTAACTACTTTGGCAATAAGATCTCTTATTACCACTTCTGTATTAAGGGGGCTGCCACCTATGTGGTAATTCATGGGTGTTTTGTTTTTCCCAAATGGGATGACTATGCATTTTTTGGCATTTAGCTTGAGACCATGACTTTGACACCAGGTGTCCTTCTCATTAAGGCCTTTTGGAGAATGTCCGTGTCAGCCGGAGAGTCAATTCTGGCTCGCAGTTTGCAGTCATCGGTGAACTTGGTTAGCCATAGTTCTGTGTTTGCCTATACTTCTTAGAAGTATATGCCAAACAGTAGGGGTCCCAGGACCGAGCCTTGTGGGACACCACTTGTGACTGGTTTAGAGTTGGACCTGGAGCCCACTATTCTTACTGTGTGAGTTCTGTCTGTAAGCCAGTTGGCAACCAATCTTGTAAAGTAGGGGTTTATGTTCAGGCTGGTGAGTTTTTCTATAATTCCCAAGTGGGGAATGGTGTCTAAAGCCTTGGCGAGGTCAAGGTAGGCTGTGTGAACCATCTTCCCCTCATCTATGGCCTTGGTGACTGTCTTGAAGAAGTCAACCAGGTTTAGTAGGCATCATCTGCCCTTAACAAAGCCAAATTGGGTCAGATCAAGTGTTTGGAGGTTCCCAATGTCTTTGTTAATGAGTTCAATGATGATGCACTCCATAGCCTTGCAGACCAGGCTAGTTAGGCTTATGGGGCAATAGTTTCCAGAGTCAGTTGTGGCCCCTCCTTTGTGGAGGGGAATAACCATTGCTATGCTCCATTCTATGGGCACATAGCCTGTGGAGAGGCTGAGGTTGAACAGTGTGTTTAGATGGGGGGGTTAGTTTGTTCTGTAGTTCGTGCAAGACACATCCTGGGACACCATCTGGCCCTATTGACACTGTGCTTTTGATTTTTGAAAGGGCTGTTTTCACCTGTGCATCTGTGATTTCGGGACACTACACTTTTCCGGTATTGCTGTGGGCCCTTTTGAGGGTGAGAGGGCGGTGAAGTTTGCACTGAATCTATCTGCCAGGATGTTGGCAATATCAGTAGGTTCAGTATACTTTGTGCTATTTTGCACTAGCTCAGAGAATATCTGCGTGTTGCCACTTAGATTCTTGACATAGCTAAAGAAGGCTTTGTGGTTATCTTTTGAATCCTTGGCTATTTTTCTTTTGAAGTTAGCCTTGGATGATTTCATGAGGGACCTTAGTTTCTTAGTGATACTGCTCAGGGATGTCTTTCCTTCTTGGGATTTGCTTTTTTTCTGAACTAGTTTCCTCCTTCTATTGTTTAGTATGTTTATGGCAGGGGTCCACCAGACTGGTTTCCTTCTCTTAGAGGAGTGAGTCTTGGTTTTGCTAGTGATGGCATGATCCATGCATCCTTGTAGGTGCTCATAGAGTGCATTTGTAAAGGTTCCTGCATCTTGGACACTGTTATCCTTTAGCGTGGGGGCTGTGAAACTTACCACCTCTGTCTTAAGTAAGGTGAAGTTTGCTATAGAAAAGTTTTTCACTGCGGTTTCCTTGGTTGGGGGTGGTGGTGTGGTGTGGACATCCAGAGTGATTAGTTTATGGTCTGATCTAACCAGTGATGGGCTGACCACCGGTGCGGAACACCTGTCGCCCATGTTGGTGATGACCAGGTCCAATATGTTTTCACTTCTGGTAGGGGAGTTTACCAGCTGATCCAGGGCATTTGAGTTGATAAATTCCAGGAAGGGCTTGACCTGAGGGCTTGTACTTGAGTAGTTTTCCCAGTTAACAGTAAGGTAATTGAAATCGCCCAATATCAGGGAATTCGGTAGGACATTCATGTTTTCTAGTGTCTCCAGAAAGGCGGAGTGGTCGTCCTGGGTCATGGAGGGTGATCTGTAGCAGGCCACAATTTGCATTGCAGATTTGCCCAATGTTAGTTGCACATGGATGATCTCAGAGGTATCATGCTGCACCACTAACCTGGAGGTGTAGGTATCCTTGATGAATATGGATACACCCCTTCCTTTTGTGTTTCGGTCCATGTCCTGTGGCCGAAATGTGTGGTATGAGTTGTAGCCCGGAAGTGCTGGGGTGCTCTGTGGAGTCTTGAACCAGGTTTCAGTTACTGCACAGATGTCGATGTTCTCCTTACTGAGGAGTGCTTTGAGCGCATGCATTTTGAGATTTAAATTCCTGGCGTTGAGTAGCATAACCCTATTTTTTTTATTTGTGCTGTTTACAGAAGTGGGTTTGACTTTTGAGCCTTGCCTAAAAAAGGCAGTATGGGGGCAGCAAGAGCCTTGGCCAGTATTCGAAAGCCTAGGGGTGACAGGTGCAAGCCGTCTCTTGCAAAGCAACGAGGCTTGTCAAGCATGTCATCCCAGGCTGACAGACACTGGATCCCCTTTGAATGACACCAGAAGCTTAGCCAGTTGTTGAAATTGATAATTTTTTCTTTATACTGCGGTATCATTCTTGGTGAGGGCAGGATGCTACTCATGGTCAGGGTCATACCCACCTGGGCTACATGATCAGAGAACTTCTTCCATGTCTCTTTTCATGTAGTCCAGGGAGGTACGTCTCAAGTCATTCACACCAACATGGACAATGACAGAGTCATATTTGTATTTGTTCTGGAGTGACCTGAGTGCTTTTGTTATGTGGCGGATTCTGGCTCCCGACAGGCAGCTAACAGTAACCTTCTCCTTGTCCAGCCTAGTGAGTGGGATGTCAGTGTGCCAGACTATAGAGTTGCCTATTACTAGTGTGTTAGGTATGTTATTTCACTTTAAGGGCTGTGATTGTGTGGCACACTGATTTTGTGTTGTATGTGTTGTCTGGTTTGTGACGGGAGGTGCAGGTTTTTTGAGTGTCTGCTTTGGAGGTCTCTGATGCTTTTGCAGGTTTTTATTTAGAGCCTCCGAGTATGATTTTGTGCATTTATGTGTATTTTTTGCCAGTGCTGGTTTAGTATATTTATGTGAGGCTGGAGGTGTGGTGCAAGTGTTAACCTTCTCCTCATGACTGCCTGTTCCAGTCTTGGGTGGAGAGAGCTTAGCCTCCAGTTAACTATATAATTGCATCTCTCACATATGTTAATGTTTTGTGGCAGGAGGAGAGGGTTGTCTGTGTACATGAGGCAGTTGTAACATTGCCTCAGGATACCCAGGTTCACCAGCTGGACTGGAGAGTATACCTGAAATTGCCCTTTGGTCATGCCTGAATAGTAGGGTGAGCTGCTTAGTCGCTTGGTTGGTGAGGGGTGAATAATGAACCTTGCCCTGCTTGGCAATCAAGTGTTGGGGTATATTAGTGCTTGCTATTAGGTCTGAGCAAGTGCTGAACTGTAGGATGCTTTTTAAGTGCTTAGGTTGAGCGTTAGACTACTTTCAAGGGAAAAACTGAAGAGGAGACGTGGTGGAGCCGGGAATAATTTAGCCCTAGCTAACCAGCAATGCCCGGCTGTGCAAAACCGTGCAAACACAGTTTTTTGCAGCAGTGAAATGAAAGTGAAAAATTAGCGCAAAATGGCCTATAAACTACTAACTTCTGGGCTGGAACCACTCCTCCATAATTATAGGTATATATGGCACACTAGACAGTACAACAACCTCTACAGAGACCCCAGAGAGGAGGGCAGAAAACAAAGTATTTCCTTGACTTTCACTAAAGACTATAAGGAAATCAAGAAGGTGATCACTCACAATTGGGGCATTGTAAAAGGTAACAAACAAGTAGAAAATAACCCTGAGATCCACACCCACCCTTGTTTTCAAAACAGCCAAAAGTATAATTGACTTGTTATAAAGCAAGGGCAAACCTGATATCACCAACAGGGGTACCTACATTTGTGGGCCTCCTAACTGTAGCTTCTATCAATACTGCAGAAACTCAAACTACTTTCACTGACCTGTACTAAAGAAAAGAATGTGGAGCACTGTAAGAGGTGATTGTAACACTGAGTTTGTAATATGCAGAGCCCAGTGTAAAGCAATGCCTTTTATGTGTGGAAGGCAATCAATAAATTCAAAAGAAGAATTTCACATAATTTCAGTGAAATAAGGCTTAAAATATTTACAAATCCATTGGCAAAATACTGCATAGACTTCCCACGAATACAATACCTTCAAGTTCCACATTCTGGACACTTTAGAGATGGGTCCATTGGAAGACAACAAAACTGAGAAAATGGAGCTAAAATGGCAGATAAAACTCAGTGCCCACATGGCACCAGGAATGAGTTTCAGCTGTTCAGCCAATAGCATCCTGGCCCTGAGAATGCTCCACCATAAAGCCTTCTGCTAACTTTGCTGCAAGGTTAAGGGCATTTAAGTATGGACTAAATGTTTAAAACCACCTGTATCACAATAATATGGACTCTGATGACAATTTTGTTTCATGGTCTCTTTTTGCATTATTTCCTATGTCTGTTTGTCTGTTCAGGGACTTTTTATGCCTGATTTAACTTGTGTTCCATATATTCTAAAGACATGCATCTGGAGCATTTCAACCTGGGCCTCCACTGAAAATAGGCTCTGTCCTAGTCAGACTTTCCCGGTACACAAATGATAAATAAATAATACTAAATTATCTGAATCATCTGTTTTATGTTTTAAAAGTTATCTAAACTGCATTATACAAGTGGATGCTCTGGAACAGTGTTTCAAAACATTATATAAAATATTTTTTCTTCCCATAGTCTCACTGTAAAAGTTGCACTTTTCAAATGCAGGAAAGGTAGCAAAAGGTGTCAGGTTTGCTTAACGGCCATTCCCACCACAACTAAAAGTTCTGAAGGTAATATTTATCCCACCAAACCCCAACTCTCTGGGAAAGAGCCATCAAGATGTTTGCCTTTATGTTTATTGCATTTCAGCTTCAAACAGCTATATAAAATGTTCAGTTTTTTTCTTATGCTCCCTATAAAAACTACTTATTTCAAAACAGAGAACATTTGCAAAAGGTCTCAAGTGTACCTAGTGGCCATTTCCACCAAATACAAAAAGATCTGAAGGAGATAGCAACTTCTTTCCACTCTCTGGAAAACTGCCACCACAATCCATTTGCATTTGTGTGTCTTGCTGCATTTTAGATTATTTCTGGATTGGGTTTCTCTGCATCACTGCACACTTTCAGCACCATGAGCCATGTGAAAGAGGTTGCAGCAAATTCAAAAATTATGAGCTCTGTACAACTTGGTACAGCTACCCAGATACACACACACACACACACACACACATATATAAATATATATATATATATATATATATATATATATATATATATATATGTGTGTGTGTGTGTGTGTGTGTATGTGTGCGTATATATTTATGTAGACGGGTCTACTTTACATACCTGAAATTTCACATAACCGAAGACCATATAACATCAAATATGTAAAGTAGACCCATATACATATATATATATATATATATATATATATATATATATATATATATATATATATATATATATGTATATATATATATATATATATATATATATATTTATGTATATGGGTCTACTTTACATACTTGAAATTTCACATAACCGAAGACCATATAACCGAGCTAAGAATGCTAAAACTTTACATGAACGAATGATCACAAAGCCGAACTGTTTCCCAGGGTAAGCAACCACTGGGCCAGCAAGAGGAGAGTTACCCTTTTCCCCACTGTAGTGCAATCCTGGAGTTGGTACATTTAGTTAGGGGATTAGGGGGCTGCAGATCCCTACTTGGGGGTGTGGGGGGAGTAGCACCCCCATCAGTGTAGCTTGTAGATAGTGCGGTGTTCTCTCTGTGAGTTTTTGGCCCAGTGGTTACTTACCCTGGGAAACAGTTTGGCTTTCTTATCATTCATTCATGTGAAGTTATGGTGTTCTCAGCTCATTTGTATGGTCTTCGGTTATGTGAAATTTCAGGTATGTAAAATAGACCCATATATATATATATATATATATATATATATATATATATATATATATAGCTAGAGAGAGAGAGAGAGATGTTTAACAGGGAATGTATGCCCTTAGCTAATATTCAGCATAGAAACACACCTCAGTATGTCAAACTCACACAGGCTGGGAGCTATGCCCCACCACTCCCCCCAACCTAATATGCCAACTCTGGGATTGCACTACAGTGGGGAAAAGGGCAAATTTCCTCATACTGGCCAAGTGCAGATGTTTCCTGTTAAAATGTTTGGTAGTGTAAACGTTCGGTGTTGTCATCTTGATAAATTCAATTTTGGGTAAGTGATCTTTCAATGATTAGAGGTAGAGCCACACACACACACACACACACACACACACACATATATATATATATATATATATATATATATATATATATATATATATATATATATATATATATATATATGCTTATAATTATAATAAACTTGCATTATGCACATGAAACAGCAATGTACTCTTTTTAACACACCTTTATTCAATTATCACTTGTGAGACAGGCAATTTTACATTTATACAAAAGTACTCAAACTTGAGTTGATTGCTTACTTAGAATCGACTACAAATTTTCTAAGATTTACAATGGAGTATTCTAGCTCCACTATTGATTTTTTAGACATTACTATCAATTTAGATGGACGAGGATATATTTCAGCATCCCTTTTTAGGAAACCGTGCTGGAAGAATACGTTACTTCAATATGATAGTATGCATCCGCGTTTTGTCTTTCCTAATAGAGTTAAAAGTCAATTTATTAGATTAACTAGATTGTGTAAAGAGATTAATATATTAAATGAACAAGCTGATGTTATGGAGCATCTTTTTATAGAAAGAGGATATAATAGAGGAATAGTGAAAGACATAAGAACTTCAGTTCTCAAAGAAAACTATAACATGGATAAGAAAGGGCATACTAGGCATAAGGGCCCTTTGTTTAACAATGATAATTATAATACGAAAAATATGAGAGTGACGTTTACCACTAGGTTCACTAAGGATAACAAGGAAATTACAAGAATTATACGGAGGAACTGGCATATTTTGACAATAGATTCTTCTATTGTCAAAATAGTAGGTGAAACACCAAAATTTACCTATAAAAACAGCAACAATTTGAAAAGATTACTATGTATGGATCATGGACAATATGTTAATAAACAGCATCTTGAACATAATGAGAGGGTAGGTACATATCCCTGTAATAAGTGTAATATGTGCAAAATGATTGTTGATACACAGATATATATACATCCTGATATTGAATATGTCTTCAAACCAAGGTTTTTAGCTTCTTGTAATAGCACTAACCTTGTCTACTTAGCCTCATGTACACAATGCCAAGCATTTTATGTTGGCATGACAACAAGAAGGCTTAAGAATAGAATTTATAGCCATTTGTATGATATTAGGAAATCTAATCAACAGAATGCTTTAGCTAGACACATTATGTCGAATGAGGGACGTGATTTTAGATTTAGAGTGCTGCAATTAGTAACCCCCAATAAGGGGGGGGTAACAATATGAACCATTTGGAGTTAGTGGAACTCCAATGGATCTTTAAGTTACGAGCGCATCAGGTGCCTGGTCTTAATCAATTTATAACCATTAAACCCATACTTGAAGCACGCAGTAATAAATGATGCTCTATTATATATATATATATATATATATATATATATATATATATATATATATATATATTTTTTTTTTTTATATTATTTATTAATATATATACATTTCTATATTACATGGAGTTTTGGAATAAATATTTATATATTCATTGTTATTAATTTATTATATGTTATATTTGATGCTTAAGTCATGATTTAAGTGATAGAATTTCATAGTAAATCATTTATGTGAAGTATAGGCTTTGTTTATATATTCTATATCAGAGACGTATAAGTTCCTTGGGCCTTGTATTTTAAGGCATGCATTATAAGGCATGTATTTTAAAGTTTTAAATGCCTATCTTGCAGAATGTTTTTTATATTTTATTTTTATTTTTATTTATATATTTACATTTCATTTGTAAGATGAACATGTTCAATTTATTGCGGCAATAGAAATGTCTATGAATTGTTAGTATGTATGAGCACGTGTTGATGCTTAGCTTTTTCGTAGACTTTTAACTGGTGTTAGAGTGCAGTGTAATTACTAAATGCATTCAGGTAATTGTGATTTTAAGTAATTGATTAATTGATTAATTACTTTGCTGAAATGAATGATTTATACCCTTTGTATAAAAGGATGTTGCAAATGAAATATTTTAACATCTGATGAAGCGTACCTGTTAGTACGCGAAAGCGCTCATCTTTTTTACTTGTTCTTCAATTGTTTTTTAAATAAATGTCGTAGAATTTTACAGTTTAGTTTATTGGATGATCGTGGTGGTATCTACTCGTATTCATTACTATTATTATTAACACAGCTTGCTCAGTTTGAGTTGACGAGTGAACCTTTAGATTTATAGCGGCACATTTTTCTTAGCGTTTTTCTTTTTATTTTGGTACCGCTATCATCACACGATGGATACAATACCCATTGAGTTGGATTATAACCCTGAAGGAAGAGACATTAATTTGAGGTGGAATACAATCGTTGATCAACGGAACAACCCTTTACTTTCCCTAGAGCTACAAACATCGGCAGTAGCATCCAAAGGAGGTAACTTGGAAAATTACAATGACTTCAATATGCTGAGTGGAGAGCTAGAGAATAATTTATATAAATTTCAAGGGTATATATGGCAGAGACGACACATGGAAGCGTGTTTGCACTTCCATGTTATTCCCCTTGGCATGCAAGTTCTCTGCATGCCCTCATATGGTGACAGCCATCCTGAGCTCTTGAGGAGATGGCAAGAGCTTAATATAGAACTCAGCAACAACTATATTAAGCTGTTCATTGATTATTTTTCTCCATTGGAAGCAGATTTATTAGCAAAGGTAGAGTCTCTGAATAGAGATCTGTGTAATCACTTTAAAGGTGAAAATTATGTAAAGAGACTGGACAATATGTATTTGCAAGTTACCACCTATAGTGATAAGCTACAGCATATTAAATATCATAAACTCCAGCGTGATCACAGGGATTTTACCCTCGGTCAGGTGTTTGTATGGCTGAGAACTAATACGACTCAGCAATCTAACAATGATGCAGCACCCGTTCTTTCCACTTCACATACTCATGAATCCTCCATGACTAATGGTGCTGCCCCTCCTATTATTGATGTTTCTTCTACCATTAATGAAACAAATGTTGATGAAGTTTTTACTACACCACCAGGGACTAATAAAGCGACAGAGGTTTCACTTAGTGTGGATACCCCTCCACCGAACCAACAGGGGTATAAAGACTGGCAGATAGAAAACATGTTGGGAGCTAGACCTAAACTTGCCATTGGGAATATACAGCATTTCTTACCACTTCCTATGCAAAAGCGAACAGCATCAAGGAGTCGTTCCAACAGTCGAGGCCGCAGAAAAAGAAAGTTTTCGGGGGGATACCAGGACCAGAGGCGTCGCATGAAGGATTAAATCAGTTAGTGTTTAACTACTCTAGGTTTGAGCTTACTTTATCTGACTATTCTTTGTTTAATAAAGGGCTCAGCTTTATTCCTTCACAAGACAGCAAATTGAGTGAATTACTAGCTGACTTGAGAATTTTTGGATGTTTAGTATCCTTAAAACTGTTTTTTTGTAATAAACAGGATACGAAAGAGAATCTTTAAATTGTTCTTTTAAACTTGAGTACTTTCTCACCTGTAATACCAGCACAAATGGAATGTTTTATTAAACTATGTGAACAAGATTTTTATAAATATTTTCTGCAAGGTAAACGGAAATGTTTATATTTTAATATTACTAATAGCGAATGGCGTTCGTTGCAGAGTTTATGTAGCAACACTGAGCTGACTATCAAACCAGCAGATAAGGGGGGTGGGATTGTTTTACTCAATACTACAGACTACAGTGATACAATGTGTTTAATGCTTGAAGAAGCATCTACATACAGTGAGATTAATGGTAATACATTAGTTGAGATTATCAGAAATATCCATGAGGTGATTTATGACCTGCTTATGTGCAGACAAATTAGCCTTGAGTTGTATGAATATTTTCTAGTTGAACAGCCATTAATTCCTTATATTAAAGGATTACCAAAAGTTCATAAGAGGGTTTTTCCTTTACCCATGCACCCTATAGTGGCGGGTGAAGGGTGGGCCACTGAAACAATATCTGTATATTTAGAAAAGGCCTTAAACCCTTTAGTTAGGGAAATTTCAACTGTACTAAGAGATACTTACCAATTAATTGACACTTTAGAACAGTTCCCTATCAAAGGGACCACAGATACTTATTTACTTATTACTCTTGACGTGAAGAACTTGTTCACTTCGATCCCTAATGATTATGGCATTGAAGCAATTAGGGAGTTGTTGAATCACAATATTAACATCAGTAATGATCAACAAATACTTATTTGTACCTTGTTAGATATCATCCTCTCAAATAATGTATTTATGTTCAGTGATAAGCTATATTTATAGAAATGAGGTGTCGCTATGGGCACCCCATGTGCTAATACATATGCTAACCTTGTAGTATATCATTGGGAGAAGAATTATTTGTTTAACAGCATATACTATGAGAAAATGTTGCTGTATAGGAGATTTGTTGATGATATACTGACATTTTGGGATGGGACTATAGAAGAAGTTAGGGAGTTGATTGCTTACTTAGAATTGACTACAACTTTTCTAAGATTTACAATGGAGTATTCTAGCTCCACTATTGATTTTTTAGACATCACTATCAATTTAGATGGACGAGGATATATTTCAACATCCCTTTTTAGAAAACTCTGCTGGAAGAATACATTATTTCAATATGATAGTATGCATCCGCGTTTTGTCTTTCCTAATATAGTTAAAAGTTAATTTATTAGATTAACTAGATTGTGTAAAGAGATTAATATATTAAATGAACAAGCTGATGTTATGGAGCATTGTTTTATAGAAAACAGAAAAAATCCTGGAAGAACACCGCTGGATGCTTCAAGTAGTAAAAATAAGAACTTTTAATAAAAGCTGGTACAAAACAGATAAGCGCTTTCGGGTTGGTAGCCCTTCATCAGATGAATAACAGACATCAAAACTCACAATTTAAACAAAACATCTTCCAATCAGCATCTAGTAAAATACCCGCCTATTTTTCAGACTGGGTTTCACTGGGATGAGATCATTAAGACCCGGCCCCCTGTGGGCCATCAGCTGTATAATCCATCTAGACTCAATTAATTCAGTTAATTGTTTGATGTCTCCACCCCTTCTACCCAAACTAACATTAACTATAGCCCTAAAGCTAAAATTGTGTGTGGGATTATCTTGAATATGTCTAAAGAGGGCATTGTGCTGATCACTGTTCCTAATGGCAGATAAATGCTGTAGGATCCTGACCTTAAACATATTGTTGGTTTTGCCCACATAAAAACAAGGACAAGAACCACAATTGGCCAGATAAACAATGTCCTTTGTTCTACATGTAGCCCTGGCTTTTAAAGAAAAGATTCTACCTGAGACAGGATGCAGAAAAGTAGTGGCCTTATTGATAAAGGTGCAGGCCTTACAGATACCACAAGGTACAGTGCCTGCTTGTGACTTAAAACTCAGTTTTTTGGATTGATACTCTCCACATAACAGATCTTTTAAGCTCTTGTTCTTCCTGTATGCAATACAAGGGCTAGATCCTACTAAACCCCTAATCCTATCATCACTTACTAGAATGTTCCAGTTCTTTTTAACAATCTCACCTATATCCTTAATGTTACTACTATATGTGAACATTACTTTAGGTTTAAGAATATTGGTGCCATTCTTAGAAGTTACATTATGTTCATCTATGGGACGATGCATCTAAGGTCTATACACATGTTTCCTCTTGTGTTTACTACCTTCAACAACCTTGTTCACCATATCTCCCCTATAACCTCTTTCTTCAAAGTAACCTCTCAATTTACTTATTTCCCCTTCGAAACAGGAATCCTCAGTACATACTCTTGAGATCCTGCCTAGTTGTCCTTCCACAATGTTGGGAAATGTATACCGTGGATGCATGCTATCAAATGAAAGGAGAGTGTTCTTCCAACACTGCTTCCTATATATACCAGTGGAAAAACCTGTTTCAGTTTGTTCTATGGTGACATCCAAAAAATCTAACTGAGTATAGGAGGTACTTTTAGTAAATCTGAAAAACATGGTGGTGGAATGTAGGAAAGATATAAACTCATCCAAGCGAGCTGGCTCCCCCTCCCACAAAATAAACACATTGTCCACAAACCTCTTATATAGCTTGATGGATGGTAGCCAGATTGTGTTGTTGAAAATATATTGATTTTCCCAAAAGGAAAGCACTAAATTAGCATATGTATTGGCACAGGGTGTGCCCATGGCGACACCCTGTGCCTGTCTGTACAGTTGTTGTAAACCCAAAAAGATGTTATTCTCTAGTACCATAGTAAGCATAGTCTTCACAAGATCAACCTGTGAGTCATTAGCTCCTCTATCCTTAAATAAACTGCCAACTGCTGATATTCCATACTGGTTATTTATGACCGTAAATAGGCTCTGTACATCCAGAGTAACCATTAAATAATGAGTCCTGGGTGTACCTCTATCTATCTCCCCCAAAGCCTTTAAAAAATCTCCAGTGTCCCTTAGAACATTACTCATACTATCCACATATGGTCTTAATATTGTTTCTAGCCATATGGAAATGTTCTCGGTCACCCATTTTCGGCCCGACACTATGGGGCGTAGAGGTGGTTCTATCAGGGATTTGTGTATTTTCGGTAACCCTTTGAAAAGAGGCGTTACCACCCCTTCAACCTTAAGAAACCTGTACAATCCTTCATCTATTACCATGTCATGCAGTAAGAGCTCTAAACTATTATGGACTTTGTCAACCAAATTTTTAACCATAACAGGGTTAATAGGAACATATGTGGAACCATCCTATAACAGCTCTGCTATCTTACTTTGATAGTAACTAGTATCTAGAACTACTACTGCACCCCCTTTATCAGCCATTTTTATAGTAATCTCATTATTATCAATTAATCCCTGTAATGCTTTTCTCTGTTCTACTGTCAAATTATAATACTTATTATTGTGTCCCTTATGAAAATACTCCAAAAGGTCCTGCTCACAAGCATTAATAAACAAGTTCATGGAAGGAGTAAAAGGGGGCATATAGCTGCTAGGTTGTCTCAACGTTAAATCATTGGTATTGATTGCACCAAACAAATTACGTAGGGCTATACTCCTACAATAAACCATAAGGTCCATCACGATCTCGTGATAAACACTGTCCCTGCTAGGAACAAACGAAAGCCCCTTATTAAGCACATACAGCTCATCTGTAGTCAAACAATAAGTAGATAAATTAAAAACAATATTAGTGTCAACATACTGAGTCATTCCACAGTCCTTCTTTTCTTTTGTGGGTCCCTGCCTTCGCTCAACGAGCGTTTCCAGGACCCCTTCTTCTTGACAGGGACAGGCAACACGTTCAAAAAATGCCGTTCCGCTGACAAATTTTTCGGTCTAGCCCCCAAACGACTACTGTCCGCTGGTAAATCTACTCCAGGAGCAGACAGTTCGTTCATGGAAACCACAGAAACAACGTTGGACGGCTCTGCTAAACAATCAAATGTTCCAATAGGTTTTTCTATTACTTTGACCGTGGTGGTAGAAATTGTAGAGCCTAAAGTAACTTGCGCTGAACCCAAACCTGGAGTGGTCTCCAACGAACGCGTGATGTCAGCAGCGTCTTGTGCGTCGACTCGTAGCTCACCGGTACATGTCACAGAACTACTGATATGGTTAGATGCTCGTTCCTTCTCACAAAACTGTGTATTGGAAGGTGAAATATAGCTAGATTTGGGTGCTAACTTGGATGAATAACTTGCTGTTGTATGGCTTTGCGCCGCCGGAGCAAACCTAGATCTAGGCCAGACAAAGATGTTACCATTGGAGAAATCTGCATGATCTCTCCTTAGTTTACTTATTTTTAATGTCTGTAACTTAGCGTCATTCTCTGAAAGAGATTTATACACCCCTTCCAAATGCTCCTTATAAGTAGCAGCTATGAAGTCACTGCTCAATTTATCCTGTAAGTTCTCTGTCTCCTGTTTGAGCGCTATTATTTCTGGTGCAAAAAATCCATTCAACAGTTCCATGTACTGAAAACTCGTCTTAATGTTTATGAGCTGCCATTTTGCCAATAATTCTGGGTATCGTTCCCCTTGTGTCTGCATGGACAGCACCCTCATGCCCCGGGGAACAATACCATATTGCAAACACACTTCTAGATGATAGATTTGCCATTGAAAGGGCTGTAGTCTCCCCATTTTATAATTAAAATCCCTCAAAAGTTCATCAAAATTCTTGTCCACCAAAACAGGAGAGGAGGTACTTAAACCATGATCTTTCAAAGTCACAAACCCCAAGTTTAACAAGGGTTTTTTTACATGTATAAAGTTATTATAAGTCTTGCCTTGGTTAACCTCTAACGTAGAGGTCCCTCCTTGATTTCCAGAAGAAGATTCTTTAATTGCATCCATAACGGTTCAACACCAATAAGCACAAAAAAGAAGAAATAAGTCCAGTAATCAATGCTAGGTGCTGAAATGGTTCCTCCAATGGTACACACAAGCGAAGCAAAAAACAGAAAAATCCTGGAAGAACACCGCTGGATTCTTCAAGTAGTAAAAATAAGAACTTTTAATAAAAGCTGGTACAAAACAGATAAGCGCTTTCGGGTTGGTAGCCCTTCATCAGATGAATAACAGACATCAAAATTCACAATTTAAACAAAACATCTTCCAATCAGCATCTAGTAAAATACCCGCCTATTTTTCAGAGTGGGTTTCACTGGGATGACATCATTAAGACCCGGCCCCCTGTGGGCCATCAGCTGTATAATCCATCTAGACTCAATTAATTCAGTTAATTGTTTGATGTCTCCACCCCTTCTACCCAAACTAACATTAACTATAGCCCTAAAGCTAAAATTGTGTGTGGGATTATCTTGAATATGTCTAAAGAGGGCATTGTGCTGATCACTGTTCCTAATGGCAATAAATGCTGTAGGATCCTGACCTTAAACATATTGTTGGTTTTGCCCACATAAAAACAAGAGCAAGAACCACAATTGGCCAGATAAACAATGTCCTTTGTTCTACATGTAGCCCTGGCTTTTAAAGAAAAGATTCTGCCTGAGACAGGATGCAGAAAAGTAGTGTCCTTATTGATAAAGGTGCAGGCCTTGCAGGTACCACAAGGTATCTTTTCTTTAAAAGCCAGGGCTACATGTAGAACAAAGGACATTGTTTATCTGGCCAATTGTGGTTCTTGCCCTTGTTTTTATGTGGCAAAACAATATGTTTAAGGTCAGGATCCTACAGCATTTATCTGCCATTAGGAACAGTGATCAGCACAATGCCCTCTTTAGACATATTCAAGATAATCCCACACACAATTTTAGCTTTAGGGCTATAGTTAATGTTAGTTTGGGTAGAAGGGGTGGAGACATCAAACAATTAACTGAATTAATTGAGTCTAGATGGATTATACAGCTGATGGCACAGGGGCGGTCTTAATGATGTCATCCCAGTGAAAACCACTCTGAAAAATAGGCGGGTATTTTACTAGATGCTGATTGGAAGATGTTTTGTTTAAATTGTGAGTTTTGATGTCTGTTATTCATCTGATGAAGGGCTACCAACCCGAAAGCGCTTATCTGTTTTGTACCAGCTTTTATTAAAAGTTCTTATTTTTACTACTTGAAGCATCCAGCGGTGTTCTTCCAGGATTTTTCTGTTTTTTGCTTCGCTTGTGTGTGCCATTCGAGGAACCATTTCAGCACCTAGCATTGATTATTGGAATTGTTTTATAGAAAGAGGATATAATAGAGGAATGGTGAAAGACATAAGAACTTCAGTTCTCAAAGAACACTATAACATGGATAAGAAAGGGCATACTAGGCATAAGGGCCCTTTGTATAACAATGATAATTATAATACGAAAAATATGAGAGTGACGTTTACCACTAGGTTCACTAAGGATAACAAGGAAATTACAAGAATTATACGGAGGAACTGGCATATTTTGACAATAGATTCTTCTATTGTCAAAATAGTAGGTGAAATACCAAAATTTACCTATAAAAACAGCAAAAATTTGAAAAGATTACTATGTATGGATCATGGACAATATGTTAATAAACAGCATCTTGAACATAATGAGAGGGTAGGTACATATCCCTGTAATAAGTGTAATATGTGCAAAATGATTGTTGATACACAGATATATATACATCCTGATATCGAATGTGTCTTCAAACCAAGGTTTTTAGCTTCTTGTAATAGCACTAACCTTGTCTACTTAGCCTCATGTACACAATGCCAAGCATTTTATGTTGGCATGACAACAAGAAGGCTTAAGAATAGAATTTATAGCCATTTGCATGATATTAGGAAATCTAATCAGCAGAATGCTTTAGCTAGACACATTATGTCGAATGAGGGACATGATTTTAGATTTAGAGTGTTACAATTAGTAACCCCCAATAAGAGGGGGGCGTAACAATATGAACCATTTGGAGTTAGTGGAACTCCAATGGATCTTTAAGTTACGAGCGCATCAGGTGCCTGGTCTTAATCAATTTATAACCATTAAGTCCATACTTGAAGCACGCAGTAGTAAATGATGCCCGATTATATATATATTTTTTTATATTATTTATTAATATATATACATTTCTATATTACATGGAGTTTTGGAATAAATATTTATATATTCATTATTATTAATTTATTATATGTTATATTTGATGCTTAAGTCATGATTTAAGTGATAGAATTTCATAGTAAATCATTTATGTGAAGTATAGGCTTTGTTTATATATTCTATATCAGAGACGTATAAGTTCCTTGGGCCTTGTATTTTAAGGCATGCATTATAAGGCATGTATTTTAAAGTTTTAAATGCCTATCTTGCAGAATGTTTTTTATATTTATTTTTATTTATATATTTACATTTCATTTGTAAGATGAACATGTTCAATTTATTGCGGAAATAGAAATGTCTATGAATTGTTAGTATGTATGAGCACTTGTTGAAGCTTAGCTTTTTCGTAGACTTTTAACTGGTGTTAGAGTGCAGTGTAATTACTAAATGTACTCAGGTAATTGTGATTTTAATTAATTGATTAATTGATTAATTATTTTGCTCAAATGAATGATTTATACCCTTTGTATAAAAGGATGTTGCAAATGAAATATTTTAAGATCTGATGAAGCGTACCTGTTAGTACGCGAAAGCGCTCATCGTTTTTACTTGTTCTTCATTTGTTTTTTAAATAAATGTCATAGAATTTTACAGTTTAGTTTATTGGATGATCGTGGTGGTATCTACTCGTAATCATTACTATTGTTATTAACACAGCTTGCTCAGTTTGAGTTGACGAGTGAACCTTTAGATTTATAGTGGCACCTATTTTTCTTAGTTAAAGTAATCAAACTGTATTAACAAATTAACATCAACAAATATTATACTTCACATATACTGCTATATATCATATAACCTAAGCAACATTACATAAATTATTCATTTCCCGCTCCCTTTTTTTAAACAAGAAATGTCTTTACCAAACCATAAATTTTTTTACATTTATATAAATGAAAACAAACCACACTGACACAATCCTAGTTGCAAGCAATTTACATCGCAAGGACTCTTAGTTGTAAACATTATACATCACTTATAATTTACCCAATGATTTTCAGTCATACATTACATAGCTCAAGTCCTGCCTTTTTTTATACCTCATTGCTCCCCTATATGTATTGTTCCCACAATTCCCTTTTTTCCTATGTAGTTTGCTCCTAGGCTTTTCTAAAGATTTCAGTTCCAGTTGTTTTATCTCCATTACTATATTCACTACTTCTAACATAGTTGATTTAGATTTTTATTTCCATTTTCTAGTAATTGCTTTTTTGGCAGCCACCATAATTAGACACACCAAGGCCATGCCATGTCTAGGCAATTCCGAGTCCATATCATACATCAGAAAAATCATCTCCTTCCTCACACCAATAACTACAATGTACTTTTGAGATGGACCAGAGAACCACAGGCTGCCTCAAGGCCCAACCCCAGTATTCTGTCTTGTACAGGCTGTTGAAGGGAGATCTATGTCTTGCATACAAGGCATTGTCGGACCCCACTTTGATAGATCTCCTGCATATCTGCAAAATAAACAATACCAGAATTACCCATTCTAAAGACTTAAACTTTGCCTGTGATATAAATAAGATCTGCTGGAGAGACAGGTATGTATCCTAGAGACCACCTCTTCTCTAGAACAAGCTCTTATGTGAAGCAGAGTTCCTCCTCAATGCAATTCAAGTGTGACTTGGACAATTGGATGGGGAGCAAGAAATGTATCCCTGGTTTGGCATCTCTAATGGACACAGGCAGCCTGTAAATGGCTCATTTCCCAAGCCCCTGCATAAACTTGTAAAGGATAAAAAAACTTGTCAGAGATTTGGGATGTATGGCAAGGTTTAAAAAGGCCTTTGTGGTCATTAGCCTAGTGAACAGCTATGGACCTATGAATATATAAGGGTGAAAGCATTTTTGAATGTTTACTTTCTGACTGAATTCTGTTTTATTTTTTTAATGTTTTTGCTCCTTTAAGATGTGTTAAGGTGGTGGTTTATCATTTCTGTCATGTACTATTTATGACAGATAGGCAACACTGCTAAAATGATATTAGACTTTGTAACTTCAGGGTAACATGGAGAGAACAGGTGCAGTCCCTTTCTATTGGCTATACAAATGGTGGCTTAATTTTTTTCTCCAACCAAACCATCTCTACCTAGGCAGACCTGGTCCCTCCCTCTGCAATGATACTATTTAAGCTGCTCAACTGTCAATTTGGAATCAGATAAGAAAGCTTGTCCATCGTTGAATAAAGATCTACTTAAAACTTTAACTGGACTGTTTTTTTTTTCCTCTGGAAAGAGGGCTTGATTTAGTTTTGCTAACTTTTGCTAAGTAAGTTGTGGTCAGGATCCAGCATTTTCATAGGTTCATGGGTAGGTACTAGGCTATCGTCCCTAGGGCCTATACAAGCCCAGCCATAAAGGTACCCTGGCTTTTGCCACCCAAGAAAATTATTTTCCTGTTCCACTGTCGAGCAGAGCCACAGAAGTGATCCCCGGGGTAAATTTCCTATTTCCCATCCAATCATCAAGATTTTTCTTGAAGAGTGCTAATGAGGAGCTTTGTTTGATATAGATAGGTAGTTTATTCCAGAGTATGGGAAGTCTCTGGGACAGGAATCTATCCCTCCGGCATGCTCTGTTTATTGTGGTGACAAGGTTTAGGTCCCTAGAGCATGTAGCTCAGAGGCATTGGGATTTCTTTAAGTGGAGCATGTCCAACAGTTCTGGGCTTGACATAGCTTTGTATGTTAGGTAGAGATCACCTCTGAGTAGGCGATATGTGACGGAGTAAAGCTGGAGTTTTTTGAGACAGTCTGCATAGGGCATCTGTTTGAGGCCGGTAATCCTCTTTGTGAGGTATTTCTGTGGCCTTTCCAGTTGTTGTAGATGTCTTGTGAGGTACATATCAAAAGGGGCATTGTACTCTATAATGGGTCTAATGAGTGATGAGTAGAGGGGGACAATGACCTCTTTTTTTCAGGATGAGAAACCTTTTGTGATGAGGTGTGCCACGTAGAAATATTTCCTGACTACTGTGGCGATATGATTATCAAAAGGGAGACTACTGTCCACCTGTGTCCCAAGGTCTCTTATGACACTTTCGATGTTAAGTATACCACTGCCTATGTTGTAGTTAATGGGTACAGAGTTTTTACCAAAGGGGATGACAATGCACT